>NC_087150.1:3139166-3742500 GCF_030705265.1 Helicoverpa armigera | reverse complement strand
CCTGCGCAGACGCAGAAGTAATTTTTTGAGTCCCTTTTGTGGTATGAAGTGAGGCGCGGGGGCGGGCTAAAGCGGTGATTGGCCCGCAGCGCATCGTCATAGCCGTCACTCGGGATTGGTTCTTTGCTAATAAATCACTTCTGCGCAGATGTAGGTCAGAGCTCAAGATCCGTGCCGATAACTTTACCTTTACAAATGTACTGATTTTTAATTGACATTGACATCTGTGACAGCTCTGAATTCTGAATACTCTATGTATCCGTCGTTATTCTTGTCAGTTTGTTTGAGCGCGCCTTCTACCATCTCTATTAAATCCTCATCTTTATACTTGATTGTGCTTGCTTTGTCAGTTTCTGAAATATAAAATCAAAGTCAATATCAAAAATCATTTATTCAAACTTGACTGCAAGACTTAAAGACAGCCCCCAAAACGTCCGCCCTTCACCACTTCCTATGTGTTTTTGCTGGGAAGAAGAAGTGGCGCAATAATCTCCCCAGCAACACATGTCTGTCTGTAGGTTAGAAGAACCTTAAACATTGTTTGATATGTACATTTGTATACAATGTAATTTGTATATTACAGTAGAGATGCAATATTAACATAAACTTACAGTAAAAATGATTTATATAGGTAGGTATCTACAACCACCACTTACCCTACATACCTTAACTAACTCAAGCATTGAATAAGTTTGATTAAAAGAAAATTATAGCCTCTAAATAATTATAGCCTATAAAGATGACGTCAATTATATTTGAAAATACAAAAAAATATGGTTTCCAAGAAAGTGATAGATGGCGCTGTGCCTACTACGTTACTGGACCTTTGCCAAAATGCCAAGGTTAAAAATAGTTATTTGTTATACAAGAGTGCAAAGTTGCTTTTTAACCGCGGGCTTAATTTTGATGACCGAGCAAGCGAAGGATTCTAAAATTGAAACACGAGCGTAGCGAGTGTTTCAATAATTAGAATCCTGAGCGACAGCGAGGGAATCAAAAGAGCACAAGGTGAAAAATCTTTGCACTCGAGTGCAACACGTAACTTTTCATCCCACCTCATCGAGGAAATTTAAAAACAAAATGGCGCGCACATATGAGTATCAAATTATAAAGAAGTTCCTATTAAAGTTCATTTATTTGAAAACTCAGTTTAAAAATGAAACGAGGTTGAAAATCTATGTAAAAACAAAAATAAAAATTACTTAATTAATTGAATAATTATTTTAAGCAGTATTTTATTTGTTTAATATGTATTTGTTTGAAAAGTCTTATCAAGATTGTCACAAATGGAGTATTGCACACGACGTTCTAAATTCAAATCACTTTGCCGCTCTAGAGGATAAAAACGACTTTTACGCTCAGATATCAAAGGGTAAAAATACTCTTTCCGAGATGGTGGGATGAAAAATATATTGCTCCGAACCTTTTCAATGGTTCAAGACAGTCAGATTGCAAAAAAACCGTCATGCTCATTTAATTTCAATAAATAGAAAAATAATAAACTTTCGAACCTTAGAAACATCTAAAATGACTTTGAGGTATATTTATAAAAAAATAAAACAAGCAAGTTTGTATAAAAAAATATTTATTACAAAATTATGTCATGACATTTTCCGTTGTCATATCGCCGATTTGACCAATGGGCAGCAGGTATACGGCTGGTTATGATTTGGTTATCGTTATAGTTAAATGGTCCAACTGTCTTTTAAGGGTCTGTTCAGATAGACCGACTAGGAGAGAAGAGCAAGTTCTTAATACGTTGAAAATCGAGTACTTAGTATTTGTAGTAAAGTTTATTTTTGCATGTGCACTGCTTTTGTCATTAAGAATGCTCGAAGACGCTCGGTGTGAAATAATAAGAGGAGCCGACCAGCTCCGATCGCGTACTTTTTCTCGGTCTAGCAGACGTTTGGCTCCGATTGCATGCTCTTCCAACCCGAGCCGATTGGACCCGATTCCGGTCTGTGTGAAAAGGAAAATAATACGCGCCGATGTTCTCCGAGCCGGTCTGTCCGAACGGACCCTACTTAATTGGTCTTTTTAATTATCCACGACATTAACATCTGTGAATATTCTATATTCTGAGTACTCTATGTATCCGTCGTTATTCTTGTCAGTTTGTTTGAGAGCGCCTTCTACCATTTCTATTAAATCCTCATCTTTATATTTGATTGCGCTTGCTTTGTCGGTTTCTGAAATAAAATATAACGTAAATTAGGTTTAATGAAGTTATAAAGAGATATTGATATTGGTACTGTTATTTTGCATGTAAGTTTGTGTGTAGGTAGTTAACCTATGGAGCTGCTAGACCCGCAGAAATTATCTTCTAAGGGTGCGTCCACATCTGGCGAATGCGCCGCGAATGCGCAGCACGCGAGCCGATCGCGAGCTGTCCGCGAGCTGCGCGCGTGCAGTCACTGCAATAGTTCGGTGCGCCTCTTTAGCGCAACTCACGCAAGGCTCGTATAGAGCGCACGAGCGGCGCGCGATCTGCGCGCAATCAGTTCTCGCCCTTACAGTTCCGTATATTGGCTCAGTACTATCGAAGATGGCAGACGTCGCGCGCCGCCTGCGCGCCGCTCGCGTGCGGCGCTTAGGTCGCGCGTGAGCAGCGCGCGGGCCAAGCAGAAGCGGCGCACGAACAAAAATGCACGCGCGCAGCTCGCGGACAGCTCGCGATCGGCTCGCGTGCTGCGCATTCGCCAGATGTGGACGCACCCTAATACCAATATCTTATGTCACTACAGAGGAGTGAAAAATTTCATATGCCTATGAATATATATACAATAATTATATTTATACATATAAAGGTAACGTAAAATACTCACCAATGAATTAAAACATATTGATTCTGTAAATGAAAATCGGAAAATGAAACAATTTATTTAATTTCACTACTTTATTTTTTACCAAATTATATAAAACAAATTAACAAAAAAAAATTTGACTGTAGTATACTCTGTACCTACTTTGGCATAGAAAATTTCGAGCGCAATTCGTTATTACGCGCACCCATTACGCAACCCTTGTTGGTGAACGCACACCTATCAAAATCAAATGCGGCGAACGAATCGAATTTCAGAAGCTTTTACATATACCTATATAAAAGAAAATGTGTTAGTTACACCACTTATATTTATCTCAAGAATAATAACTAACTCTGATTTGAGAGGGGAAGTAACTCAGTCAGACCCGGGAGCAGGACATAGGGTAGTTTTTGTTACCATCCGGCTACGGGATGAAGTTATCTTGGGACGTCGGTGTAAAGCGCTCCCTAGACAAACAATACCTATAATGGCGCAATATTACCATATTGTGCAAAATAACGTTTAAGTTATGCTATTGAAAATGCGCAATGATTGTAGCGACAAAATTTTTAATTGCGCAATATTTTGATTGCTTTATTGCACAGTGTTATTGTAGGTCTAGGTGCCGGTTTAAGTAAATATTTATATGTATTTGATCGATGCGTTCGGCATTCGGGGCCTCCCTGAATTTGATTTGTTAGATATGCGTTCACCACTATGATATCATAAAGATGACGAATTATCGAGCCCCAGACGCTTCCTTTTCCTTCTCAGCCTTCTTAGCCTTGTAATCACTGATACGATACTCCAGATAGTCGATATAGCCATCTTTATTAATATTTGTGTGCTTGAACACGTGTTCCAGTAGCTGTTCTAACTGCTCATCATCATCATCATCATCATCATCATCATCATCATCAACACAACGACAATACGCCAATAACGTATCGTCGGTTACATGTACCTAAACGAAAAACTGAATATACTATATGGAATTATGGAAATACAATGAACTGCGTAACGTTCGCTCACTTTCGGCGGCTGACAGTCAGCTTGGTTTGAACGAAGGCTTACAGCCAGTTTCTTCATCAAAAGTAAAAGTCAAAGTAATGTCTAAAGTAAAAGTAACGGTCAAATTCATTTTTTCTATTAGTTTTACTGTCACTTTAGCCTTGAAAAAACGAATTTGACCGTTACTTTTACTTTAGACATTACTTTGACTTTTACTTTTGATGAAGAAACTGGCCGTTAGACTTATTATTACAACGACAAATTATCGAGCCCCAGTTGCTTCTTTCTCCTTTTCAGCCTTTTTAGCCTTGTAATCACTGATACGATACTCCAAGTAGTCTATGTAGCCATCTTTGTTGATATCTGTGTGTTTGAACACATGTTCTAGTAGTTGTTCTAGCTGCTCGTCCGTGTAGCTCTGGTGGTTCTTGTCCACTTGACCTGGAAATATTTTGAAGGGGGAAATCATGAACTTATGTTGTGTGTCTTTGAAAATGACTGCAATTTTTGTTGTACTGTTAATTGCTTACTAGATATTTTATAGAGTAAGGAGTCCTTCGTCGTATCTATACAAGTAGGTACTAATATAATATATAGAAAATATTTTTTTGTTTGTACCATACATAAAACCAAGAAACCGAATTGAAAAATTCTTTCATTTTTGGAAAACTACTCTTCCCGAAAACGTTTCATCACGGTTTGGGCAGTAGTTTCGCCAGGAAGCGGGTGAAACCGCAAAATAAAACTAGTGTTTTAAAAACACATACCTAAGTTTGTTTATTTAAGCCTAAGCCTAGCTACGACGTTAAATAAACGGCTAAACTGATCCCGAAGGATTAATCCAAAACCACAGCTACTCATAAAAAGCTAAAAATAAACAAAATTGGTATATTTACTTACCCCAGTATCAAGTAGGGTTTTCCTTTAACCATAAACACCAACAGCACATTTCTGTCTCATGTTATATGCATGGTTTTGACAGATAACTCCCGAATCTTAAAAATTAAACAACCCAACACCTTATACTTTTAACGAATTCATCATCTCCCGAGCCTTCCCAACTATGTTGGGGTCGGCTTCCAGTCTAACCGGATGCAGCTGAGTACCAGTGTGCCACAAGGGGCGACTGCCTATCTGGACTCGTCAACCTAGTCAGGTATTTAAGCCTGGTTGTCAAACTTACTGGCTTCTGACTACCCGTAACGATTGCCAAAGACCAAAATACTACCACCAAATTAAAAATAAAACGACGTTCACAATAATAGGCCATACACACCATGCAGACAATTTTAAGCACATTAAATTGTCACCATAACCAAGAATGGGAGTGCTAATTTTCTTGCGAAGTATCACCCGTGCATAGGAGAGTATGACGGATTGTCGTCCCATCGCGATATGAGAGTGAAGGAATAGTGAGTGCACCTGTGTCCAAGCAAATGCTCGTGCACTATAATGTGTCCTGCGCAGCTGAGTGATCTCATTTGAAAACAGCCGACGCGACGTTGGCTAAAGTCAACTGTTTTTACAAGAAATAAAGTATATTCAGGTCTATGAAGATTATTACACAGTATTTTAGCAAAACAAACAGTATTTATTATTTTTGTAAAAATATATTTAAAAAATTTGTGAGCGTCTAAATGTAACACATTTTGATGCTGAAAACAGTATTTTGTATACTTTTTTTTTTGTTACAATAAAAAGTATAATTGAGTGAAAAACAGTAGAATACTGTTTAAAACAGTAGCAACCCTAGACGCGACGGCTAAACCGCGCGTATATTTGCGGAAAAAATTGCTAGTGTGAATCCGTTCTAAAAAATAACTCATTGTTTTTCTCTTATTTTGTTTTTATTAATATTTCAAATGTTTTCTTATTTTTGTAAATGAGTACTCCGTAGCTTATACTCTTCCCACGTTATGTACCCATCATCGTTGACATCCAAAACTTTCATAGTACCATCTGTCATCTGCTGTAATTCGCCATCTTGGAAAGCTGTCACTTCGTTATTTTCGTGAACTGAAATATGATGATTTATCTATAATATAAAAATGAATCGCAAAATGTGTTGGTAAGCGCGTAACTCAACAACGCCTGGACCAATTTGGCAAATTTTTTTTTTTGTTGTGTTTGTTATTGTCAGGAGAAGGTTCTTATGAAAAAAAAAATAGGGTAAAGTAGAGAAGTCAGTTGACGGGAGCGAAGCCGCGGGCAAAAGCTAGTAAACTAATATTATAAAGTTTTTTTACTATGTAATATTATAAAGAAAAATAATTGATTGTTTGTATTGGATAGACTCAAAAAACTACTGGATCGATTTTGAAAATTCTTCAAAATTGGAAAGCTACACTCTTCCCGAGTACCTATCTAAGTATTTTTTCCCCGGTACGGGCAGTAATTCCCACGGGATGCGGGGGAAGCCAGGAAAACAGCTTGTATAATTTAACTGATTGCAAATTGCAAAAAGAGATTCTTTTTTTTTTAACGACGTAAAAAATCATCAAATGACCCGCTGTGCGGCGCATTCAGCAATGCAGCGGTGAGGGAGTGTCAGACTCTTACTGACTAAAAACCGTCGTGTTCCGTCGTAGGCCTTTTATGTACCAGGGCCGTGGTAACTCGCGCGAACAATCCCGCAGCCAAAAGAAAGATTTGACCTATAAATGTATGATTAAGCGCTATTATCTCAAAATCGGTTCAGCTAACCGATTTTGAAGTTTTAGCATAGTATTTGTCAAGGAGAAGGTTTTAGGTATGTTTTTGAACTTTTGTTTAAGTAATAATTCAATCTTTATGTTAGTTAATAGCAAAATAAGGGAAATTTCAGACTAGCGTTTTTTTACTAATTGCGCTTAAACATGCTTATAAATACGTCAACGCTCATACGAGTTACGTCTGTAAAAGTCGTGCCTATTCGCACTCAAAACACGCGTGCAAAACGACAGTCTGGAACCACTCTCAGGCCGGATAAAGTAAAAAAAAACACTTACTGTAACCTGTAATATATAAAGAAAAACGGCACATTTATTAATCCCTCTACTTTATTACTTTTCTACAGAAAAGTAATATAAAACCCCCTTTTATGTTAGCAATTACAAATTCCCATTTCTCAACTACATCATCTCCCGAGCCTTTTCCCAACTATGTTGGGGTCGGCTTCCAGTTTAACCGGATGCAGCTGAGTACCAGTGTGCCACAAGGAGCGACTGCCTGACGGACGTCGATCTTTTAAATTCAATTCTAGTAGCTAACTCTAAAGGTGCAAGTTGGTAGCGGACGACGTGTCGCAGCGACACTACTGCTTTCTATGAATTTCTATGAAATCACCTCCGTAATTAGCGACACGAAGCTAGCGACGCGTCGGTAGGTAATTTCATAGAAATACATAGAAACCAGTAGTGTCACTGCGACACGTCGTCCGCTACCAACTTGCACCTTTAATCTGTAAAAAGTTCAGAAACTATTGAACCGATTGAAAAAAATATGTCACTGTTCGAAATCTACACTCTTCCCGAGTAACATAGGCTATATGTTATCCCGGTACGGGCAGTAGTTCCCACGGGACGCGGGTGACAGCTAGTATAAATATAACACCCCGTCGTTTTTGCGTCGGGGGTTAAAAATAAAATAAATTCCATATTAATATAAAGTTTTTTATTGAAGTCAAGACTTACATCTATTACTTACACAACCAATGAACTAAAGAGAAATTAAAAACACAAAATCATAACACTCTTTTAACATAGTCGGAAAAATAGAAACATCAGTTTTTACTGAGAAAAATTATGTAGATAGGCCTACTTGTAACCTTGATTTTAAAAGAGAAATAAATATTTTTTTCAACGTTTTTATATGTACACTCTCGATAAACAAAGTAATCGTTTATGTTTCAACTTTATACTTTAAGAAATAAAGTTCAAAATTGATCAACAGCCAAGTTTACTAACTTCGAATCAATCCATGTTGTTTTGCGAATGGGGATTAAATTAAATTTCAATCTATATTCGAAAAACAACACATGGATCGCGGTAAGCTGACTTTTGTACGGTAAAAAAATAATGACAGATTTATTTTAATTAAAGGAAAAAAATAAGAAATAATTTGTAAAAAAAAACTATTTTTGAGCCTTTTTCAACTAAGTACACATTAAATGTGTGAAATAATTGTCATGAACCACTTGATCATTTTAGAAGTTATTTTTTTTTAAAGAGAAATAAATAGTATAGAGTAAAAATATCTTAAGGAAAAAAGAAAAAAAAACTTTAATAGGTAATCTACTATTATTGTAAAAAATATTTTTTACACAGATACTTAGAAATGATATACACCATCTTGGCAGTTGGGTAAAAACAGATCTTAATTTTTGTAAAAAAATAATAAGAAAAAAGTACTTTTATATACATTTTGCCAAAAATACTGGAAGATCATTTTTGAGCTGAGATAATTTAAAAACCAAAATATACACAAACTTTAATTTATTTATTATTTATTCGAAAATAAAGTGAGATGTAATTAAATCAAAATATACACAAAAATCGATTCGAAAAAAACGGGGAAAAAACGCACAAGTTACTTAGGATTTTTTAACATATCTATCCTTGTCTTGCGATTAGAGATTGAAATTATAAATTGACATCATTTATAAGTTTGTATGTACTTTCTAAATATATCTTTGACACCAATGGCTGATAAAAATGTGAAGGAAAACATCTTGAGGAAACCTGGACTATATAGTCTGAAATCAGCAACCCGCATTGAGCAAGCGTGGTGATTAATGCTCAATCCTTCTCCGTGTGAGAGGAGGCCGCAGCCCAGCAGTGGGACGAAAAACAGATAACAACAGTACAGTTACAGTATAATTTATAAAAAGCTTATGTCAAAATTCAATCTCTAATAGCTAAACAACGGAGATCGGTTATCCGAAGATAAGCTACTTTTCAATCCAAAACAAAAAGTTCGTCTCAGGGTTGGACCACATCTAGCAGCACGGAATCGGTTTGTTCCGTCACCCTTTCTCTTTCTGTCGCTTAGAAATGCCATTTGCTAGACCGAGACAGATTAAGTGATGGCGATCGCCTCGAGGATTCCGCCGCGTGCTATCGCATTATGCTTTCTGTCTCGGTCTAGCAAATAGCAGTTCTGAGCGACAGAAAGAGAAAGGACATGTGGGCCAACCCTTACGGCGAGATTCCACCAAAATTGTTCGCGATATAAAAATGTGTACGCTATGTCGCGAGTCCACAGCTAGCATGTGTTCGCGCGGCGGTTGCAGTGTCGCGGACATTTTACAAAATGTTTTTACAATAAAGTTCAAAGGATTCTTACAATAATGTTTAACATTTAAAAAACTCCATCAAAAAGTATTTTATACATATATCTCTTTCAGTACATTTTTTTCTTTATTTAAATTCAGGATTCATTCGCATTAAAATATCAATAAATATAAATGAAACGACCATCTATACTAATATTATAAAGGAGGAAAAAAAATTTTGTTTGTAATTGATAAATTCAAAAACTACTGGACCGATTTATAAAATTCTTTCACCATTAGAAAGCTACATTATCTGCGAGTAACATAGGCTATATTTTATCCCGGTACGGGCAGTAGTTCCCACGGGACGCGGGTGAAACCGCGGGAAAACGGCTAGTAGTGTATAAAGATCATAGATATATATAGAGTTATTTGATCAACACATACATATGTTAGGTAATATGCAAATGAATCCTAAAATTAAATAAGTCTAAGTTTTTAATCAGAATTGGCTTCATATAGTAGACACTAGATATGATTGTGACAAAATTATAAATTGGAATGTTTTTTTTTCGAAAATGCGATATAAATGCTATAAAATTTTTTTTTGACTCACTGTTGCGACATCAGATTAGGTATATAGGGATTAAGTACTAAAACGCCAAAACATTTTTTTTTTGTCATTTTTTGAGATGGCATGTTGGGCCTTCATGGCTTTGAGTCGGTTTTAATAAAACCCCTTTTATTGCCCAACAAAATAACAATTTGGAACAAGATTTTTAAAAAATATCAGAAAATTCTAGCAAAATACCTACAGTTTTTTTTACATAAGTATAAAACTTTGAAAAAAGTTTTCTTTTTTCTTATATCACAAAATTTTTGCCACCAATCATATCTAATTTCCTCATATATCTATTTTACTCTTAAACCTTACTGGCCTCCTTGCTTCTGCTGACTCTTTTGTTGCGCCCTCACAAACTCAGGATAATCTATGTACCCATCTCTGTTATGGTCATCCATATTTAATATAGGATCTATTAAATTCACTAATTCATCATCACCAAAGATTTTCTCGCCTACGGGCGGCGCACCTCCTTGCGGCGCTTGTTTATGACCTTGCTCTAGATTTAAAAAGTTGAAATGTCAAAAGTGACAGTTCAAATGTCAAAAGTGACAGTTCAAATGTCAAAGTGGCAGTTGAATTGTCAAGAGACAGTTGGCGCGAAAATGTTTAAAGATGGCGGATTTTTTTTCGTGTTATTTTGTTGTAATTTTAGTAAGTATAAATTAAATTATACCCATATTGTTTACCGAAACGCAGATTTTCAGATGAAATGGTAGTTCCCAAACGGCAGCGACGACACACATAGAAAAAGGACAAACAAACATATAAGTATTTTTATATAAATACACATATATTAGACTCTTGCCAATTTTCATCAAAATATTGTTTCATTACATTTTTAGATATATAAACTGGCAAAAATCTAAACAAACATATAAAAAGCACAAAAACATTTGTCTTATTCTTATCTGGATTTAAAAAGACTAAACAAATGTTTTTGTAATTTTCACCAAACAAACAAAACCCACATTTAACCATTTTAACTACCACTACCCAAATATAACAAATCCTATATAAAAATTACCAAGAAATCGTCTACTAAAAAAACACAAAACTTTCTACTGTAAAAATGAAAAACGGTTGAAACAATTAAAGTATTGATATAAACACATAACAAAAAAAACATCTAGTTTTATAAGTATCGTACTTTCCCATTGCCAAATTCCCCATAAAAACCCCCGATTAAAAAAAAATCATCCAGAAAAAGTCTTTTGCTATCAGGTATTGATTTTTTTATACAGAAAAGCGGGGCACCCGTAGTTGTGTGTGTAAATGTAAATACACATAGTATTTGTATGTATGACTCGGCGACTCGGCCACTACTGAGCGGTCCCGAGGGTACACACACAAACACAATGTGCATGTACATTTACACACACAAGTATGGCTCAGCCGCTTTCATGCAAAAAAAACATATTTAACTACGAATAGAACATCTTTAAACATGTACAGCCTTACTACAAAACCTTAAACATCTGTTGAACACTTGTCAAAAAAAATGACAGATTATGACGTTCAATAAGGTCCGTTTTGCAGCCACACTTATTTAAGACAAGTGTTCAACAGATGTTTAAGTTTTTGTAGTAAGACCATTGACGTCTGTTGAACACTTATCTAACAAATTACAGATTATGACGTCGAAATAAGGTCCGTTTTTGCAGCCACATTTTTTTAGTCACGTGTTCAACAGATGTTTAAGTTTATGTAGTGATATTATTGAATACTCACCGTGCCAATGAATGAGACTCTTGATCAGCTCGCAGCCGTCCAACTTGTTATTATTATCAGCATCATGCATTTTGAAGTAATGAAACTGTAGCTCCTGTTCAGACATCTTTGATGTGTCTATTGGGACCTCCATGTGTTCTTGTATGTGGCTGTAATTTTGAGAAAATAATATCACTACATAGTATAAAACAAAGTCGCTTTTTCTGTCCCTATCTCCCTATGACCCCATATCAATAATCAATAGGTCCCTTTGTACGCTTAAATCTTGAAAATAAATATACAAATAAAAAAAATATAAACCGATATTCATGCGGTTTTTGTAATAGATAAGTGATTAATGAGGAAGGTGTATAATAACATACATACATTAAAATAGTGGAGAAATACTATTATCCCGTGCGAAGCTGGGGCGGGTCGCAAGTAAGATATAAAAGACTGATTGAAAGTGAGGAAAAACATCTCGAGGAAACTTGGACTATAATTTCTGAAATCAGCAACCCGCATTGAGCAAGCGTGGTGATCAAATCTCAATCCTCCTCCGTGTGAGAGGAGGCCGCAGCCCAGCAGTGGGACGATACGAAGGATGATAATATTATATACTGACGTGCCTTTCAAAACACGACTATGAAAATGATAAATATCAAATAAAAAAAACGATACATAAATATGACTTACTCTCTTTCCTGTGCGATGTTGGCGGGATTCAGGAGTTGGGGATCTGAAAATTATAAAAGAAAATACTTTTAACACAAATATACAATACAGAATATAAAACACTAGCTATTACCAGCGGTTTCACCCGCGTCCCGTACGAACTTCTCTGCGGATAAAAAATCGCATATAGCTTTCCTCGATAAATCAGCTATCTCACACTAAAAGATTTTTGTTCAAATTAGACCTGCACTTCCTAAGATTTTCGTACAAACAAACTAAGTGGGTATAGATAAAAAAAAAACACACAAAAATTTAAAATGGCTGCATCGATAGATGAACACAGCATTGACACATACATACATATTACTTGTAAGTAGACCGCATCCTTTCATGAGGTGATAGTATAGGTCAAAACGGACAAATTTGACCATGGCATACACTGGGCGAGACGAGACTTTTGACTAATAATAAAAATGTATACGTGTAACTAGACGACTTTTTAAGAAAAGATCTTGAAATTCCATTAACTTGAAACGGGTTAGCTTTTGCCCAGTGTATGCCATGGTCAAAATTGTCCGTATTGACCTATACTATCACCTCCTGAAAGGATGCGGTCTACTTACAAGTAATTATAACACTCTCTTTGCATCGTCGGGGTAAACTTACCACCGTGATGAGCGTGTCCATGTTGTTGTTGTTGGAACTGTTGTTGCGGCGGCTGTTGTTGTTGTAACTGTTGTTGTTGTTGCTGTGGGGGCGGGGGCTGGTATTGCTGTTGTTGGAGCGAGCTCTACACACTTACCGCCGTGATGAGCGTGTCCATGCTGTTGTTGTTGGAACTGTTGTTGTTGTTGCTGTGGGGGCGGGGGCTGGTATTGCTGTTGTTGGGGCGAGCTCTACACACTTACCGCCGTGATGAGCGTGTCCATGCTGTTGTTGTTGGAACTGTTGTTGCGGCGGCTGTTGTTGTTGGAACTGTTGTTGTTGTTGCTGTGGGGGCGGGGCTGTTGTTGGAACTGTTGTTGTTGTTGCTGTGGGGCGGGGCTGGTATTGCTGTTGTTGGAGCGAGCTCTACACACTTACCGCCGTGATGAGCGTGTCCATGCTGTTGTTGTTGGAACTGTTGTTGTTGTTGCTGTGGGGGCGGGGGCTGGTATTGCTGTTGTTGGGGCGAGCTCTACACACTTACCGCCGTGATGAGCGTGTCCATGCTGTTGTTGTTGGAACTGTTGTTGCGGCGGCTGTTGTTGTTGGAACTGTTGTTGTTGTTGCTGTGGGGGCGGGGGCGGGGGCTGGTATTGTTGTTGCTGTTGTTGGGGTGGTGGCGGCTGGAATTGTTGCTGCTGTTGTTGTTGTTGGTATTGTTGCTGTAATAGAAGTGTTGAGATTGAGAGGTTTTTTCGCCTCACAAGAAGGGTTATGCTATTGTCTCGATCACAAGTGTTCTTAGATATTTGAAGTTGAAAAAAAATATTAATTATTTAAAATAATATTATTCCTTTAAATGTTTCAGTGTTCAATGTTTTGTACAAGAGAGTCTTAAATATTTTTTGTATTCTATACTTGATTGATTTCTATACATATTTTATTTAATTTCAAGTGTAACAGAATTTTAACATACCTGTTGCGGGGGCGGAGGAGGCGGAGGCTGTTGATAATTCTGAAAAGAATACAATCAATAATTTGAAAAAAAAAAATTAAAACACATTTTTAACAATTAAACTTAGTCCCAAGTTCAATGACACAGTAAAAGTCCGTATTTTCTTAAAATAAAATTTTCTTTAAAAATTGAAAGTGAAAATTCATAATTTAAGTTTGTATTGTTGGGTAAAAACTAGCTTGAGTCTTGGAGTACTGAACCGATTTGAAATAGTAAAGAGCCCGAGAAAGAACATAGGATACTTTTTATCCGGGTGCGTGAAGTAGTTTCCTTCGGATGCGGTTGAAACCACGTGAAGGAGCTAGTATTAAAATATTACAAGCCGATATACATTTTATTATCCCATAAATTATATAAATAAGTAGCTATTCTATCTTTTATTTCTAGTAAAATATCTTGTAGACAATAAAGATAACATTAACATTTCCTTGTCAATTTTACTACAATATAATTAAATACAAAATCGCTAAGGTAATTAGGCCATTAAAACATCATTATAATTGTCGTAATGTCTTAGTATAACAGACTAGCCGTTTTGCCGCGGTTTCACCTGCGTCTGCGGTAACTGATAATGTTGATGTCCTCCTAGCCGATTATCGGCTACGGCGGCTTTTCTCATATAAGGAGATCAGCCAGCTGCGCAGGACATATTATAGAACAGGCATATTTGCTTGGACACAGGTGCACTCACTATTCCTTCACTCTCATAGCGCGATGAGACGACAATCCGACACCACCGGAGAGAGATCACAAGCAGGACCGACATTACGTGGGAACTACGGATCGTAGCGGGACAAAAGTTATCCTTGTGCGGAAAGTAGGTCACTCGGGGCGCTTTCGAGATTCCGTAATGTATTTATTTCTATGATCTCTGACAGCATATGATTAGCATAACCATCCTCCGAGCCTTTTCCCAACTATGTCGGGGTCGGCTTCCAGTCTAACCGGATGTAGCTGAGTACCAGTGCTTTACAAGGAGCGACTGCCCTATCTGACCCCCTCAACCCAGTTACCCGGGCAACCCAATACCCTTTGGTTAGACTGGTGTCGGACTTACTGGCTTCTGACTACCCGTAACGACTGTCAAGGATGTTCAATGACAGTCGGAACCTACAGTTTAACGTATTAGCATAACATATTATGCTAATTCGACAGAATTTTCTTAGAACTGCTACATGTTAAGTTTTACATATTCAGCATTATTTCAGTATTAACGAGATGTATTATTTCTTACTATTGTCACGTACCATCTCAAGGCTACATTCAAGAATGTGTGTTTTATATTATTTGTACAAAGGCTCCGAAACTACTGAACCGATTTAAAACATTCTTTCAGTATTCGGAAGTGACATAGACTATATTTTTATCCAGGTTCGGAAAGTAGTTTCGACGCGGGAGAATTCGCGGGAAACAGCTATTCAATAGTAATGGAATAAAAAGCAGTTTTTTTTTCATGTTTTAGCCCGGAAACTACTAAACCAAGTTTAAAAAATCTTTCACTGTTGGAAAGCTACACTCTTCCCGAGTAACATAGGCTATATTTTATCTCGGTACGGGTAGTAGTTCCCACGGGACGCGAGAAAATAGCGGGACACAGTTAGTCTATACTAATATTATAAAGCTGAAGAGTTTGTTTGTTTGTACGCGCTAATCTCAGGAACTACTGGTCCGATTTGAAAATTTCTTTCAATGTTAGATAGCCCATTTATCGAGGAAGGGTATAGGCTACTTTTTATCCCGGTACGGGAAGTAGTTCTCACGGGATGCGGGTGAAACCGCTGGTAGAAGCTAGTATACTATAAAGTTCTCGTCACTATACCAAATGTTATGTCTAGAAAATCAATAATAGTAATACTGACCGTCTTGTTATCACTTGGAACTAATTTAATATAAACTATGTGTTGCATTATTATGTGTAGAAGGTACTTTTTGACATACATTGAAGGAGCTTGTGGCTAAGTAACAGCCACATGGATAAATCCTACTAATGTCCTACTTCCTACTAATCCTACTAATATCCTACTATTATAAATGTGAAAGTTTGTGAGAATGTATCAATGTATGTTTGTTTGTTATTCTTTCACGCAAAAATGGCCAAACAGATTTGGTTGAAATTTGGTATGTAGTTAGGTGATACCCTGGATTAATGCATAGGCTTTTTATCAACAATCATAATGTAAATCATGTATGGTTGATTTAAAAGAACTCTTTACGTTGAAGAACTCTCGGATATGACTGATAAACATCTTGTGATGGTGATTCCTGTGTTTCGAAAGGCACACATATAATAGGTTGGTCTCAGATGCTATTGGAACATTTTTGGCAGTTAATACGAATAGTCAGAGGCCAGTGTTACCGAGGGTTATCAGGTTGCCAGGTAACTGGGTGAAAGAGGTCAGAGAGGCAGACTGGTATGTATTCCAGAAAAATAATAGTTTTTAATGATTTGGCTTACTTTGGTTTTGAAATGTTTTTAGACGTCTAGTTTTATATATCAGTGTCTAAGTCCGACACACTGTAGACTTTAAGTCAGTTTATAGTTAAATTTAAATAAAGAAAAATCTTATAATATTGTTTAAATTACAGTTAATAAGCATCGATGCTTTAATACATTTTAATAGAAGCGACACAGTAATATAACAACATAAGGAAAACCAGTTCCAGGAATAATTACTTTATTAAGTAGGTAATTGACAAAAGGAATTTCATGGTTCTATTTTCTATACCTACAAATGTAATTAATAGGAAACATTTTTTTTTTTTTTGACCCAATTAGCTTCAAAATTACTGAACCAATTTGAAAAATTTTTTCACTGTTGGAAAGCTACACTCTTCCCAAGTAACATAGGCTATATTTTATCCCGGTATGGACAGTAGTGCCCATGGGACAAGGGTGAAAATGCTGGAAAATACTTAGTTAATAAGCTAATTCATTTTTGGTAGGCTCTCATTTGCATCTGACATATCAACTTTCACTTTTTCTATTACAGCACCAAAACACTTTTACTCATTCAGCCTAACCTAATGGTTGTTTAGAATTAGAAACTTTTTGGTGACCAACCTGATAGTTCTGTGGTGGAACTCCTGGAGCCACTTTCTGCTGATATTGCTGAGAAATTGTACACTGCAGCAATGCAGCCAAGAATAGTAATCTCAACATTTTAGTATCTGAAAATTAAAATACCACATGAACACAAATGCCAAAAAGTTACCAAACAACTTTTTTTAAATTAACATTTACCGCGACACACAGTCAAATAGGTGTAAAAAAAAATATTCCTTTTTTAAAACTTGAAATCAATGTGTAAATAAAGTACGGAAAATTAATTA
This sequence comes from Helicoverpa armigera, assembly GCF_030705265.1. NCBI lineage: Eukaryota > Metazoa > Arthropoda > Insecta > Lepidoptera > Noctuidae > Helicoverpa > Helicoverpa armigera. Next base: position 3,725,434 of record NC_087150.1, on the reverse strand, counting down.
TACCTGTGAATGTAAACTTATGACGTGGAGTATGGATGATAATATCCTTATCGAATCAATGTATTGATAATTTATTATTACGATATATTGTCCGTATGTCGAGATATTTCGCAAACGTTTTCAAAAGATACCTCTGGGATTACCTACACGTCACGTCATTTACGTTTTGACATTGACGTTCGTGTTTCGTTCCACGTTATATTTTCTAAATGCGTTTTGTGTTAAAAATAAGAATTTACTTTCAAAAACTTTGAAAAATATTTTAAATCCAGTAAAAACTATGTCAACTAAGTCAAATATTAGTATTTTGCAAGAAGGTACAGACGTTTACTTCCCTTTATGATTCTTTCTGTGTCCAAAATACGATTAAACGAAAGAATCTCTCTGTTCTCACAATGGTTATCTCAAGTGTCATTAAAGCTTGTTTGATTGAATGACTTGCAACTGACCACATTTTTTATTGAATAGAATCATCATATCTTACAGGAAAGGCACACCTAATATTTTTCAGTTAGCCTGAAAAACCAAACCTTCTCAAAATGTCATCCAGCTTGTACGACGTACAAGATTATAACTCAAAAGACAGGAAGCTGCAATCTAGGCTCATAGCGATAACGAAACGAAATAAAAAAAACAATGCTGTCACTTTTCCACACTTTTCAAAAATAATTATTTTGCTCTTCAGTGGCGGTATTTAATTAATGTGTGCTATTTTAGTGATTTACCAAGTTAAAAAGCTTCAAAAAAATGGAAGGAATGGAAGATATGTACAAAGATCCCGTACAGTTAGCGGAAGGGATTAATATGAGGTAAAAACACGATTTTTCAAAGTAATCTGATACAAATTGCTTAGTAAGAGCATTTATTGTATTGTAAAGTCTTGGATGTCTTGGTTATGGAATGTTCAGCTACCTTTTTCCCCGGGATTTACCTTCGCTCCTGGGGAAGTAAGACCAAAATTTCATACCCACACGGATAGCTGAAAAACCAAATTTCATCACGATTCAATGAGCCATTTTACTGTGCAAAAATAGTTTCTATTTCTTCTAATTATTATTACAAACAAATAAAAATCTTAAAATCGATATATTCAATGCGCATGTGACCCTAAAAAAACTTAATGTTGCTTTCAGAAACCTTATGGAAAACAAATTGGTGGAATTTTCCATAGACTTAGATTTTAAGACGAAATCAATGCTATCTTCCTCCCTTGACGAGGATCTATTTGCTGATATTTATGATGATAGGTAAGTTTTGTATTAAATAAGATCCTGATCTCTCTCTGGTGGTTTTGGATTGTCGTCCCATCGCGCTATGAGAGTGAAGGGATAGTGAGTGCACCTGTGTCCAAGCAAATGTGCCCAAACTATAATATGTCCTGCGCAGCTGACTGATCTCCTTTGAGAGAACAACCGCCATGGCCAAATCAGTGTTGGAGGCCATTATAATACTAGCTGTTTTCTCAGGGTTTCACTTACATTCTGGTTAACATATTCATCCTCTGAGCTTTTTTCCCAACTATGTTGGGGTTGGCTTCCAGTCTAACCGAATGTAGCTGAATACCAGTGTTTTAGAGGAAGCGATTGCCCTATCTGACCTCCCCAATCCAGTTACCTGGGCAACTCAATACCCCTTGGATTGTCCTAGATGTGTCAGACTTACTGGCTTCTGACTACCCGTAACAACTGCCAAGGATGTTCAATGACAGCCGGGACCTACAGTTTAACGTGCCATCTGAAACACAGTCATTGGTGTCTAAGATATACTTAGAAAGTACATACAAACATAGAAAAGTTGCATTGGTACTTGCCTTACCTGGAATACCAGTCCGTGTAAAGCACAGGTACTCAGCTACATCTGATTAGACTGGAAGCCGACCCCAACATAGTTGGGAAAAAGGCTCGGAGGATGATGATATTAGCAATAATGGATTTTTCATTTTCAGTGACTCGGATGATGCTCTTGTAAAAATTGAGGAGTCGGCTGAGAAGATGTTGTTGTCGTCTCCAGAGTATCACTCGTTTGATCAGCTTTCGAAGAAGATGATAGACTGCCTGCCAAGTGGTGATGTCAAATTGTTGATTATTGAAGAAGGTATGTATCTATGATCATAGATAAATAACTGCTTCCGCTGGTGGTTTCATACTGTTCTACTTCCTGAAGGAATACTATGATAGATGTAGCCTAGCCTATACATATGTTCTATTATCCTGCTAAACTATGTCTAATCTTCTTACATGAGAACAGCCGCCGTAGCCGATAATCGGCTAGGGGGACATCATTATCATCAAACTATGTCTATTATTGGCAAGTTTCATCAAAATTCAATCAGTACTTTTTGTGGGAAAGAGAAACAAATATTCATGCATTTATAATTATGACTAGCCGAGAAACTGCATCCCATACTCAAATTGGATCATTAGTTTCTGAGCCTTTAGAGTTCAGACGAACAACAGACATCGGTGAATACTTAAAAAATACGGTCGAACTGACAAACCTCCTCTTTTAAAAGTTGGTTGAAAACTTTAAGAAATTGATCTAAACTTTTGTACCTTATTTTTTCAGGAGAGGGACCCCTGGTGCCTCCTGATGCAGAAATATTAATACATCACGCGGCGTATTACGAAAGATGTGATATACCGTTTGATACAACTTTAACTATGAATAAAGGACAGCCTATGGTGAGTTATAAACTAATTGTTATTTTATTATAGCTCCGTTTTCGTCCGTCTGAACAAAGCGAAATGTCGTATTTATCTATCTATACTCCTACCCTCCGCTCTGGGGCTCGATTCTATTAATTTACTTAAGCGACATACGATTTAAATCCGACTGAGATCCAATCACGACTCATTTACGATTGAAGCGTATGTGGCATTCCGATATTTATTCTGTATTGTCTGCAAATGATTTACGATTGCAATATGATAGTAGAGCAAACTACCGTATAGACCAAATGGCAGACCAATCGCCAACCAATGAAATGTCATTGGAATACGATTGGTCTTATGTTAGTACAATAGTAATCTGTGTGTTAGTAGCAGAATGCCCGCTAAGGTTAGGTAATAAACTGCTATTGCGATTCATTTTTTATTCAATTTTGACATTATTAACTTAGCAGAATCGGGCCCCTGATTCCAATGTTATTTGGTGTGCTGAAACTAGAATACTGAGCGATCAAAATGTCTCTTTATTAATTCATAAATCAATAATATTATTTAATTTATTAATATTAATGGATAATGGATAATAACGCCATACATGGATAGTTTTTTTTACTTGCCTAAAAATAAGTGTTTTGAGGAGCACGGATAGGCAGTCCCTACATGTAAAATTGGCACTCAGCTACATGCGGTTCAACTGGAAGCCAACCCTAAAATTGGACAAGCCAAGTATTTTTTATACATATTGTTTTTTGTTTTTTTCCACAGCGTATCCGCCTAGGCGTAGGCAAGATGTTGCCAGGCCTAGAAATAGGTATAACCCACGTCAAAGGCCCTAAGGCTAGGTTCCACCTGCTTCTCCAACCGGCCGTGGCTTGGGGCCGTAGAGGCATACTGCCGAGGATACAACCCAAGCCTGTGTTGTTTGTCATAACTCTATATGATGTTCGCTGTGTCGCTGCCGCTTCTAGGTAAGTTATATTTGTAGATCTGTGGTAATTTAATCTATACTAATATTATAAAGCTGAAGAGTTTGTTTGTTTGTTTGTTTGAACGCGCTAATCTCAGGAACTACTGGTCCGATTTGAACAATTCTTTCGGTGTTAGATAGCCCATTTATCGAGGAAGGCTATAGGCTACTTTATATCCGGGTTCGTGCAGAGGTTCCCACGGGATGCGGGTGAAACCGCTGGCAGAAGCTAGTGTCTATATATTTAGTCTTTACCAAGAGATACTGAATTGGATCACTGAGTTGAAGAGGTTAGATAGGCAGTCGCTCCTTGTAAAACACTGGTACTCAGCTGAATCCGGTTAGACTGGAAGCCGACCTCTACATAGTTGGGAAAAGGCTCGGGAAATTATGATGGTGATTATAAGTCAGTACAAAAGTGCTATTTTCCCTTGAAAATTGACAGCTGTCAACTGCATAAAAAATTAAGATTCGGTACCCCTTAACTCGTGGTAGACGTGAACTGGGTCAAACAGGTTAGATAGGCAGTCACTCCATGTAAATTGGATACTGATTGCCAAATCTTGAAAGAAAAATTATTATATTTTCAGGTTCAACGATCTCCCAACAGCTGAGCAAGCGAAGTTCGAAACTACAGTCAAAACAATCAAAGATATACGCGCCGAAGCCAAAGACTTATTCAAAAGACATAAATATGTTCAAGCTATTAGAAGCTACCAACAAGCTATGTCCGTCCTATCTCTCTCACAGCCACAAAATAAAAGCGAAGAAGAAGAAATAAAAGATTTAAAAGTCAAAATGTATGTCAATTTAGCTATATGTTACTATAAAGTAAATAAACCTAAATATATTATCGGCATGTGTGAACATATTGATAGGATTATTGATATAAATAAACACTGTAAAGCTATATTTTATTACGGTCGTGCACACGAACTTTTAGGTAGGATAGATGAAGCAATTTCTTGTTATAAAAAAGCGCTAAAGTTAGAACCGAAAAATAAAGAGATCGGTCAGATTTTAGCGGATTTAGATCAGAAAAATAAACAGTCCGCCATTACTGAAAAGGTTATGTGGCGTAAGGCTTTATGTAATGAGTCGGTTGAAAAAGAAAAGTTAGTCTATGATGTGGATGGAGATTTTAAAAATGGCGTCGAAGACATGTGTCAAGAATTGGTGGGAAGAGATGGGTATTTCAAATTCGATCTGCCAATGGGTTTGACAAAAGATGAAGTAATTTGTATTAAAGATTTAACCAGTAAGTTTGATTGTTTAAAGGTTCTAGAAGATGGGGATGGGAAGAAAAAGAAAGTTTCTATTATTAAAAAGGAATGATTTTGTAAATGAGATATTGAAAACTAGGCTGACCTTTGACGAGTGGTAGTACATAATAAGTACATAATTGAATAAATAATTTGGCCATATCACTATTGATCATTAAAATGTATTAAGTATTACTAAAACAATACGAATTTGAGTTGAGGTGCCATTTTTTTTATGATTTTGTTATATTATTAAGATTTACCCATAGAGAACAAATGACTAGCGGAGATATCATAACGCAAAATCTCCTAAGAAAGTAGCGCGACAACATGCGGGTGCGAGGGGGACAAGGAACGTTACTAGCTCCGCCCTTATACACCTTTGAAACCCGCCCATTTTTTGGTAAAACCAAAAATCGTCTACAGATTTGTCTAGGAAACCAAACGCCTCGTTAGTTCAGAATTAACGGGGCGTTTTGTCACGCCCACCGTACGAATTTGACCTATAAGGCGCTGGACTTACCTGCCTTGTAGAATCTCTGCTCGTATTTCCCTCCTACGTGGATTTACCCAACGATTGTATTTAAAGAGTCTCATATTTCGTACAACTTCATTAAGTTTTTATGTATTAAGAGTATTTAAGTGTCAAAATACGTTCCAAATATCTTTAGAATAAGAAAAAAAAATACTAGTTAACAAGATAAGTATAACGATAACCAACAAGATAAGTATAACGATAACCGAACTATTTTCAGTTGTCAAATCGCCGATTTGAGCAATGGGCGGCGAGTACACAGTTGGTTATGGTTTGGTTATCGTTATCGTTATAGTTAGAATCATCGGCACGAATCTTGAGCGCTGACCTTCACATGCGCAGATTTGATATATTAGCACACAACCAATCCCGAGTGACGGCTATGACGCGATGCACTGCGGGCCAATCACCGCTTTAGCCCGCCCCCGCGCCTCACTTCATTCCACGAAAGGGACCCAATAAATTGCTTCTGCGCAGGTGAAGGTCAGCGCTCAAGATTCGTACCGATGATTATAAATGGTGCAACTCACTCTTAGTAAATAAGAAAACCTGTGAGGTTATTTTTGATTATTTTTTTAGATTTAAACGAAAAAGTCTAAGGCTCAACAGTTTAACTATTTTATAAGGCTTTAAGTCTTGATTTTGAAAGTTTATAATAACTTCCTATTTTTGATATTTTTATACTTAGTTTTTAAGTAAATGTCCTAAGCAGCTGGCTGATCTCCTAATATGAGAACAGCCGCCGTTACCGAAATCGTCTATAAACGCCATTTTTAGTGTATTTTCTCTGTAAAAGATTTTCCAAATGTATAAAACGGTAATAGTAAATTTCATTTAAATCTGTTCAACAGTTCGAAAATGCGAATAGACAGAGTTACGTTCAACTTTAAAATGACTATACGTTTACAATCTTAATTTTTTTCAAAGTAATTAATGTTTTCTACGCCTAATGAAACGAATTTAACGTAAATAAAAATGTATTTAGGTACCCTAGTCAGCAAAAAATTACTATAAGCACGTAAACGTCGGTCCTGCTTGTGATCTCTCTCCGGTGGTGTCGGATTGTCGTCCCATCGCGCTATAACGCGGTGTCCTGCGTGAGCGACGAACGCGACGCGACGCGACGCAACACGACGCGACGTAATGCGACGCGATGCTATACGCGACAGATGTCCTACGTGATTTTGGTCATTACTTCTCAAATCATGGAGAAGTTGTGTTACAATTTTGCTTAAAAGTTCATATTTAAAGTACAGACAGCAACAATCTTCCAACTTGTTTGTACTAATAAACGATTTCTTTAATATTTATGTTTTTTTTGTCCCACAACAATCAACGCTTCTGAATAGTTCGCGGTGTCGCGTCTGGTCGCCCTCAAAACAAGTACGCGTTACGTCGCGTCTCGCCGCAGACTGTCACATAGGCCGCATGTAGGGAATTCCTTTGAGTTGATCGCGTTCGTCGCGTTCGCAGCGTCGCGTCGCGTCGCGTTCGTCGCTCACGCAGGACACCGCGTAAGAGTGAAGGAATAGTGAATGCACCTGTGTCCAAGCAAATGTGCGTGCACTATAATATGTCCTGCGCAGCTGACTGATCTCCTTATATGAAAACAGCCGATAATCGACCTAGGACGACATTATGTATAAGACCGATTTAAACCATTCTTTCTTTCTACTAGATTAAGTTGAAAATTGTTATTATTTTTTTTACTTTTTCTAAATAAATATGTTGATTTGAACATTGCTGTTTTCATTTTAAGGCGAATACTTCAACTGGCAAAATTCAGATAAATATATAGAGTTTTTGATGTTCTACCTAAGTTACCTTTTGATATGAGGCCTGATTTTATCGAAGTCGTGGTGGCCTAGTGGGTAAAGAACTAACCTCTCGAGTATGAGGGTGTGGGTTCTATTCCAGGTCAGGCAAGTACCAATGAAACTTTTCTAAGTTTATATGTACTTTCTAAGTATATCTTGGACACTAATGGCTGATAAAAAGTTTAAGGAAAACATCTTGAGGAAACCTTGACTATATAGTCTGAAATTGGTGATTAATGCTCAATGCTCCTTCTTCGTGTGAGAGGAGGCCCGAGCCCAGCAGTGAGACGATAAAAAGGCTGTAACAGCAGTGATCTTATCGATCGCAGAAATAATATACTTACCTCCATTAAAGGCCGTTTTACTACAAAGTTCTTAGATCTTGTTATACTTACTTTGAGTTTTTCGCTAACAGCCAAAGCATTCTCCTTGAGTGTTTCTTGCCCCTGGCAACAACGGCGGATCCAGGGGGTAGGTCACAAGGTCATGACCCCCCCCTGGGCCAGGTTCAGGACCTAAGAGGACCAATAATTGAAATGGTTAAACACGATGTTTTATGTTTTTGTTACAAGTATAAGATAATTTTTATTCCGAGTGAATAGGTAGATACCTACATAGTTACAGGTAGAGTAGTTTTGCTGAAGAATTCGTGCTCGCAACGCTCGCTCTCTATTCTTTATTTACTCTTTATCCGTACCCAAAAGGAGGAAACGGGACCCTGTTACTAAGTATCCGCTGTCCGGGTTGTCTACATTACATGCTGTATCTCATGCAGGGCCGTCTTAACCTATGGTGCAGGGTGTGCGAATAACCCGGGCGCCTCGCTTTCAGGGGCGCCGCGGGACGCCCCACCACCAGGAAATTTCGAATAAATTACACCCGTTCGATAAGGAAGTTCCACATTGTATCATGATACAAACAAGCAAGTCGCCTTCGCTTTGTTGGATTCATCATTTTGATTATTTTTAAGTTTTAACATCCTCCAACTAAGTGAAAAAATTCTAGCTCGCTACGCTCGCGAGTAAATGACTGTCTGTACTGTATTTCTGATTGTTTATTATTTTTATTGACTCACCGAATCAACGAACACAAATGGCACTCGCTCTAATCACGGTTCCTTTTTATTTGTACGTAATTCCCAGTCTGATTTGTAAGTCTTCAAACAAATAATTTTAAAAAGTTCGCGCTCGCTGCGCTCGCGGCTACTTGTTGCTTTACAATGTACCTACTTAATCAGGTGCTTTTGTATCGAAGGCTCAAAAAATTTCGCGCAATATTATATATACCTTGCCTTGATAACTTCATAAGTCAAATATAGCAAAAAAATAATATTAATGGAGTCCTCAAAAACAAAATAGTTTGCGCTTCCGACTGCTTGTTACTTTACAGCGCTTTTTAAAACTTATGAACTTTTTGTGTCTCAAAATCAAAAAAATTGCGCGCTCGCTTCGCTCGCGCTAATTTTTACAATGCCATACTCCTGTCTCGACTTTCATAACTTAAATCTCGCCAACAGTTTGAGCCTACAATGATTTGGAAACATTTTTTAACGTTCTTATTTATATTCCTTGTAAAGTACTTCGATCAATATGTACTACTCAAAATCTTTCAATAGATACATAGGTGGCGCTTGGGTGATGATTGCACCCAGGCGCTACATGAGCTAGAGACGGCCCTGATCTCATGAACCCTTACCAATAGCAAGACAATTGAAATTTTCACAGAAAATGTTTTACTGTTGCTGCAATAAAAAACGTACGCGCCTTTTTCTGCGTACACAATACTTTTCAAACGTTTAGTCTTCAACCTGAAAAATCGCGCTTTCTTGTATTTGTGCTGTATATTTTTTATATGGCAAGAAAGCGTTTTCATCTACTTTTAGTCCTCGAACTGAATAAAAATTTTCGCGCTCGCTTCGCTCGCGCTTTTTTCTATTTCTCAACTGTGATTGTGTTCAAAAAATCGCGTTCGCTCAGCTCGGACCATTTTCTACATAAAAACACTTTTTTAACCTTAGTCCTTGCCCTGAACAAAAATTTTCGCGCTCGCTTCGCTCGCGCCTTTTTGTTTGGCACGTGTGTGTAGTGTAAATACGAGAAATTGCGCTCACTCTGCTCGGGCCATTTTCTACATGAAAACACTTTTCTTAACATTCGTAAAAATTTCGAGCTCGCTACGTACGTACCTACTTATTGTATTTATACTACTACTTTTAATATTAAAAGAAGTATACGCTAAAATATAATATTTTTTGTGACTTGACCTCGACGGTGTGACCCCCCCCTGGCGCCGAAGCTGGATCCGCCCTTGCCTGGCAAACACTATAACTATGGAATATAGACTGAAATAATATCCAAAATTGCAAGCTCTCTCTCGACTCTACAGTGAGAAAGAAAAAATACTTAATGTTTTTTTTTATTTAGATGCATTTTCACAAAACCCGCTAAAACTTAAACTTTTTTCACTTGACGTAGGTACTTCCGGGTACTTGACGAACTACGTCAAGTGAATGACACCAATTTTATTAGTTAAGTTTTAAACGCAACAATAAAAGTTTTGGTTAAAAAAAAATATTTTCTATGATTTTTATACATAAATCGATATGAGCTGATACATAATACACATGGTTTTCATTGAAATAAGTAATTAAAAGGTATTGATTTGATTTATTCCGTTTTTTTTTTCAAATACTCCAAGACCTTGTATTTTAAGTTATTTTGTCATTCATTCATTTCGCATATTGGTTAAGATCAAGAAACTTGTAGCCATAACTGGAGGCTAACGTTTCAAGAAGTTTCATTCAAAAGAAATATTTTCTGACATGAGTTATGAGTGTTCTTGTTCAGCATCACTCTTTTCGATCTTATAGCGTCGCTCGTTACACACTCCATAAGAGTCTTAGCTAGAGAAATTGGAGTTTATTTTGCTGCAAAGTTCATTTCGCTCAAGAAATAATAAGCTCTACCTTCATTATTATTGTAAGCAGTTCATATTGCATTAGGTACTTACCTATCTATACCCAATAATTACAATTGAACATAGGCCTGTCATAGCTATAGATGGACATAACCTATCAATCCTGGTTAACTTTTGATTTGCATAATGCTGTTTATACTTTAATTTTTCTTATGTACTTACCCAAATAGTCATTTCAAATTCTAGAAATTAAATATCTGCTGAGAGGCTTAAAAGACGAGTATCCTAATAACTTAAATATCATTCCCCTTTATCAGTGCCTCAATCATCATTCAGTTCAATAAAAAAAAACTTAAAAACTGTCACTGTCAAAGAAAAACGCTGCTGTTGGTTTGCTTTGTGCAACAAATATTTTAAAATAATTACTACATTCCATAGGATTCGCGTCTTCTATTCCTCCTAACCCTACTACAGAGACACGTAAGTAATATTAATTACCAAATTTTGAAGTAGCTGCAATAAACAATGTGACATTGTCTTAAGCTAGTTTCATTCGCTTTGGCGGGTATATGTTGAAAATTGAAAAGCACAGCATATTTTTATTACCAACAATGTTGTAGGGTGTGGTCGATAACTTAACCTACCTTCAACCTGAAACCTTTTTTCAATGCAAAAAAGAATTGCATGCGAATGAAAGTGAAATTTTTGTTTCCGCGTCGCATTTTGTCACCGTCCGCGCATATAGTACTAAAATCAATATTTGCAGCTATCGGAAGCCTAGTCAGGTATTTCCGACTTTAATTTCATCTTTAAAATGAAATTTTCCGGAAACGGTAAGCAAACAACGAAAATTATAGTTAAACTGTGTTTTACACGAAATTTTGTAAGATTTTTATACCGTAGTGTTTATCTCTCGGCGTCCCGTGCGCTATAGGGTCGCGCACCCCCATCTCGCCCCTTTTATACCCTCGGTTAACACCGCGTCGTCGCAATGCGTCTTTTTCAAAATATTTCGCGAATATCAACCTTAAGAACTATATACCTACCTTTGAGTTTAATTCTTAGTCTAAAATCGGATATCCTTAAGAAAATATTGTAGGTACTAAATGTTTAGGCCGTTTATACAAAAAACCCTGTATTTGTTACTTGAGGAAAGGCTCAATTTAATGTGTGTCAAGTGTGGTTGTTTCAGTTGAAAAAAAAAAGTAAAACTATCATCAACATCTATACTAATATTATAAAGCTGAAGAGTTTGTTTGTTTGAATGTGCTAATCTCAGGAACTACTGGTCTGATTTGAAAATTTCTTTCAGTTTTAGATAGTCCATTTATCGAGGAAGCCTATAGGCTACTTTTTATCCCGGTACGGGAAGTAGTTCCCACAGGATGCGGGTGAAACTGCTGGCAGAAGCTAGTAGACAATAAAAGCTTGTTTACATATCATACTACCATGAAGTAGATATTTATTTATTCTAAACAAATATAAGCCTTCTGTATCTGTGCTTTTGTCCTTGAATAGACAACAATACATTTTCTGGATATATCATCATCATACTCCTGCCCATCTCAATCACATTTGGGGTCGGTAACATTCTTTCTAACCGTATACTTTCACCCAATCCATCCATCGTTTCTTTGTTCGTCTTTCCACTATATTTATATAGTTGCTGCTTATTCAAACTGTAAAGAGTATGGTTATCCTCGAATGTAAATACTTAAGCCGGCTTTTCACTATGGAATATAATGTATTTTACATCCTGAAATATAATATTTTATATCTCGTCGTCTGTGCTATAAAATAGATTACATCCCTGTAACTATAAATATTTTTCAAAATGTATGATGAGCGATAAAATATAATATTTCAGGATGTAATTGAAATTATATTATATCTCTTAGTGAAAAGCGGGCTTTAAATTGTATTACCTTCAATCATTATTTACCACTAGAAGGGCTGGGCTTAATGCTATACTTTCAAAGACCGCAGCGGTCAATTCATATACAATATATTGTTATTTTTTTATATAGTTTTAGCTTAACAATAGCAATTAGGAAAAATCATAAATTATGAAAAGAAACATAGTTTATGAAATATTTAACAATGAAATTGCCTTGCTGCCCATTTGACTGCCTTGGTCTTTCTTCTGTTAAACAGTAGTTTATTTGCATAAAATGTCCTATTAAGATTGTTAATATATTTACTTAACTTCCTCCTTACCAAAAACAATTCCAGACTTCACATTAAGAACTTCCTTTCTGTGAACTCAACAATTTTTTTAAACATTTTTTCTTTTTTCCAGCGTCCTATAAAAATGGATCCGCAACCCCACGAAATGAAATCCTGTCCATACAACATGGCTCACCAAGTAGAACATTATAGGATGCACATACATCTACAGAAGTGTCGGAAACAGCATCCGAACAGCGGTAAAGTGACCTGTCCGTTTGATGCTACTCATGTTGTTAATGAGGTTGAGTTGGATGTGAGTATTTTTTGGTTATATTTTTATTATTAAGTAGGTGTTTTCTTGCAGTTTTACTTGTGTCCCATGGGATCTTTTAGCCTACTAACTAAACCTGTACATCAATAAAATATTGCCAGTAAGTCTGACACCAGGCTAACCGAGGGGTATTGGGTTGCCCAGGTAACTGGGTCGAGGGGGTCAGATAGGACAGTCGCTCCTTGTAAAGCATGGTACGCAGCTACATCCGGTTAGACTGGAAGCCGACCCCAACATAGTTGGGAAAAAGGCTCGAAGGATGATGATATTAAGTAGCTGTTTCCTGAGGGTTCTATTGCGTTCTGTGGGAACTACTGCCCATACCCAGATAAAAATATATTGTTTTAATGGAAGAAAACTGGTGGTTTCTATTGCGTTACGTAAAACTATAGTGTGTGCCCAAATAAAATAATAATATTGTTTTATATGGAAGCGGATCTCTCACTATTGTTTATTACAGCACTAATAATACATGTTCTGTTAAAATTTCAACTGTCTAGCTATCACATTTCATGAGGTGCTACTAGACAGATTGTCACCAAAGTGTTATGGTCATTTAAATTTTCTAATTATATATATATTTATCTGTTTATTTTCTTACCAGAGATAGAATTCAAGTAAGTTCAAATTCCTATCCCTAGTTAACAAAATAACAGATAGATGGAATATTGAAATTGAACAGCCGTTTAGGTACAGAACTATCAAAAATTACTATTCTTGAACTTAAAAATATACTTGTCTTATCCACAGTACCACGTGACCACCTGCCCAAAACGCCATATGCTGGACACCCAACTGTATGTCATGGACGACGACCAACGTCCTGTGGTGCCGGTCGTGTCGCAATCCGCGAGAGACACCTCGGACGACTGGGAGGCTGTGAGTAGCCTTTATGTCCTTACTGCCACTTACACACTCACTAACACACACATGCACACACACACACACATACAGAAATACATAACATATTTATACTATAACCGTCGTACCACAAAAACTTTTAAACGTCTGTTGAACATTTGTCAAAAAAATGTTAGATTATGATGTTGAAATAAGGTCCGTTTTGCAGCCACACTTTTTTTTGACAAGTGTTCAAACAGATTTTTAAGTTTTTGTAGTAAGGCTGTTAATATTTATACATACTTATGTATTATTAAATATTATTTTGCTTTTTAATTGTACGCACTGAAAGACACCAATAATTTTGATTAATTTATTACTTATTTTTTTTTTTAATTTCATATTGTACTACTGTCCGTACCGTGATAATAATATATCCTATGTTACTCGGAAAGAGTGTAGCTTTTCAACAGTGAAATAATTTTTCAAATCAATTCAGTAGTTTTTTCAGTAGTTTCCTCTTTATTATTATTTATAATAAATATAAATAAATAAGCAAAATGTGTATTTCTATTTTCAGGATTGTCACACATCTTATAAGCCGGATTACTCCAAAAAGGGGGCCCACGTTATTCAGAAAATTAAGGGTGCTACCCCCTCTGAAAGACGTAAGGCTCGTATGGAGAACATCAGACATTATAGACCTTTAGAATAAACTTAATTTTGTATATTAACAATAACGCTTTTTTCTGTAAAATTTTGTATTTTCTATGACAAACGTCTGTTGAACTTTTTTGTACTAAGACTGACTTTGAAAAGTTTCTAATCGTCCTTTTGACAGTTTAAAGATGCCAGCAGGTCAACCTACCCGAATCTGTCAAATTTTACCAATCGAACATTAACCTTCTACTATATTGTGATAAGGTTGGCACGTTAAACTGTAGGTCCCGGTTGTCATTGAACATCCTTGGCAGTCGTTACGGGTAGTCAGAAGCCAGTAAGTCTGACACCAGTCTAATCAAGGGGTATTGGGTTGCCCGGGTAACTGGGTTGCGGAGGTCAGATAGGGCAGTTGCTCCTTGTAAAGCACTAGTACTCAGCTTCATCCAGTTAGACTGGAAGCCGACACCAATATAGTTGGGAAAAGGCTCAGGGGATGATATTGTGATATGGTTGAAAATCTATTGAAGACATTTGACAGATTGGGGCATGTTGTCTGTACCTACATTTATTTTTTCTATTAAGTTCTGAATCTCTACCATTTTGTTTTTTTTGTTTAAAAAATATATTGTTTTGGCCTAAACTCCACCAGAGTGAAGATACTATATTAAAAACAAATAGGATATCTCCGCTTATATATTTTGTTGTAAAGCTACGTATAATCATCGGCAAGGATATTGAGCCCTGACCTTCACCTGCGCAGAAGTGATTTATTGGTTTATTGCTTTAAGTGTACAGTGCGCAAAGCGATCCCCACTCTTCCGCCGAGAGCTCATTATCCGTGCCGATAACTATACGAGATTTTTAAATAACGAAATTCTATTAGTTGTTTAAAAACAGTCTGCGCTTTCAAACACAAGTTTATTTCTTTCTTTAATCATTAAAAACCAGTGATTTTTGTTTTTATTTTTTAGAATAGTGGTCAGCTTAGACAAAAGTTAATTTAGCCAATGAGCCACTTTTCATGTTTAAATGTATATTTTTTTCCGGATCAATCGGAAATTATCTGAATTAATAAACGTATAATTATAATATCAATGTTTTTTATTTTGCAAAAGCCGTTTTCCCGCGGTTTCGCCCACGTCCCATGGGAACTACTGTCTATACTGGGATAAAATATAGCCTTTCTTTCTCGGAAAGAGTAGATTTCCAAAAGTGAAAGAATTTTTCAAATCAGTCTAGTAGTTTAGTTTTTAGTTTATTCATTGCACAAACAAAAATAATTCAAATTTTTACTCTTTCTCATATTAGTATAGATATTACTCAGGAAGAGTAGCTTTTCAGCAGTGAAAGAATTCCTACTGAAATAAACTAAGAGGAAAGACCCTCGAGACGCATAGGTACCTTGAAAAATTAGTATACAAATAAAAAAACAAAAGTAATTTATAAAATAAATATTTATTCATTCATCCTCAATATAATCCTTATCCATCTTCTCAAACTTATCCTTCATGTCATCCGGTACCTCCACAGTAGACAAATCTTCAGCTCCAACCTCATCTTCTTTCTGTATAAGAATATCTACAACGTTTTCACAAGCAAGACGGACTTTGGGATCTTTCTCCCATTTATGGTACTCCCTTAACACGTAATATACTCCATTGTCTCTTAAAATCTCTCTACCTTTGCGTCTCATGCATAATTTGTTTAGCGTCTCCAAAATCATTTTACGTATGTCAATATCTGCATCCCGCTGTTTTTCTTTCGGAAGGTATTGTAATGATATCGGTAATACGTCCATTTCTTCGTCTATGTATTCTTCTCCACCCATTATAGGGTTTAAAAGGTATGTGAGAACTTCTAAGTCATTGCTTAGAAGGAAATCGTGGAATTCCGGGTCAAAAGATAAGTTTCTAAGCGTACCCATTGCCCCGCCTCGCCGAATATTTGAAAGCTCATAACTACAGAACGGTAACAGTTTTATTAATGGAATGTGAGGGTTCTCTTCTGTCAGCCATTTTCTTATTCTGTGACAGCAAGAAAGATTCGAAATCATAGGTCCTATGAAGTTTAGATTAGATCCTCTTTTGTTGAAGTTTGTGTTCACGTAGACGTTTAAAATGTCGTTTAAATGAGGTAGAAATACGTCTAAAAGAGAGTCTAGCTCTGTTTCTACTCGAGTAATGTTCGATAATATCATAGCAGCCGCATCAGCATCTTTTTTATCAGGATTTAGTACATAACCTATAAATAATTTTACTATGTGTTTGTCCCCTTCAGACTTATATTTGAGTAGTTCTATCACTCCTTTTGAGGTCGCTGTGATGTTTACTAGTATTAATAAAGCGTTTTTAGCAACTTCTTCAACTTTATCGTCGGTTAAAGCGAGTATACTTTGCATTATCTTTTCGTGTGACAATAATGTGTTGATACCATCTTCAGTCCCTGAAAGTCCTACCAAATGGTCCACAGCTATGTGTTTTAAGTCTATCCGGGATTCAGGCTTCAGGAATTGCAGTAATTCGTCTAGTGGATCCGCTGCCATTGTTTTAATTTGCAGTTTTAGGAAATAAATATAACCTTTACACAATGCGTTTTATTTTATTTTGATAGTATCTGTCACTGTCAAATAGCTTTAAGCGTTTAGTTTCACTCAGGATTCTTTGTAAAAAATATGTATTTAAGTGTATATTTTTAATTAACGATGTACAAAGAATACAAAACTATTTAAAATATCCATTATTTATTCCTAAGATATATTTTTAATATATTTCAAAAACTTATATTTAAATTTTTAGCAATGCCATCTAGTATCGAGTAGTAGAAACAAAAACTTACCACCATGCCAAACATCAATAGATGCCACTACTAACGCAATTTTACAGACAACTTTTTTCGCATAGTAATGGTCTATTTATTTCATTGTAATATGTACCTACAGATATCACAAATAATCATAATTACCCAAGCCATGATTACCTCACATTGTCAATCATAGTCGAGATTAGATACTTTCAATATTTTAAGTCGGATGTTATACTTAATTAATGCCAGATGTTGATATCTGTGCAAATTAGAATGTAAATACCTGCCTCGAAGGTATGTACTATAAGATACTAGCTTGCGCCAACGGTTTCACCCGCATTCCGTGGGTACTACTCCGTGCACCTGGATAAAAAATATTGCCTTCTTTGATAAATGAGCAAGTCGTTAAACAAACTAACAAACTTCAGATATGGGTTCATCATCATCATCTCAGCCGGCGGACGTCCACTGCTGAACATAGGCCTCCCTCTTAGATCTCCACAGATACCTATTGGAGGCGACTTGCATCCAGCGTCGACGGCGACCTTTATAAGGTCGTCTGTCCACCTTGTTTGGTGGACGTCCTACGCTGCGCTTGCTCCGTGGTCTCCACACCAGCACTTTTCGGCCCCATCGGCCATCTGCTCTGCGAGCGATATGGCCTGCCCATTGCCATTTCAACTTGCTAATCCGGTGGGCTATATCGGTGACTTTAGTTCGTCTACGAATTCATTACATAAAGTAAATAAATAAAATAAAGCTAAATAAATTAAATAATAAAGTCTAAGATGGGTTACTTTAACATAAATATGTGATAATTCACTAAAAATAGAACAAGTAGAACCGCAAGAAACTGGTAGTTTCACAACAAAAAGGTTCGCGTGTCTTTGCCCTTTCTCATTTCACGATAAAGCCTTACTTTTTACTTGTAAACCATTATCTTGATCGATTAGCTGTAACTTTGGAGTTTAACGTGATGTTATCAGAGTTAAACCACGTTAAATTCTACCTACTGGGTAAATGAGTATCAGGGTTACTTATACTAGCGAGAGAAATAAGGGTTTTTAACGTGCATTAATTAGGCAATAGGTAGGTATACATTTTTTAACATTAAACAAAAAAAAAATTGTATCTCACTTGCGTCGGGAACATGGACCAAACTACCGGTGAGACTACCTGACGACGCGTGTCGTTTCCAAAAGAATCGCTTTTAGGTGTGATTACTTCATCATCATCATCATCATCTCAGCCGGCGGACGTCCACTGCTGAACATAGGCCTCCCTCCTAGATCTCCACAGATACCTGTTGGAGGCGACCTGCATCCAGCGTCGACGGCGATTACTTACTTATAAGTAATTGTGATTGAAATCTACCTATGTCAATATTATTTATCATCGCCTTTTGTATAGTAGAATATGCGGTATCCGACCTCTTCTCATACAGAGAAGGAATCACATACCTAATCAGTTGGCATGCTCGAGGCAGAGACGATTTCAGACTGAAAAGTCCAGGGGCGGTACTAATTCTACTTAAGCGACATACGATTCACACAGTGGCGGCGTAGCATCGGGTGGCACCCGGGGCGGACTACCTACTGAGCACCCCAAAAAAAACGACAAAATATAATCACGGACTAAAATTGTAAATTAAAGTAGGAACTTAAAAATCTTGTAGAAATCATTCATGGTGTTTTTTGCTAGGCTAACATAAAGAAACCGGAGACAGATCACTGCAAAATTATAGAGCGCTAGCGAAGTGAGCCCGTAGTTTTTGAGTTTTAGGACATAAAAAAACCGAAACATGTTTCATAAAAACCAGCGTCAAGTGAAAAAGCCGCGAGCGCAGCGAGCGCGAAATTTTTGAGTTTTGGGACACAAAAATACTCAAATATGTGTGAAAAAAAGCACTGCAAAGAGAAGAAGCTGCGAGCGTAGCGAGCGCGAAATTTTTGATTTTTGGGACACCACACCACACACACAAACCCTTACACACTACATCACATACACATACTCCTTTTGTATGACTAGTGAGCATTTTTTACTATTTTTACTATTAAGAAAGCTAGTTTTAAATTGTTCATCTTTTTCACCTTTAGCTTAACTTAAGAAGGAATCACTGACTCCCAAGTCACAGGCTATAAACCTAGTTTGGGAGCCAGGAGACCTACTATTCTTGTCACCAACTTTTTGGAAATAAATAAATTTAATTTTAATTTTTAATTTTTAATTTTTAATTTTTTAATTTTTAATGATACCTAAAGAAATAAGAAAGAAGACGATGTTAAGTGAAAGGCGCGAGCGCAGCGAGCGCGAAATTTTTGAGTCTTGGAACACAAAAATACTCAAACAAGTTTGAAAAAAATCTGTCGAAAGTCAAAAAGCTGCGAGCTCAGCGAGCACGAAATTTTGTGAGTTTTGGGACACAAAAGTCCTCCACCTCCTAAACAACTAACAGAAATCGTCAGCGTAGAGCGTCAGTTTGCTACTTCGGTGCTTTAACTTTTTTTTAGATTGCGGACTCAAATAGTAAGCACATAATAAATCAGAAATGATGGAAAAACCCCGCGAGCGAAGCGAGCGGATTTTTTTTTCTAACTTTGAGGATGTAATTTAAGTAATCAGGTTAAAAAAAAAGTAAGAGAGGGGTGACAGCCGGACTGGCACGTCGTTTTGTTTAAAATTTGAATCTGCCCGTACCATCCTGGTCGTGCAGATATGTGCCGACCGAGATGGCACCCCTCTAGACGTGGTACCCGGGGCGGACCGCCCCCTCCGCCCCCCCCTTACGCCGCTACTGGATTCACATACCTACTACTGAGATCCAATCACGAATCAATTTCTGTCGAGTTTCTGAGATTCAATAATGAATCATATTGTCTGCAAATTATTTACGATTGCAATATGATTGTAGAGCAAACTACCATATAGGAGCCAATGGCAGACCAATTGCAAACCAATCTAAACCAGTCTTATATCAGTAGCCGAATGTCCGCTAAGGTTAAAACTGCTATTGCGATTCAATTTCTATTCAATTTTGACATTATTAACTTAGGAGAATCGGGCCCCATGTCTCTTAAAAACATTTTCCTGTGGGTAAATAAATACTGCCAAAGATGTTCAAATGACAACCGGAACTTACCTAACGTGCCTTCGTAAACACGGAGGTACTCGTCATGACAAGACCGATCAACCCGTGCGGCTGTTACTTAGCCCACAAGCTTCTAGCAAATCTTTAGTCAGCATCCTCCGAGCCTTTTTCCCAACCATGTTGGTGTCGGCTTCCAGTCTAACTGGATGCAGCTGAGTACCAGTGCTTTACAAGGAGCGACTGCCCTATCCGACCCCTTCAACCCAGTTACCCGGGCAACCCAATACCCTTTGGTTAAACTGGTGTCAGACTTACTGGCTTCTAGAGTCCAACACAAAATGATGACGTAAAATTTCGTCACAAATTACCGTTATAACAACGTCAAAGTGATGACGTAAGCAGAGGTCAGAGGTCACAATATCACCTTGAGCTATTTTTACTTTAGATCCGAGATAAGAAACGGTGGGGTGAATAAATTGATTGCTTTGCATATCTCCGGAAGGCGCGGTAAATTGGTGGGTCCCGGCTGCCATTTCAACGTCTTTGGCAGTCGTTACGGGTAATCAGAAGCCAGTAAGTCTGACAAACAGTCTTACTAAGGGATATCGGGTTGCCCGGGTAACTGGGTTGAGGAGGTAAGATAGGCAGTCGCTCCTTGTGGCACACTGGTATTTAGCTGCATCCGATTACATTGGATAACGACCCCAACATACTTGGGAAAGCTGATAAAGATGTTTTGTGATTTACTCTTTTGGGATTTGTCTAAAAATAGCTACGTAGAGAATGGAAACTTTTTGACACAAGCCTCGTTAAAGAGGCAGCCCTTTCAAACTAGCTCATTATCCTTTTGAATTATTTACGGTCCGGTCAAAAAACTGAGCGGAAAACCTAACCTTCGTTTCATTTTACCCATACAGGAAATTAAGGCTCGCAGACTGTAAAAACTATACTTTACGTACCTTGGACAAAGGATAAGCATTGATATTATACGCGGTCGAGACGAAATTTTCGATGCTTTGTAGTTTTAGCTTCATGCTTAGTTATTTTCCAGTTTTATTGTAGATAAATACCTACTAGGTAATAGTATTGTATAGTAAAATATAAATATAGGTATGTAAATAAATATATGGTTAAGGCTGTCAATGAGCATCTTTTGCAGTCATAATGGGTAGTCAGCACCTAGTAACTACGTCTGAGAACCAAACAGGCAGTCGCTCCATAGCAGCTGCATCCGGTTAGACTGGAAGCCGACCCCAACATAGTTAGGCAAAGACTAGATTATGTATGCATGTAGGGATCAATAAACACCACCAAAACGGGTGAATCATTCACATAGCCAACTTTATAACGTATGTATCATTAATACAATGTATTAAAGATAACACATAGTAATCTAATCACCCAGCTGCGCAGAGTTGGACGATAATCAACGCGTTGGTAATCTGTAACACCTGCATATTGACGATAGTTGTAGAGTTGGGAATGTTTAGATAGGACCGGATAGGGCTTAGTGAAAAGGGGTCGCTTATTTGCTGTTGTTAAGGGAAAAATACACTACTTATCTAGACTTTTTTCTGTAGACAGCTTTTTTTTACAACGTCAAAAATCATCAAATGACCCCTCCCGCTGTGGGTTAGCAGCGGTGAGGGAGTGTCAGACTCTTACCGACTACAAACCGTCGTGTTCCGTCATAGGCCTTTTATGTACCAGGACCGCGGTATCTCCTTCGAACAACCCGGGAGCCCCGGCATTCTGTAGACAGCTGCTGTAGTGACGGAGAATCTACGTAATAACATTTTACTTAGACAATTTGGTTGGAAATTGGTGTACTTAATACCTAAAGTAAAAAATATATATGCTTGGCTTATTATCATCGCCGAGCGGGCCACTCTAATAGCACGATGGGATGATAATCCAACACCACCGGAGATGTGTATCTATAAGCAAGTTTTAGAGGATAGTCAGAAAGTTGGATTTTAGACAGACGTTACGGGCAAGAAGTCAGAAGGTCTCACAATCAATGTTTTCAGTGTACTCATAATTTCTTCTAGGTGTCAACGGCAGTTGCTCCATCTAACAGGCACTAGTCGTGGTCCCGTGATTTCACCGTCTCATCATCATCATCATCATCATCTCAGCCGGCGGACGTCCACTGCTGAACATAGGCCTCCCCCTTAGATCTCCACAGATACCTGTTGGAGGCGACCTGCATCCAGCGTCTTCCGGCGACCTTTATAAGCTCGTCTGTCCACCTTGTTGGTGGACGTCCTACGCTGCGCTTGCTAGTCCGTGGGAATTACTGCCCGTACTTGGTTAAAATACAGCCTATGTCACTAGGGATTCAATAGTGTTCTCAATAGTGAAAGAATTTTTCAATGCGGTCTCGTAATCTCAGAGCCACAAACAAACAAAAATGTTTCTATTTTATCATATCAGTCAGCGGCCTCACCCGCGTCTCATGGGAACTACTCTGTGCACCCGGCTAAAAAATAGCTTCCTCCATAAATGGGTCCATCTTTCCAAAATATTAGGGTCATTTTCTATTGTCACCGGATGCAACTGAGTGTCAGAGATAAGCAAACAAAGGAAAGTCTATAAATTATGATCATAAGCTACCGAGCCTCTTCCCAACTATGTTGGGGTCGGCTTCCAGTCTCACCGGATGCAGCTGAGTACCAGTGCTTTACAAGAAGCGACTGCCTATCTGACCTCCTCAACCCAGTTACCCGGGCAATCCAATAACACTAAGTAGAGAGTCTATATCTTTCGATATCTATGACAAATTACGGGCCTATCATCAAAAATTTTACTTTATCATAGTATTATTCACGATACACGTTAATTTATTCTTTTTACTCTTCGTTTTTAGCCAGTTTGGCTGTGGACGAACCACAAAGTGTTTTAGTTTTTAGTAAAAATAGGTTTTAGTTAAAATGTGGTCGGGATATTTATTTTTATTATTAGGTGAGTTTTTTAATCTATATTTTTACTTCTATGAAGGTATTAACTTATAGAAATATAGTACTGGCTGTTTCCCGTGATTTTAGTGATATGCTGGGAGAACTACTTTCTAGAACCGGGTAAAACGTAGCCTACGTTCTTTCTTAGTTTCTAGACTGTCTGTGTACCATTTAATTTAGTTCAGGATTTATGGGGTGAAAGCCAAGGGCTAACAGATTTGTTTGTTTGATCTTTTTGTGTCGAAAGCCCGGACGGATTTGAAAAAATTTTTTTACTTTTGGCAAGCTAAACTATTGGGGTGCTATATTTTTACCGGTTACCGTAAAAAGTTCTGTCGGGTCACAATTAGTGGGTATATAAAAGACGGAATACCTACAAAAACATACATGCTTTTTTTACTTCTTTCACGGGTCTGCTTGAAGAGATTTCATTAGACATTAGAATAGTACAAAGATACTGTACTATTCGACGTTATTTTTGCGCTTTTTCCCATCTTGTGTTTATGTGGCTTCTATTCTAACCGGATGCAGCTGAGCACCAGGGTTTTCTTATCTGATCTCCTCAACCCAGTTACCCGGGCAACCCATTACCCCTCAGTTAGAGTGGTTGCCAGGCTTCTAACTACCCATAACGACTACCAAGGAAGTTCAATGAATGACAGCCGGGCTTACAGTTTAAAAAGCATTCCGAAACACATAAAACATATATGTCTTATTTTTTCATTCGTATCTTCCAGGATGCATCCTCCACAGTCTCCCAGCGTCAGCGGTCTGGTCGTGCACTGCAGACAGCGACTGTTCTGACACAGAAGGCTCTGTTTGTTCTGACGGGAGCTGTCTGTGTCCTACTGGGCAGCAGCTGGTACTGAGCGGGACGAAATGTGCTGAGGGTGAGTTTATTTGGTTTCTATATACTTACTTATTTATCATCACCTATCGAGTCTTTTCTTAAAAAATATTATCATCATCTGTCTAGCCTTTAATACAAACTTTAATGATTGTATGCCGCTAATTAGAGAACAATAGAAAATCAATTGTGTTTCGCGTGGATCCGCGCACCGGCATACAAGGGCCAATAGATCTGGCTACGTATATCATAAAACACTCGAATTAATAGGTGATTTACTTCTACTGACCACTGCAAGAAAAGAGTTAACATGGCATTGTCCTGTTGTCCTGTTCGTGATCTCTCTCCGGTGGTGTCGGATTGTCGTCCCATCGCGCTATGAGAGTGAAGGAATAGTGAGCGCACCTGTGTCCAAGCAAAAATGCTTTATCATTTCACGAGCCTTTTCCCAACTATATTGGAGTCGGTCCGGTTCCAGTCTATCTGGATGCAGCTGAGTAACAGTGTGCCACAAGGAGCGACTGCCTATATGACCTGCTCAACCCAGTAACTAGGGCAACCCGGTACCTCTTAGTAAGAACCTTCTAACTGCTGCTGCTAAGTTCAAATGTCAGCCGAGACCAATTTAACGTGCTTTCCGATACACGACGGAACTCGTCATGACAAGATGGTCACATGTACCTACCCATAGATAATATTAGTAGGATTATAATATTGATACAGATTTATATGTATTTTTTATCAACAGCTGCCCCATACTACACGTCATCATGCTTCGAAGACTTTCAATGCTCGAACCTGTTCACCAACTTCCATTGTCGGAAGCCGGTCGTCGAAACTGACGAGGAATCTACCGAGGAGTCTCAAGAAGAAGAATCAGAAATCACCAGAGATGCTTCAGGTACACATATTTTAAACACGCTTATATTAGTGCCTATGCACACCACGTTTTTTAAACGCGCCGTCGACGCGCGTTTGTAGCGATACAGACGCGATACGCACGCAAGACAGACGCAGCCTGTAGACCTTTGCACACCTGTATACATACAGACGCGCCGGTGACGCGCGTTTGCATCGATACAAAGGACAACAAACTGCTCTGCAGGATAAAAACGCGCCGTCGACGCGCGTTTGTAGCGATGCCGACGCGATGCAAACGCGCGTTTGTATCGATACAAACGACAACAAACTGCTCTGCAGGATAAAAACGCGCCGGCGCGTTTAAAAAACGTGGTGTGCATATGCCCTTAGCTTCACTTGTAACTATAGGCCAAACGCTTCGCCTGATTTTGACAAATAATACGTCATTTTTGATTTGTGAAGAGAAGGAAAATCCAAAATGGCTGACTTCGAACGTCATAATGTAAAAAAATATCAACGTAAATACCTAGGACTTAAAAGTTCATATTTAGGTTTTTTATAAGTATCTATTTGCTTTTAGAATGATTCTTTAGTAGGTATCTACAGCGATTTAAAGATAATTAGGCTAATATTTTATGCAACGAAATTTAGGTTCTAACAACTTCTACCTACCTTTTATTTATCTACTCTATTTGATTAGGTATTTAATCATTTAACTATTGTTACTATAGGTATAAACAATCTTGATAATTGTAGAAGATTTAATAATAAACGTTTGCAAAATTCTTTGAGAATACCATATAAAAAATACTGATTAAACAATTGAAACATGATTTAAGTAGTAATTCATTTGTTTAGTCCGTACTTTTTAACACGCTTAGGTATATTAGCTTCATTTGCAACTATGTAACTATGTAAGAAATCTTGGAATTTTAATTTGACCCACTTCCCGGTCTTCGATTAGGATGAAAGCACACGCTCTGAGTTCTGATGACAATACATGATTAGCGTGTTTTTTCGTTTTTTAACTATTTTTTTTAGATAAGTATTTAAGCGAAAAAGCCGTTAGCGTCAATCCAGGAACGCCGTCACAATTCTCCGATCCTCTCGAAATACATATAGAGAGTTGCTACGTAATTGCTACCAGCTACCATTAGTTGCTACCAATTGCTACCCTCGTGGTTTTGAAGATATTCAGCATCCAAAGGTGACAGCCATTCTGATATCAGGATGGTTGTCACTTTTCCCAGTGTGAAGAAACCTAACCTTCAAAATTTCTTTTCCAGTTCTAGAAGGCAATTGTTTCTGCCAACCTGGGTTCCACTACTTCCTCGGCCGTTGCTGGAGGTCTGTAGACTTCGGAGGCAGTTGTACGAGAGATGAAGACTGCCTTGGTACCTTGAGGGACCCTTACAATATGGCCTGTAGAGAAAATACCTGTGCCTGCGCCGTTGGGTATTACGAAAGGCAGAGAGGAGAGTGTAGAAGAATTGGCGCTGGTAAGTTGACCTATATAACCTCATCATCCTCCGAGCGTTTTTCCCAACTATGTTGGGGTCGGCTTCCAGTCTAACCAGATTCAGCTGATTAGTTGGATTAAGTTGACCTAACCTACTTCTCAAAAAAAGAAGGAGATTCTTGGTTCTTTGTAGTTGAAACTTATGTAATTTGTTTAGTATTATTCCCAACTATGTTGGGGTCGGCTTCCAGTCTAACTAGATGCAGCTGAGTACCAGTGTGCTACATGGAGCGACTGCCTATCTGACCTTCACAACCCAGCTACTCGCGTAACCCCTTGGTAAGAGTGGTTGTCACTTTCTGACTTCTGACTACCCGTAACGACTGCCAAATAAGTTCAAATGACAGCCGGGACCTACCAATTTAACGTGTCATCTGAAACGCGGAGGAACTCGTCATGACAAGATGGTTATACCACGGACCGGTAGCGACGAGCGTTAATTTTTTTAAAGATAAATAATCAAACAAAGACACTGAAAAGCAAAAAAAATACTATTTGTAGGTGCATCGGCCTCGAATTCTTTGTCTAGTGGATGATGATAAATGTTTATTTCGCGACCGACTTCTAGGCCGCTGCATGCCTACAATTTTCGAAAGTAGGCCTCAATTTCTCAGCGTTTTCATCATCAGATCCTGACCTGATGATTATGGGACCACCTGGGAGGTATACCTTATCAAACAAAGGATTTTTTAAATCGGTCCAGGGGTCTTCGAGTAATCGGTGAACATACATAAAAAAAAGAGCCCGACGAATTGAGAACCTCCACCTTTTTGGGAAGTCGAGCCAGGAGCCACGAGCACCTTCTTTACATAAAGTACGTGGCAAATAAAATATTATTTCTTTTGTTTTCAGCTGTTGGCGATGGTTGTGTCATTGATGAAGATTGTCGATTCAACAATGGCGTCTGCAATCAGAACACCTTCCAATGCATTGTAGAGACAAGCCGTAAGTGTTACTGCCAATTTCTGTAATGTATCTATCCGTAGTTTTGAGATTAGAGATTGGAGATAATTTATGGAGCTAATGGCAATTTCGAAATTGATTGGTTAGATTTTTTTTTTTTTGTATGTACTTTCTAAGTGTATCTAGTTGTTTATTCACAAAATATTTACATTAATTGAAAATAAAATAAACTTATATATATATACAACTTAAAACTAATACAGGGCATCAAAAAATTGCTCCTCATCGCTGTCACTGGGTAATGTACCCAAAAGACTGGCAGCATTGCCACGTTGGATGGCAATGCTCAACCTCTGTGCGAAATAAAAGCCAGCCTTTGGGTCCCGGGAAGTGTCAACCAGGCGCTGGGAGATATCCCTGGCAAGAAGGGATACGTCGTTTATGTTGGCATGTCGTGGTATGCGGCCGGCACTCCGGCTGCACGACAGGCCGTGGTGACCGAGGCTGTTGACAGCTTCCCCGCAGTGGCAGCGATGAGGAGAGCAGCATGGAGCACCTAGTCGGAGGCAAACGGCGAGTCTGAAGGTGGTGTCATCAAACATGGTGCCTGTGTTTGAGGACGGAAGTGCAAGAAGCCATGGACCCGACTCCCATTCACCCACAGCCAGTAGGCGCGCTCGCTCTGCAGAAGTCATTGACGTATCGATTAAACTTTTCCGTATTACTCTGCAGAGCGGCTCATCCCACTGTCTCTGAGAGGACAGGTTGGCGGGTAAGTCGGTGTTCGGGCATGCGACTTTCCAAGCATTTAAAGCCTCAGTCAGGCTTGGCACCTCAAAATTGACCAGTGTGGTGGGTAATATTTTCCTGATCAATTTCTCAGTGCCATGGACCGAGGAAATAAAGGCTGGTAAACTTACACTGGAAATTTTACGGACGCCAAGTCCTCCCATACGGATGGGAAGAGTCGCTTGAGACCAAGCTCTGTCGTCCAAGGCCACATTTAAAATGGATGATAGTGTATGTCTTATGATTTCGTCGATTTTGTCCAAAAGGTTGGTGTGCTTCCATAAATGGGAAGCACGCAAGTTATATGTAAGTTTTGGTCCAAAACAGCAGTACCGTATGATGGTGATGGCTGCATGCATATTAATTTTGAGTAGCCTTTCCGAAACATCATTAAAATTTTGAATTTTCTTCTCAATAAAATCCGAAAATGAATCTTCCAGTATAGGCGATCCAAGGAGGCAAAGAGAACTTTGGTCTATCGGTTTAATTTCAGGAGCTATTGTGAGGAAATTTTGAAGAATAGTCTGTCTGTCAGTCGAGTCGGGTATAAAAAGTTCACATTTAGATAGGTTGAGGTCGAGGCCAATGTCGTGGAATTTATCTTTTAGAATTGGTTAGATTGGAATCCTGTTTACAAATACTGAAATTCAACTACTTTAACAAGTTTACTATAATCAAATGAAATACTTTAATTGAACTATCAAACTATTCCTTTTCAAGCAATTTGTATAAAAAATGATATGATATCACAGATTTTCACATCAAACTGTATACCTATTTTTTTTCTATAAAAAAAAAAAAACTGAAAACAATATTCATTTCAAAAAAGTTAATGAATGACATTATTTTAAGAGCTTTACTTAATGATATGAAATAAGAACAGATTAACAATTTTCGTACATATTTTCAGCTGACACTTATAAGTATTTTATTATGCAAGATAATACAAATAAAGAAAGACATATATATTTACAAAAAGGAATTTTAAAAGGGTTATTCGTCATCTGGACACACTAATAATAGTATGATTTTACTATAGTCGCCAATTTTTTTGTCATCCCTAATCATTACCTATAAAATAACAACGTTTCATTTTTTCCAGCCGACGTCCTCGCAGACATATACCCCCGCAACACCACAACTAGATCCGGCATCAGATCACACGGCGCGCTCTGTGGAGCCACCAGCCCTTGTCCGTCGCCCTTCCAGTGTTCATCACTAGGCATCTGTGTTTGTCCTAGCGGGTATTACGCTAGTTCCGATGGCAGTGTGTGTTTGGCTGGTAAGATTTATTTTTTTGTTTTATTAAAAAATATTAAAAAAAAAGATCCCGCTTTCTGGGAAGAAAGATCTTCTGCTTTTTGGGAAGTCGCTTAAAAAGTACTAGTCGTTTTCTTGCGGTTTTATCCAGGTTCCGTGGGATCTACTACCCGTACCGGGATAAAATATAGTCTATGTTATTTGGGAAGAGTGTAGCTTTCCAACACTGAAAGAATTTTTCCAATCGGTTCTGTAGTTACGGAGTCTTTACAAAGCAACATTCTTAAAAATAAATCCTTTTGATTTCTGACACTAACTTTTCGAAACGAATAGGAAAATAGTTTAGGTTTTACAAAAAAGTAGATAATTAAAACTAAATTAAAGTTACTGAGTACTGTGTTTTAAGAAAAAAACATTTCATCCTAAGGATCCGTTCAGACAGACCGGCTCGGAGAGGAGAGCAAATTCTTAACACGTTGAAAATCGAGTACTTAGTATTTGTAGTAAGGTTTATTTTTGGATGTGCACTGCTTTTGTCATTAAGAATGCTCGAAGGCGCTCGGGGTGGAATAATAAGAGGAGCCGACCGGCTCCGAATGCGATTTTTTTCTTGACGTTTGGCTCCGTTTGCATGCTCTTTAATGCTCGCGCAGCCGATCTGTGTGAAAAGAAAAATGCGCGCCGACGCTCTCCGAGCCGGTCTGTTTGAACGGACCCTTATAATCTATTCTATAAATGATTCTTATACAAATTCGTTTGTGTCAGAACACCAGTTTAAAACGATAAAGATCGCAGTAATTTCTCAAGAAAAGTCTTCTTTTCAGAACTCGGTTCACCAGCTACCGACGCTACCTGCGTTGGTTTCCTAGCTGAAGTCATCAACGGCATATGTACCTGCCCCGCCAATGTGTACTTCAGTGAGAACATGAGGGATTGTGTTAAAGGTGAGATATTAACTACCGGGGCTGCGGGATTGTTCGCGCGAGTTACCGCGGCCCTGGTATAAAAGGCCTACGACGGAACACGACGGTGTTTAGTCAGTAACGTCTGACACTCCCTCACCGCTGCTAACCCACAGCGGGAGGGGTCTATTGAATATACAAGTTGTCTAGTTTCAATCGTGTCCCAAGGAGAACTAATGACTTTACCTGGATGAAATATAACCTATTTTACTCGGGAAGGGTGTAGTTTTCCAACAGTGAAAGAATTTTTCAAATTGGTTTCTTTTGGGTACAAACACAGTTTTTTTTTTTTGCTATCTTTATAGTATTAGTATACCCATCTGGGTCTGGCCCTGGTCCTGGGAGAACCACTTCCCCAAAATCCTCCTTCTTCTTTTCCTTTCCGAGTCTCAAAGTTAGCAAAATGTCACTTTCGCAACCGGGTATAAATTAGTCTTTTTCTCAGGATCCAGACTATCTGCGTACCCAAACATTTAAATCTGTTCAATAGATTAAGCGTTTCTAGTTTGTGCTTCGTACCAGTCTTAACCAAAATTAAACTCTACTGCCAAAAAGTCTTTCAATTTTATCAAATTCTTATCTAACCCTTTTACCTTTCTCCCCAGCTACCCGCCGCCTCGGAGACGCCTGTGTAACCGACGAGATGTGTCACACGTTCGGCGCGGCTTCCCGCTGTGGACCTCCTCAGGACCCCTGGGGTTTCAGGACCTGCGAGTGCATCACTGAACATGCTGTCTGGGATGAGTCGAGGTCTATGTGTCGGCTTTTTGCTGGTAAGTACATTATTTATTTATTTATTCAAGATTGCCAACAGAATGAACACAATTACATGAGTTAAATCATTTCATATAAATCAGGTCTAGTGTGCGCTCCCAGTTAAAGGCGACCACATCCATTACATGATGATCATCATCTCCTGAGCCTTTTGCCAACTATGTTGGGGTCGGCTTCGAGTCTAACCAGTTTACAATGAGCGACTGCCTATCAGAATTCTGACCTCCTCAGCCCAGTTACCTGGGCAACCCAATACCTATAGGTAGGACTGGTTGTCAGACTTATTGGCTTTTGACTAGCCGTAACGACTGCCAAGGATGTTCAATGACATGTAGGTCCCGCCTACAGTTTAATGTGCCATCCGAAACACAGTCGTTGGTGTCTAAGATATACTTAGGAACAGTGGCGGCCCTAGGGGTTTGCGAACTGTGCCATCGCACAGGGCCTCGCGCTTATGGGGGCCTCGCGCTACAACCCACACTAATATAAAAAAAAATATATTTAAAAAATATATATCTGGTCCAAGAAAGTGTTTTTTTTTCTCTATTTCTAATTTATTCTGCGTTTACTTTTTGAGTCCTCAATTTAACAAAAAGTTGGAACGCCAAACAACTGACTCTCGATCCAGTCACGGATTATTTTGTTTAATTTGAGAGTCCTTAAAGAAACAATAAAAAAATTTGCGCTCGCTACGCTCGCGGCTGTTCACTTAACAGTGCCTTTTCTTCTAACTTGATTAGAATACTTTTATGACCCAAAACTCAAAAATTTTCGCGCTCGCTACGCTCGCGAATTCACCTTCCACTGTTGTTTATTGTAAAAGTTTAGATGCTTTAATGACCAAAAACTCAAAATTTTTCGCGCTCGCTACGCTCGCGAGTTCACCTTCCACTGTTATTTATTGTACAAGTTTAGGTGCTTTAGTGACCCAAAGCTAAAAAAAAATTTGCGCTCGCTACGCTTGCGGGTGCTTCACTTTCCACTTGTTTTTTTTTTCCTTTTTTAGCTGAACCTAGAAGGTAGCGCCGCTTTTAAGTCCTTTTATTAACAAGAAAATAACTCCTAGCTTCCATAAAAACTTTCTTATTTACGCCGTTCGAACTACTCAAGTCACAATCTTTCAAACCTAGGGGGCGCTTGGGTCATGATTGCACCCGGGCGCTACATGAGCTAGAGACGGCCCTGAATCAGTTATATGAAGAGCTGAATATTAAAAATGAAAAGAATTTAACTTAAATTTATCCCACTACCGAAATAGTCTTGAGAATTCGAATAAAGCAGTTAGCAATAAGCAGTTTTTCGAGGCTTAAAATTATTAAAACATATCTAAGGAATTCGATGACACAAGATCGACTTTTAGCCCTTGCTATTCTTTCGATCGAAAATGACGTTCCTCATTCATTCGATTATTCTGCTTTAATTAAAGATTTTAGTGTTAAGAAAATTCGAAAGCATCAGGTCATTGTAAAATTTGTAAATTTTGTGATTTTATTGTAATATTTGTTGTATATTGTAATATTTGTTTAACTTGAGCATTTCTCCTCAAACATGACGTTTAGCTAAGTAAATCAAAACACCAGCTTACTCTCGCAACACATACTTTTCACGTAGGACAAAGGGCCTCGCATAGACCTGCCGCACGTAGCCTCGCAATGGCTAGGGCCGCCGCTGCTTAGGAAGTGCATAGAAACTTAGAAAAAGTTGCATTGGTTCTTGCTCGACGTGGGATCGAACACACTCATACTTGAGAGGTTGGTTCTTTACCCTCTAGGCCACCACGTATTCATATCTAAACGCCATTATATGTATTTAATAATAGTGGCGTCCACGGCCGATTTCGGCCACGGCGGCTATTCTCATTTAAGCTAGCTGAGCTAAGGATATCAGCCAGCTGCGTAGGAAATATTATAGTGCACGAGCTTTGCTTGGACTGCGGTGCACTCACTATTCCTTCACTCTCATAGCGCGACGTGCACTGTAATGTGTCCTATGCAGCTAGCTGATCTCCTTAGAGAGAGCTTCCGTGGCCGTCATTGGTTTCAAAACCATGATAAACCACTGTTTTACATTTAAGGGCCAATTTTCAATCGCCAGATAACTTTTTTTTGTTGAATACGTTTGACGTTTTGACAAATTTTATATAGAAAATGTGTCGAGCCGCTATATTTCTTCCTTATGAGTTAAGGGCTTATTACACTTGACTAAATTCAGTCGTCTAAATGATTCAGTCACTAAATTCAGTCAAATGTAATCGCATTTAGGAAGGTAGGTTTCATTAAATCATTTAGAAACCTAATTAGACAAACCTATTTAGACGACTGAATTTAGTCAAATGTAATAAGCCCTTTAGGCTGGAAAATCAAAATCAAAAAATCAAAATCAAAATCTTTTTATTTCACATAGGCCTTTGCAGGCACCTATGAAACGTCACATTAGTTGCACGGTTCCAAAAAGTTGGTCTCATGGAGAAGAACCGGCAAGAAACTCCATAGACACTCTTTTTAAAAAGTAATATAGTCACAGTACAAACAGTCTATTACATAACAATAGTAAGCTCACAGAATTATACAATGCAAGAAACTTAAACTGTAAATCTATACAATGCAAAGGGAGAAGAAAAAGTCGTTCAATTGCCAGGGAAGCCACACATGGAGAGATGAGTTATCGCCATATAATATCTTTATCGTCAACAAAGTCTTGAATTTTATAATAAGCTTTTTTAATTAGGGTGGATTTTAAAGTGTTCTTAAATTTTATATCCGTGAGATCGGTTACACACTTAGGCAGCTTGTTGTAAAAACGGACACAATTCCCTAAAAACGATTTATTTGATTTCGTTAATCTGAATCTCGGAGCTACTAGCTTGTGTTTGTTTCTTGTATTAATAGAATGTATATCACTTTTAACACTAAATTGATTTAAGTTTTTGCGTACGAACATTATATTTTCTAGTATATAAAGAGAAGGTAGTGTCAGTATGTCAATTTCTTTAAATAATTCTCTTAATGACTCGCGAGGGCCGAGGCCATAAATTGCACGAACTGCCCTTTTCTGGAGAACGAAGATTGAGTTTACGTCAGCCGCTGCCCCCCACAGTAAAATGCCATAGGACGTAATGCAATGGAAGTAAGCGAAATACACGAGCCTAGCAGTAGCAACGTCAGTAATCTGTCTTATTTTTCTGACTGCATAAGCTGCGGAACTCAGCCTCTTTGACAGTGCTGAGATGTGGGCGCCCCATTGCAATTTAGAGTCAATGGTGATGCCCAGGAAGACGGTTTGACTAATAACATCTAATTTATTATCGTCCAGAACGATGTTGAGCCCTACTGGTGTTACATTAGGTAAAGAGAATTTAATGCATTTCGTTTTGGAGGAATTAAGAAGCAAGTTATTCGCGGCAAACCACTTGCTCAGAGTAACCAAGCTATCGTTTACGTCTATAGGACTAGATTCCTTTCTGTTAATTTTGAAGACAAGGGAAGTGTCATCAGCAAATAAAATAATATCAGAGATCACAGACATCATATACGGGAGATCATTTATATAAGCTAAGAATAAAAAGGGACCTAAAATTGAGCCCTGCGGCACGCCCATTTTTACTAATGACCCAGATGAAGTTGAGCCACTTACGTCCACTACTTGCTGTCTATTTGACAGATAAGAAAGGACGAGCGCGAGAGCTTTACCACGAATTCCGTAGTGGTTCAGCTTACAAATTAGAGTGTCATGGTCAACGCAATCGAACGCCTTAGAAAGGTCGCAGAAAATGCCCACAGCATCCCGCGAATCTTCCCAGGCGTTTAAGATTTGGGTGATCAATCTTGCACTTGCGTCAGTGGTAGACCTACCCTTTGTAAAGCCGTACTGACGGTCATGAAATATGTTGTTTAAATTAAAATGTCTTAACATCTGATCGAGCATGATCCTTTCGAAGATTTTGCTAAAGGCTGGAAGGATTGAAATAGGTCTGTAGTTAGAAGGGTTCTTCTTACAGCCTGATTTAAAGATAGGAACAATTTTGCTGAGTTTCATCAAGTCAGGGACGATACCGTTGTCAATGCAAAGGTTAAAAATTTCACTAAGTATTGGGGCAACACTCTCAATAATGGAATTAATGACTGTGACAGAAAAGCCCCATAAGTCCTCAGTCTTTTTTAGATTTAAAGACTTGAATGCTCTTTTGATCGTGTAATCAGAGACATATTGAAATTGGAAGTCAGGTATATTTCTACTGAAGTTCTGTCGAAGTAACGTCTCAGCTAATATAGAAGATGAATTAAGGGACTTGGTAACCTCTACGGGAATGTTTGAAAAAAAGGTGTCAAAAGCATTGGCAACCTCTACCTTATCTGAGATAACAGCATTATCAATAACTAACCGCGGGTCAGCATCCCGCATTTTAGTTTGGCCGGTTTCAACATTTATAATATTCCAGACTGTTTTAATTTTATTGTCTGATTTGGCTATTTTATTACTAATTGATTTCGACTTAGCCAAAATACATACCCTTTTAAATATCTTCGAGTAGTTCCTTACATAGTCATGAAAAGTTGGATCAGAAGTCAATGACCTTTCGTGGTACAAGTTATATAGGACATCCCTGCTTATCCTAATCCCTTTAGTAGACCATTCACTGAATTTAAATTTATGAGTGATTTTAATAGTTTTTTTCGGACATGACTTATTAAGTTCCTGGCAGAGTGTATTAAATAAATGTTTAAATAGTTTATTTGGTTCTTTACAGTCCATGTTAATAGAATTTAATTTATCCGAAGTATTATCTTGAAATTTTTGCAAAGTTTTTTTGTTCAATGGTCTAAAAGTAATTATCTTATTTAATGAGTTTATTTTATTAGTTTTAAAACTAACAAGCTGACCTTTGTGGTCCGACCGTACACCAGATATTAAGGAAAAATGTTCGATATTACTGTTATTAGTAAATATATTATCAATACAGGTACTAGAAGTAGCCGTAATTCTAGTGGGATCATTAAATAAATAATTAAGATTAAATGAATTAAATAACGCTAAAAGGTTACATTTATCAGATGATTCAGTGAGAAGATCTATGTTAAAATCACCACAAATATAGACTAATTTATTACTTTTAATAACTTTTGAGAGAATATCCTCCATATGAACGAGAAATAACGAAAAATTTGATGCTGGTGGTCTATAAACGCATACTATTACATGGCTTTCTATCTCTGCACATGCTACTTCGCAGACGCGATCAACAGAGCCAGAGGTAATGTCTAATCTATTTTTAAATTTTAAATTACTCTTAGATAAAATTATTGTACCTCCACCCTCAGCTGAAACTCTGTTAAACACACTGGCAACCACAAAATTATTCACATTAAATGACATTTTATCAGGCTTTAACCATGTCTCACAAAGACATATTATATCAATAGAATATTTATCAATTAATAATTCAATATCTAAAATTTTGCCAGAAAAGCGGTTTATGTTCTGATGAAAGAGTATAAGGTTACTACAATGCTTTTCTATTGTCTCAGGAGCTAGTTTAAATCTTCAATCACAGTATTGTTAGGTAAACTAGACAATACTGATTCGTCGCTTATTCTAGGTTTTGTCATATTGTTATCTATGACACTGTTAATATTATATGCTAACAAAGAAGCAATCAGATCTTTATATTTATTAGGGAAATACATACATTCCCTTGTTAAATAAAAATCACTAACAAACTTGTTAGTGTCAAAAAACAATAATTTGTCGCTATGACAACATGTCAAAGTGTACATGAAATTGTTCAAACTATGAACATACTTATTTTGTTCATCTGAAGAGCAATCTGAATATGGTAATGCACAAAGTATAATATTCTTCAGATCTAGTTTTAGTAAGGCATTGATACCATTTGCAATGTCAGATTTCATTAAATCAAGACTATCACCTATTAAAAGAATTAATGTGGAGTCAACATCGAATTGAGTATTAATTATGTTTTTTATAATATAATTGAAATGTAAATCAGGGTAACAGTGACTAGTTACAATGTGTGATTGAGAGAGTGAGTGTTGAATGTAGGAGCCTATACCTTTACCAAACCTGTCTGTGAATAAAATTGAGTTAAATTGCTTGATGTTACAGGAACCCTCAACAGACTGAGGGGGTTCAGGCAGATTAGCTGCAAGCCGGGGTTCAGGCACTGCTTCAGGTTGTGTACAGTTGCAGGAAAGATTATTGGCCAATGCCTCATACTTCTCAGCACTATACTTCACCAGGTCCACTAGCTCACCGGCCTGTTGCAAGCGGGCACTTAGTTCCTTTTGACAATCCTCATATTTACTGAAGATGTATGAAAGCAATTTTTCTTTCACGGTTAGTTGGTCATGTAGCTGTTGGATGTCCAGGTCATAGGTAGCTCTGCATTGTTCAAGTTCAAGGGAACAAGTATTTAACTGCTGTACTAGATTCACACGTTCTCTCCTAAGGTGCATACAGTTGTTTACCTTATTCTGTTTCCTTACTGTACGGTACTTCCTGATAATTTTTTTACATTTAATGTATTTCTTGAGTTTATTTTTACTTAAAGCCAATGGACATTGCACTATGGTAACATCCCCAGTCAGATCTATAATTTCAGCCGAGGTGCACGCTGCTGTGGAGCTTCCTACCAACTCAGTGAATAGGTTGAGGGTCTCGGATGTCTGATCCCTAGCTTTGGCAGACTCGTACAAGGATATAGTCTTGTAGGCCTCACATAACTCGAGCTCAAGATCAGTAATACGCCTCAATGTAAGATGATGTGTTTCACTGCATTCGTGTAATGATGACACTGTTTGCTGTAGATGGTTATGTTGGTCGAGGAGGTCCATGTGCTGGATATGCAGCTCAGCCAGGTCATTTTTCAAGACAGTGTTTTTGTCAACAACGTTCTTAACTTCCACCTCGCTGTCTTCCCTCTCCTGCAGCAGCTGGACGCATAGTTTTTTGGAAGTCTCCAGATCTTTCAGGGTGGCCCTCAGCTTGTCCTCTAAGTCTTTGATAGCTGTGGCTCTGCGGGTCGTCATTTTGTTGATACTTTCTCAATTTAATCTGAAATGTGAAAGTATACAGCTAAGTGGCTGAAAACTATGTTTTTTAGGACAAAATCAGGGGGTGATCAAGTGCAATGAAGATTGGAAATGATTAAAAAGAAAATAGTTTACAATTACAACAAACAGAAAGAAAAAATATACAATTAATAGGCTAGGGTGTTTTAAAAACAAATAGGAAGTTTAACAGATTATTGAGAATTATAGATATGTATCACTATACTATTATGATTAAAGATAATAAGTTACTTATAAACCAATATAGAAAAACTGACTAGGCAATTTAGTTCAAGAATATTAAATACCTAATAGGGACAGAAATGTAAACAATAGATTACTTATTTGAGTTTGAAATTAGGTTAATATAAAAAGTATGATAAAAGTAGCTTTGTGTAGTAGGTTTTGAAGTGAATGTGTGTCTGGGGCGAACGTTAACGTCGTCGATTCTGCTTCCACAATATTGTCAAGCAGAAGGAGACAGTAACTGAGCCGATGTGTGTGTATGGACGTTGCTCATAACAATGAGCAGTGTATTATGTATTGTTTAGTGTACAAACACAGAAACACAGTAATATAATACAAAGTAAACACAATACTCCCCAGTTTATTTGATGATTTCAAATCCGTCCGTTTGACAGCTGGTTCACCGAGTAGTTTTCTTCGTATTTTCAAAATTTACGACAAAAACACATGAGTTACACTATAAGCAACACTTGTTTACAATATTTCACAATAATAAATGAGTTTTAGGCTAGATTATTACTATAATATATTTTTTTAGAAATAATACTACGGCGAGCCGTTTTTTCACGACTTATCACCGGGGTTGCCAGCGCAAAAAAAAAGTGTCTCAGTTGTGAACTGTTATCAGGTGTGAATTCTGTTATCAGGTGTGAATTCAAAATGGGCCTTCAATATGTCTCCAATGGACATATTTTCTTCATATCTAAAAGCCATATGTATTTTATGTCATATTTGGATCCATTTTCACTCGTATATCTTTTTTTTCAGGTGTCGGTGAATTTTGTGAAATAAACAGCGATTGTCTAGCTGGCGTGTTGGAGATCGAGTGTGTACCGAATGAAGAGGGTCAGGGTGTGTGTACCTGCCCTGAGGGACTCACTAATATTGATGGGCTGTGTCTTACTAGTGGGCTAGGTAAGTTAATAATAAAATTGAGTTATAAAAGTAAAATAAATACATATAAAATTAGCCGTGTTTTCGCGGTATCACTGGCTTAAACATCTGGAGGTATGTGAAAGAATTTATTAAATTGGTTTAGTTTCGGAGCGTTTATGTTACAAGCAAATAAAAGATATATATTTATTACAAATGAAAATTAAAATAATTCATGCCCATTTCTGTCTAAATTATATTATGTATTTTGGTTTTATAACTTTGTAAATAAGAAGGTGTAGTTGACTTTATGAGATGTAAGTAAATAAATAAGTTTTATCGGTGAAAAAAAAGAAACAATTTTTTAAACCCGATTTAAAAATACATGTCTAGGCCTATGTTACTTTATTCTAATGTAGGTACCTCCATCTTTTCATCAAAATGAAGAAGCAATAAACATAGTACACACTTTCGCCTCTACAACATCACTATAATCTACTTTCAGAACTAGACCAGGAGTGCCAAGCTACTCAGGAGTGCACGGGAACTCCTAACACCATATGTTCAGGCGGAAAGTGCTCCTGTGATGCTGGGTATCAAGCTCTTGATGGAATCTGTGCTCCTAGTAAGTAATAGCATACAGATAGCGCGCGAGTTGAATGCAGTCGGGGTCTGAGGTAAAGAGCGGGAGCATCTCCCCCCGCCACCCGCACGCCCCACCTCACGCGCCTGCAGTGTAGTGCTGTGCCATCCTTGTCAACTATCATATCGCATTCCTAAGCTCTGCATTCAACTCGCGCGCTATCTGTACGTATATCGTTGTAAGTGCTGTCCTCCTTGTCGGTCACGGCGGCTGTTTTCATGTAAGGAGATCAGCCAGCCGCGCAGGACATATTATAGTGCACAAGTATTTGCTTGGACACACGCGGAGTGTGTGCGTGTGATGCAGGGTATCAAGCTCTTGATGGTTCGCGCTCCTAGTAAGTAACATGCATGTGTTTCAAAATGCAATGCAGTTTTTCCACTAGCTGGTTTCTCACGTCCTGAGAGAACAACCGCATCTGGATAAAAAGTACTAAGTAGTCTATGTCCTTTCTCAGGCTCTAGACTATCTGTGTACCAAACGTCATTTAATTCGGTTCTGTAGTTTTGGCGACAACGACGTCGACGACGACCTGATAAAGGTCGCCGTCGACGCTGGATGCAGGTCGCCTCCAACAGGTATCTGTGGAGATCTAAGGGGGAGGCCTATGTTCAGCAGTGGACGTCCGCCGGCTGAGATGATGATGATGATGATGATGTAGTTTTGGCGACAGACAGTCAGAGTTACTTTCATCGCATTATGGAGGAACTCATTATGAGAAGATCCACGGACTGAAGCCTCGTTTATCGTTTATTATATAGCGGCTATTACTTACAATATCATCACAGCCTAAAAAAATGCACATGCATGCGTGTTAGTGAGCAACCATCTTCGAGCAAAGCATTAAATATCCCACTTGGTGCTGTGTGGTGGTTATATCGCCACCAGTCAACCACCAGAGCTTCGCCACTGATCAGCAGGGTTTAAGCTGGGGCAGGTCAATGTTGGTTTGACCCCATTAATAATTTTAATAACAAAAACCTGTATTTAATACTTTTGTTTCTTTCAGCCATTGGAGGTACCTGCGCCAGAGACTCAGACTGCACCATAGAGCACACAGTGTGTTACACCGACTCCTGGACTTGTCAGTGTGGACTCAACTTCTTACAGTACAATGATCTGTGTTGGCCTGGTAAGTTAGATTCTGTTTTATAAGGTGAAACTGGATGTTTACCGAAGTATGACGTGGGAACTACTGCTCGTACCGGGACAAAATACCTATATGCTATGTTACTCGGGAAGAGTGTAGCTTTCCAACAGTGAAAGAATTTTTCAAATCGGTTAAGTAGTTTCGGCAACAAAAAAATGTTTTCTCGTTATTCTATAAAGTATTGACAAGCTGTTTCTTGCAATATCACCTGCGTGAAGCACTTCCCGCAAGTGGATAAAAAGGGCTTACCGAAAAGATCTTGATGAAACTTGGCAGTGATATAGCTTTTATATCAGAATAACATTTCTGATATAAAAGCTATATCACTCTATGAAGCTATTTCGGTAATTTCTGCGTGGAAGAGGAAAATATATTTCTAGAAGAAAGAAACTTAGAAAACTTGCATTGGTTCTTATCTGACCTTTCATCGAACCCTCGCAATTATACTTGAGAGGTTGGCTCTTTACCCACTGTCTTATTATGTACAATATGCTAATTTCTAATCTATCTTCCAGTGCTCCAAGGAACATTATCCAGTTGTTCTGTATCAGCCCAGTGCACCGCTTTACTGGGTAACTCCAGCAGTTGTGTGGAAGAGACCTGTCAATGTGATACAGGATACCACTTGAGAGACGGACGCTGCTGGCCTCAGACTGGTGAGTTTGTGTTCTTTACCCGACTATGTCTCATAAAGGAGGGTGACAAAGGGTCCGTTCAGACAGACCGGCTCAGAGAGCATCGGCGTGCATTTTTCTTTTCACACAGTGCGAAACCGATCGGCTGCGTGAGCGAGAGCACGCAATCGGAGCCAAACGTCTGCAAGACCGAGAAAAGTAAGCGATCGGAGCCCGTCAGCTCCTCTTATTATTTTACACCGAGCACCTTCAAGCATTCTTAATGACAAAAGCAGTGCGCATGCAAAAATAAACCTCACTACAAATTCTAAGTACTAAGGTTTCAACGTGTTAAGAGTTTGCTCTCCTCTCCGATCCGGTCTATCTGAACGTGCAGATAGAATATACGAATTTATTTTTATGTGCTTTATATCATCAGGCTTTGTAGGTATTATGTGAGTTTGTACATTTGTGGAATTATTTTTATTTATTATCGCAGATGACACTTTTCAATGGGATAATTAGTTTCATAGCTAGGAGGTCCTCGAACTGCGTTTGTTCAACATGTTTCTATCTTCTTTGACGAAGTCGGGCTTAGCCCGTGTCAGATCCCAACTAATTACCTCCCGCACCCAGATAAAAACTCTTACTTTATCACTCACTCACTCACTCTTACTTTATCAAACTCTCTACAAAAACAAACTCTACAGCTTCTTAAACTTACTAAATATTTCCTTCTGTATATTTTCAGGTCTTTTCAGCAGCTGTTCTCGCAGCAGCGAGTGCTACTTGAACGACATGTCAGACCGAGTTCAGTGCAGAAACAGCATCTGTCAGTGTTCATTTGACTATCCCTACTCTGAGGAGTTACATACTTGCTGTGAGTATATATATTTTTATTAATATAGGAATTAATGCAGAAGAAAATTAATAAATAAAATTGGAATCATTAAATAAAATAACCTTCAAAAAAATAAAAAAGGTCATATTATAAAGGTTTATATTGCTTAGCGTAATGTTACTTTATTGCTCAGCATAATGCTGTGTTATCCCTCAGCATAATGCTGAGTTCTCACTTAGCGTAACGCTAGTGAATAACGCAGCATATTTTATAAACTATCTTCAATGTATGAATTAATGTTTGACTGCTCCCTATATGTATATTATCCCAGTTTTCGTTCATTATTTATTCCATAAGTGAAAACTGGGTTTTAAATAGCATAAGTTTTCTAACTCGATAAGC
Source organism: Helicoverpa armigera (assembly GCF_030705265.1). Classification (NCBI taxonomy): domain Eukaryota; kingdom Metazoa; phylum Arthropoda; class Insecta; order Lepidoptera; family Noctuidae; genus Helicoverpa; species Helicoverpa armigera. The sequence goes on along the minus strand of NC_087150.1, from coordinate 3,682,667 downwards.
CGCTGCTGCTTCGGTCAGTGTAACGCAAGAATATAACTTTTAAATACTTAATAGCGAAATTCCACCACAAATGTATCTCGTGGTGTACTCGCTGTAGCAAACAGTAACACATTGCGCGCGAACATTACTAACATGTCCGCGACACTGCAACCGCCGCGCGGACACATGCTAGCTGTGGACTCGCGACATAGCGTACATTTCAGTTCCCGAACAAAGTCAAAGTAGACTCGATTTTAGCACTTTTTCGCGTCAAATTTACAAAAGGACAGCACTCCCAAAACGCCCCCCTTTCACCACTTCCTAGTGTTATGGCTGGGAAGAAGTGGTGAAGAACAATCTTCCCAGCAACACAGCTATCTATTACAATTTAAGTTATAACTTATACAATTCAACATTGTATCAAAGATGTACTGTAACAGAACAAATGTACTGTAAAATTATGGAATTTCGACATCAGAATAAAATGTATTTTCTTCTTCTTTTCAGTAACGGCTTCAGCATCAGTGACCACGAGTAGTTTCTTCGTACTTCTAATAGCCCTAAGTTATATTATGTTAAATTAATATATGAAACATTATAATTAAGATTAGATTCTTTAACTTTAAATTGTAAATATACTCAATATTATTTTATTTATAAAGGTGTGTTTTATTTCGTGGAAATCCCCAATAATCCAAAAACCTATCAGAAAGTCTTAACGCTTAACAACCAGTCTTACCAAGGGGTATTGGGTTGCCGGGGTAACTGGGTTGAGAAGGTCAGATAGGCAGTCGCTCTTTGTGGCACACTGGTACTCAGCTGAAGGCGGTTACAGTAGCGGCGTAAGGGGGGGGCGTAGGGGGCGGTCCGCCCCGGGTGCCACATCTCGGGGGGTGCCATCTCGGTCGGCACATATCTGCATGACCAGGATGGCGCGGGCAGAAGGGACGAGTCACTAAGGGTGCCATTGTAATCTGCGAAGCCTAGGTTCACTACTATTTACTGCGCGATATTCAAACAAAACTACAAAAGTGCATGTGTGCGACATCGAGGCGGTCACCCCTCTCAGTCCGACTGTCACCCTTCTCTTGTATTTTTGCTTTTATCTGATTACTTTAATCAATTCCTCAAAGTTTAAAAAAAAAAATACGCTCGCTCCGCTCGCGGATTTCTCTTCATTTCTAATTTGTTCTACGCTTACGTTTTGAATCCTCAATCTAGCAAAAAGAAAGCACCGAAGTAGCAAAAAAAACTGACGCTCGCTTAAGGTTTCTTTTAATTTGTGCTTAATTCTGAGTTAAATTAGAGTCCTAAAAAAAAAATATTTTACAGTGGATATTTCCAAGCTATTTAGGCGCTATTTGTAAGAGGAGGTGGAGGGCTTCTGTGTTTAAAAACTCAAAAATTTCGCGCTCGCTACGCTCGCGCCTTAGACTTTACGGTACTTATTTCTGAAGTCTTTACATATCTCTTTGTGTCCCAAGAACCAAAAATTTCGCGCTCGCTTCGCTCGCGCCTTCTTCACTTTACTTATAGTGTTTTTTTCAAACTTTTTTGGAGCTTCTGTGTTTAAACCTCCCAAAAATTTCGCGCCTTACACTTTACACTAGTTTTCTCCGACATATCTCTTTGCGTCTCAAAAATCAAAAATTTCGCGCTCGCTTCGCTCGCGGGTTCTTCACTTTACGGTGCTTTTTTCAAACTTGTTTGGGTACTTTTGTGTTAATTCTGTATGATTTTTTTACTACCTACGTGATTATATTTTGTCGTTTTTTTGGGGTGCTCAATAAGTAGTTCGCCCCGGGTGCCACCCGATGCTACGCCGCCACTGGGCGGTTATACTGGAAGCCGACCCCAACATAGGGAAAAGGCTATGACAAGTTCTAGGTTTTTTTGCATGCTTATTTAACTTAAGTCATCAGCACCTTGTTTTCTACATTTTTTAAAGTCGGTCATACCTTATTCTACATTCTTATCAAAGTTGCTAATCATAATATACTTTTAATATAACTTTAGCGTTACAATTAATTCTGTATCAAGGAGAACAAATGACTAGCGGAGATGTCATAACGCAAAATCTCCTAAGAAAGTAGCGCGACAACATGCGGGTGCGAGGGGGACGAGAAACGTTACTGGCTATCTTTGGAACCCACCATTTTTTTTGTAAAATCAAACTTCGACAGATATATATGTCAAATAACCCGAACGCCTCGTGAGTTCACAAGTAACTGATCCTTTTGGTCTTGCCCACCGTAGGTCAGAGTTACCGCGGCGCTGGTACATAAAAGGCCTACGACGGAACACGACGGTTGTTAGTCAGTAAGAGTCTGACACTCCCTCACCGCTGCTAACCCACAGCGGGAAGAGTCATTTGATGATTTTTGACGTCTGTTAAAAAAAAGGTATTTGACCTACAAGAAGGCGCCTGACCTATCTGGCTTATGACATTTCCGCTCATCTTTCCTTCATCAGTGTTTTTACAAACTCCTAATTTGACATTTTCATGCTAAAATACGATTAAAAATCAATTAAGTTTGCTTTCGTCTTTAATTATAGGTATTTAGGTGTTCTCAAGGTTCTGTAGTGAATAAGAAACCCTAATAATATGGCATAGTTATGTATGTAGGTGTGTATATGTAAAAGAAACCATTTTTTTTGCTTACGTGTAGTCATCATCTCCCGAGCCTTTTTCCCAAATATGTTGGGGTCGGCTTCCAGTCTAACAGGATGCAGCTGAGTACCAGTGTGCCACAAGGAGCGACTGCCTATCTGGCCCCCTCATCCCAGTTACCCGGGCAACCCAAACCCCTTGGTCAGACTGGTGTCAGACTTACTGGCTTCTGACTACCCGTAACGACTGCCAAGGATTTTCAATGACAGCCGGCTACAGTTTAACGTGCCATCCGAAACACAATCATTGGTGTCTAAGATATACTTAGAATGTACATACAAACTTAGGAAAGTTAGTTACATTGGTACTTGCCTGACCTGGAATCGAACCGGCGCCCTCATACTCGAAAGGTTGGTTCTTTGCCCACTAAGCCACCACGACCAAAATCGATCATCCATATAAGTAAAACGATTCGTTTCTTGTATGAACTAACTGAGCTTATTAAATCATCATCATCTCAGCCGGCGGACGTCCACTGCTGAACATAGGCCTCCCCCTTAGATCTCCACAGATACCTACCTGTTGGAGGCGACCTGCATCCAGCGTCGACGGCGACCTTTATGAGGTCGTCTGTCCACCTTGCTGGTGGACGTCCTACGCTGCGCTTGCTAGTCCGTGGTCTCCACTCCAGCAGTTTTCGACCCCATCGGCCATCTGCTCTGCGAGCAATATGCCCTGCCCATTGCCACTTCAACTTGCTAGTTGGCTTATTAAATGGCTAGTCATTTTTCCGCAATTTCACGGAGGAAACTACTTTCCGCACTTAAAGAAAAATTTGCCCTTTTGTTGATTACTCAATAGCAAAAGTAATTTCATGTTTGTAAGTATAGTTTGTATTATTCATTTAAATAAATATATGCCTACGTATTAAATCCCTACTAATATTATAAATGCGGAAGTAACTCTGTCTGTCTGTTACACTTTCACGTCTAAACCACTGAACTGATTTTAATATGTGGTACATAGATAGAGTCGACCTTGAGAAAGAAAATAGGAAATTTTTTATCCCGGACTTTTGAAGAATTCTCTTGGAAACGCGATATAACCGAACTCTCCGCGGGCAGCCGCGAGCGGAAGCTAGTTTTTCCAAAGGGGACCAAACATCCATACACACGTTTTTAAATAGGTATATTAACTTTCGCGTTTATAATATCGAATCAATTTAATATATCTGAAATCAGCAACCCGCATTGAGCAAGCGTGGTGATTAATGCTCAATCCTTCTCCGTGTGAGAGGAGGCCGCAGCCCAGCAGTGGGACGATAAAAAGGCTGTAACATAACATAGCATTTAAATATAAAGTAGTAGGATTAGAAAACTCTGACCTTTAAGACTACGTGAGCTTGCGTGCGATAGAAATCTCATTCGAATCGATACAGCCGGAAGTTTTGGCCGAAGCTACTGCTTATCAACTACATAGCTAGTTTGTGGCGTTTTACTCGAGTTTTGCTAGGTTGGTAGTAGCGTTTCTGTTTTAGAGATATAAGAACCCTTTTCGAGGAATTTTAGTTTCAATAACGTATCTTTGTTGACTACTTAGCTTACTAGAGATAGGAGTTTGTCGTAGTTTGGATAGGGCTAATGTCAAAAGCTAAAATATTTTATTTCAAGTAGGCCATAAGACCCATTGACCTATAAGACCTCTTTCGAAACGTCAAGGTAGTTGCATGGTTCCGAAGAGTGGGTCTCATAGAGAAGAACCGGTAAGAAACTTCATAGACACTCTTTAAAAAAAAAACCCGCGATACTAGGCGGTGTGCACCCGGTCATCAACTAGCAAAGTATCAATATAAATAAAGTACCTACATATTATAACTAAAATATCGTTTATAAAAACATAATGGCTAAAGTTAAGGCAGAAATTAAGCAGGAAAAGGTCTTGAGCTTAATTGACACCAATAACTTGACATAATTTTAATGAGCTGTCAGAATATTATGACTCTTCAATCCATGTATTTACAAGCCCTAAATTGACGTTTAATTTAGGGCAACCAAAACCATTTTCCATTAAAAAAACAGGATTTTTTAGGGCGTAAGGTTTAAGGCGTCAGTACATAAAGTAGATACATATGTATGTGTATATGTACATATTTAAAATTTCTGCCAGAGGTTTCACCCGAGTCCTTAAGTAACAAAAAAGTTGCCTATAGTCAGTCTCCCTCAATAAATGTGTTAATTTTCATTTAATTAATTAAATTCTAAAATTGCAAAATTTTGTTCAATTTGGACCAGTTCCTGAAATAAAGACATTAAAATCAATATACCTAGAAACAACTGCTTTAAGTATAGTTAGCCTCTATTAAATAAAGTCATCAAACTAAAAAGTTTCTAATCTCAAAATCCACAAAAAGCCGCGCCTTGAAACTGTAATTCTTTATTTCTTTTGATATTTACTACATTCCTAACAGTTCTTGTAGTAAGTCAGCTATAATATAACTACGAAATTCCTAATTACCTATAAAAGGGCAAACACGCATGTGTAACACGAAAGAAGGTTAGTAGCTAAGGAAAACCTCCTTTGTGAATCGACGTTGGCGCGAAAAGAAACCTTGTGTAATCTGTGGTTAAGTTTGACAGTTGCGCGTGGAAGGTTGGTAGCGTTTTTTTAGGGTTCCTTAGCAAGGAATCTTTATAGTTTTGTCATGACCGTCCTCAGTGACCGTTAGCACTAGAGAGCAGAAATTTCATACCAATATACGTTAATATTTTTTTTAACGACGTCAAAAATCATCAAATGACCTCCTGCTGTGGGTTAGCAGCGGTGAGGGAGTGTCGGACTCTTACTGACTAAAAACCAATCCGTTCCGTCGTTAGGTTCCGTCGTAGGCCTTTTATGTACCAGGGCCGCGGTAACTCTTTCGAACAATCCCGCAGCCACGGTAGAACGTATATCAATCACGCCGACAAAGTGCAAAAATGAAAAGTCGAAAAAAAAGTATTATAAGGGTAGGGATTAGCACATAATCGAACACTACCATACAAAATGGCCGCTCACTTCCGACGAATCGATAAATAATCAATAATCTACTTTATATTTCATATCCTGTGTATCCATATGTAATCTGGACAGCAGGAAGACAATGTCACGATCAGAATTCGAACCGCGAGAGATCCTTGAGACGCACATAGGGGTATTTTGCATTTTTAGCCGGGCGAAACTATTAGTACGGGTTTTTTTGCTGTAAAGTAGATAGGACTTACTAATATTTACAGAAAACCATTGAGATGGCCTTAATTCAAAAGTGAGTATTATGGGCTGAAACGATGATAAAATAAAGGAATATTCATGATTTGGAGAAGGTTTTATTGACTAACAAATTAGATAAAAATCATATTGAACAGGTATTCTCTACTTAAATGTTTGTAGTTAGAGCTCCCTGGTATGCCTAAAACAATAAATAAGCGTATTAAAAAGAAAACATTTAATAATTTGCTTGAAAATAATGGTTAATTGCTTTTAGTTTACACCAGCAGTAACATCTAAGTTCTGTCAAAAGTAGCAAAAAGTAGCACCTAATGTGTGTAATATCTATCATCTGACAGTGTTTGTAATACGTTACAACAGAAATCATTAGCCGGAAGCACCCGGAAGATAACTATATTCACCGTGGAAAGTACAATTCATTAAAAAACGGTTCAAACATTTTGAACTTTAAGAATTGATTTTGAACCTTAAAAAATACACGTGAACATTATTAAATCCTAACAAATAAAACTGTTCTTATCTGTATTACGATAATCCATAGTAGTTTTGGTTAAATAGCTCACAATAAAAAAGTTCTGAGGTTTCAAACACGGTACGTTTTTAATGTAGTCAGAAACTGACGCGAGTGCATGTCACAATGATCAAGTTCCGAGAGGTTTGTGGCTGGATGGCGCGGGAGTAGGAGCCTGAAAATGGTCGGATTTTGTTCAGTAGTTACCTGGCTTTCTAACAAGCATAAAATTTTTCTTTTCTATTGAAGTTTGTTTTTCTAGTTTCGCCCGGCTAGAAATGCAAAATACCCCTATGTGAGACGCCCAAATCCATCATATGCGGTCGTTTGAAGTACATGTGTACGTTTTTTAACACGCTTATATTAGCTTCACTTGTAACTATGTATGTAAGAAAATCTTGGAATCTTTTGACCCACTTCCCGGTCTTTGATCAAGTTAAAATTTTGCACACGCTCTGAGTTCTAATGACAATACATGACTAGCTAAGAAATGTCATTACAAATCCAATATGGCGGTCTCCCCAAGATCGCAAACTGGCCCATGTTTGTATCAAATGAAAGGGTTTGCTGAATGGGATACCTACGAAAAAAATAATCATTGTCGTAAAAACGTATACAATAAAAATAATTGTTTTTAAAACTAAACAACACGCTTAAAAAAAACTTACCGACATTTAGTTTGATAAAAGAAAGCGTTTATAAATGTAATGTTTACTCTTTTTGGACAAAACACTCCACGTTTTCTTTCATCAACCTACTATTTTATTCTCAACTATGTTGAAGGCGGCTTCTAGTCTAACCGGATGTAACTGAGTACCAGTACTTTACAAGGAGCGACGGCCTATCTAATCTCCTCAAACCAGTTACCCCGGGCAACCCAATTGGTGAGACTGTTTATCATATCTACTGTCACAAAGCAGCCCGTAGTCTGGAAGTCGGTGATTGATTCACCCGTGCATCGAAGAGCACGTAAATGTCGGTCCTGCGCCTGATCTCTTTCGGGTCGTGTCGGATTGCCGTCCCATCGGGTTGAGAGAGTGAGGCAATAGTGAGTGCACCTGTGTCTGCGCAAATGCTCGTGCACTATAATATGTCCTGTGCAGCTGGCTGAGCTACTTAAATGAGAACAGCCGCCATAATCATCATCATCATGTCTACTGGCTTCTGGGCTATAATTAAGAAACTACGGAACCCTACACTTTCCGTGGCTCGACATACTTTCAGCCGTTTTTTTTTAAATTACTAGCAGTGGCAAGCATGTGTCGTGTTATGCCAAAGGTCAGGTTGTTAGGCATATTATGCCCTTTTCTTTCTTTAGTGAGGGCGAATGAATTTTTAACTGTACAATCGTTTAGTTGGAGTTTAATTATCGGAAAAACGTTGTTCCTGGTTACGGGGAATGCTTTGATACATTTTTTTTGTGTTGGAGCCTTTTTGGGTCAATGTATTGTAAACTAACTGTTTTCCCGCGGTGTTGTGGGAACTACTGCCTGTACCGGTATAAAATATAGCCTTTGTTACAGAAGAAACCTAGAATATAAGTAATAGACAGTAATTTAGCAATAAGCCCTCACATTTTTGCAACGCCTGCAAAAGGCCGTTAAGCTGAACCTAAACCTATATATAGGTATAAGAACTGTACAACCTTAACATGCAAATAAATATTTTGAGTTTGAAAGTGTAGTAAATATAATAAAGAGGAAACATTTTGTTTGTTTGTTAGCACCCCAAACGCCTGAGAAATTACTGAAATGATTTGAAAAGTTGTAGGAAAGCAAACACTCTTCCCGAGTAATACGCTATATTTTATCCAGCTGCAGGAAATAGCTCGTACGTAAAGCGATTGAATCCACGGGTGGAAGCTAGTCGTTGAAAGGCAGTTGCTCCTTGTGGCACACTGGTACTCAGCTGCATCCGGTTAGACTGGAAGCCGACCCCAACATAGTTGGAAAAATGAGTACCATGCTAGCCGAGTTTCTAGATTTCAGTATTTCTAGAATACAGCCTAAAGCCACAACACTACAATTTGCTTTAACTACCTAAATCATTATGATAAACTGCCGCCGATTTCTGTAAAAATACATACCTTACGTTTACGTATAAAAGGTTTCTTTGACATTTAGAGTTTATAGACCTTCTAGAGGTCATTATTAGAAATATGTATTAAGCTGATGTAAAGTCCATTTCACGAAAGAAGTCCCGCAGACGCAGCGCTAGTGTCTATGCGATAGCTCAGTAAACAAAAATATATCAAAAGTAAGTACAAAAATATATCTGTTACAGCCTTTATATCGTCCCACTGCTGGGCTGCAGCCTCCTCTTACACGGAGAAGGATTGAGCATTAATCACCACACTTGCTCAATGAGTGTTGGTGATTCCAGACTTTACAGTCCAGGTTTCCTCAAGATGTTTTCTTTCACCTTTTTATCAGCCATTGGTGTCCAAGATATACTTAGAAAGTACATACAAGGTTAGAAAAGCTTACAAAAATATATACATATATAGTTCCACAATTTTCCGCGGGACTTCTTTCGTTAAATGGACTTTAGTAACTATTTCCTGTTTCACCCGCGTCCCATAGAACCTCCTTCCTGTACCCGGATATAAGTAATATAGCTTATATTACTAGGGGATAATGTGTCTTCCCAACAGTGAAAGAATTTTTCATAGAAGTTATAAAAAAGGTAAAACATATGTGCTAGCGATTTTCCGCGGTTTTTAGTGAGCGAGGTTCTTTCGTAAGTTTTTATAAAGACTTCTTTAAATCTATTTAATTATTGCTTTTGTTACAATGATGTAAGTAACTTTCAAAAGTCATAAACTATTAACTGAAAATAAAAGTATATCTAACAAAAGATTATTTCAATCACTTAAATGAATGCCTATTTAATATTGCAATCATAAGAAAATGTGTTTGTTTGTAAAGATTCCACTCTAAAGTGACTGATCCAATTTCAATCAATTTTACCGACAGCATATATTATAACATGCGTTTTTCTTAAAACAACTATTTACTTTGAACATTTTTAACGTGAAAATAGAACTAGGTACCACCATTCCAAAATTCTTGATGAAAATACATAGGTAGCAAAACTTTCGTTAAAAAATCTGATGTTTATGCTGTCAATATACTTGGGCATAAGTAAATTAGGTATTATTAGGCTCATTTCTCTTTAGAATCCGAGTGGAACCGCGAAAAATCGCTAGTTTTCCGAACATAAAATCGCATAGAACGTATTCCGCCATATTGAATTTGTAAACACATCAGGCTGTCAAGTTTCGCGCGCTTTCAGTAAAGAAGGTTGAGGTCCAATTATTTTAAGTGCTTTGTATGAGTAAATAGTGGTGGCCTAGTGGGTAAAGAACCAACCTCTCAGGTATAAGCGTGTTCGATTCCAGGTCAGGCAAGTATTAATGCAACTTTTCTAAGTTTGTATGTACTTTCTAAGTATATCTTGGACACCAATGACTGTGTTTCGGATGGCACGTTAAACTGTAGGTCAAGGCTGTTATTGAACATCCTTGGCGGTTTTTACGGGTAGTCAGAAGCCAGTAAGTCTGACACCAGTCTAACCAAGGTGTATTGGGTTGCCCGGGTAACTGGGTTGAGGAGGCCAGATAGGAAGTCGCTCCTTGTAAAACACTGGTACTTAGCTGCATCCGATTAGACTGGAAGCCGACCCTAACATAGTTGGGAAAAGGCTGGACAGATGATGACCGTATAAGTTTAGGTGGATAAAAAATAATGGTATTAGACATTGTTAAATATATTTGTACTTATCTGTTAAGGTTGGTTTTAATACGAAATATACAATGTAGGTATGAATTACTACAATGCTTAGGTTCTTGTAAAAAAATATGTGAGTCATTTTTTACAAAGTAATTATTATTTACCAACACGTAGTTCATTCCTAAGTATATTACAATATGAGTAATATTTTTGGCTTAATATAGAACTGATTCTACAAATCATGAACACTATTTTAGTCCTGAAAACCTTTTTTTTACCTATTTCAGACATACCTTTCAGAAACATTTTTTTTTGTTTCCTAAAAGCTCCCGAAACTTGAACCGATTTGAAAAATTGTTTCTGTTGGAAAGCTACTGCACTCTTCCCGAGTAACATAGGCTATATTCTATCCCGGTACAGGCAGTAGTTCCCACAGGACGCGGGTGAAACCATCGGAAAAACAGAACGCATTCGATACACTTATGAAGAGCATACGAAAAGGCAAGCATTTGAGCATTTTTCCTTACATTTTTCACTTATTTGACAACCATCTTTTACCTCAGTGCGGGAAGTAGGAAGCAGTTCTCTCAACACGCAAGCGAAGGCATAGCAAACAGTTAGACATATATACATTTCTTGTAAAACGTCTGACGTCAGAACACGTACAATTCAGTCATTATAAGCATGCAATAGTATCGTGCAAGCCTACTGTAATTGCTAGTTCAAGTTAACCCTATACTATACTGCTCATGGATTATCCGCCTTGGCGGCTGTTCTCATATAAGGAAATCAGTCAGCTGCGCAGGACATATTATAGTTTGGGCACATTTGCTTGGACAGGTGCACTCACTATTCCTTCACTCTCATAGCGCGATGGGACGACAATCCGACACCACCGGAGAGAGATTACAAGCAGGACCGACATTTACGTACTCTCCGATTCACGGGTGTATCAGTCACCTACTCACAGACTAAGGGCTGCTTTTGTGTAAGTTTCTAAAACCCTCGAAGCTGTAAGATAGTTTGTCTGACTTACTAGCTTCTGGCTAGCCGTAACAACTGCCAAGGGTGTTCAATGACAGCCGGGACGAACAATTTAACGTGCTATCCGAAACACAGTCATTGGTGTCCAAGATATACTTAGAAATAGATTGACCTCCATTCAGGTAATAAGTTTTCGTTTGTTTAACTAGTGCAAATAAAATTTATTTATAGCGTAGTACACGCCTTTTATAGCTGCATTTGCAACAATTTTATATGTTCAGAGGTCAAGATTAGAGGTAAATTGTAGGTTGTACAACCTTAAATGCGACTATGAAAAGGCACGAAGAAGTACTTACTAATCATTTTTTTACTTGGGGCTTGTAATCTAAACAGTGGATATAGAATAATAGATAGATAGGCAATCGAATATTTTTATCGGAGCCCAAAATCATACACATCTGTTGTGTGACATTTTTGCCTCAACTTTGAAATCGGATCTCAAATATGAAATAGCAGAGTCGAGTTTGCATAGCTTAAGATTATTACATTAATTCTACAATAATTTATACTGTGTTTCTTTGTTTGTACCTGAAAGACTCCAAAACGAATGGACCAACTTGTAAAAATCTTTCGCTATTGGAAATCTACATCATTCCCGAGTAAAGACTATGATATGGGCACTATAGTTCCCACGGGACGTGGGTGAAACCGCGGAAAAAAAGCTATTTGCAAATCTAACATTACTGTATAAAAGAAAGTCGTGTTAGCTACTTAAACTCGAGTATAGCTGAACCGTTTAAGCTGATAATTAGAGGGGAGGTAGCTTAGACCCGGGATCAGGACATAGGATAGTTTTTGTCACCATCCGGCTTCGGGAAGCAGTTTTATCGACGACGGGGCGTGGTTAAAAAATATATTTAAATATTGCAATTGGATTTGTTAAGACTGTAATATTCTGTATTAATTGAAAGCGTTTTCTATTTAAACAAAGAATAAAACCTCTTCAAAGTACATAACCAATGCCGTTTACCACACATATAACCTTTTTCTACGCACCGAGTTTCGTAACAAAGAGTTAGTATACGCGATAATATAAAACTACCCCCCTCCTGACCCCGAAGTGTACTTCGTTATAATATACAGCGGTGGGGCGACCCCTAATTTAATACTGTATACAGGGTGTTTTTATATGAAGGTTGGTGTTGATTTCATTTTTATAGGCGTGTAGGTTGTTTTGTTAAAGTTTTCGCAGTTTAGTTAAAGGAAGAAGGATTAGTTATAATAATGGTATCCAGATAGATTGTTGGCCATCATGGCGTCTATTCTCTCTAAGAAGATCAGCAAGCTGCACAGGACATATTATAGTGCACGCACATTTGCTTGGACACAGGTGCACTCACTATTTCTTCACTCTAATAGCGCTTTGGGTCGACAATCAACAATCGAAAAATATTTGAATTGAAAGAACCTATAGAATTAAACAAAGACATAAAAAAATACCTTGAGGTACATTATTAGCACGTTCCAATCAGAGCTTCATGTAATCTTAAAGGAACTAAAGTAATACTATCAGAACATAATTAGGTTCTTAACTTGGGTATATAAATGACATTATTAAAAATAACTTATTTAACCAAACGAGTACGTTAAAGCCTTTCACAATAATCAGACAATAATTTTTCGAAAAAATCGCATTAATGTCATAAGATTCGCGTAGAACCTCCTTTTAATAAAATGTCAATAAAGGACAACAACCTTCTTCAAAGGAGTCTGTCCATCACCAGTGGCGGATTTACCAATAGGCCAAGTAGGCCAGTGCCTAGAGCGGCAGATTTAGAGGGGCGGCAAAATTAGCAATTTTTTTTACAGGTTTTTTTATAATTGAGTATATGAGTACACAATCCATATATAAATAGACGATTAACAAACGCAAAATTAATAAACTGTAATATACATATACTTAGGTACTTACGTGATCATGAATTTTAAAATATTCTAATAGCGTTTCAATAAAAATAAAATAAAAAATCCGCTCGCTTCGCTCGCGGTTTCGCGGCTTTTTTCGTCATTCCTGGTTTGTTCTGCGCTCTTTGAGTCCTCAATTTAACAAAAAGTTAAAGCACCGAAGTAGTAAAAACAACTGACGCGTGGAGGACTTTTGTGTCCAAAACTCGAAAAATTTCGCGCTCGCTGCACTCTCAGCTTTTTCACTTTACACTGGTTTTTTTCAAACTTTCAAATTTTTTGAGTCTTGGAACACAAAAATACTCAAACAGAGTATTTTTGTGTTCCAAGACTCAAAAAATTTCGCGCTCGCTGCGCTCGCGCCTTTCACTTGACAGTGGCTATTTTCTGATTTCTTTAGGTATTATTGCGTCCCAAACATCAAAAATTTCGCGCTCGCTACGCTCGCTGCTTCTTCTCTTTGCAGTGCTTTTTTTCCACTCTTGTTTGGGTAGATATTTTTGTGTACCAAAACTAAAAAAAAATTCGCGCTCGCTTCGCTCGCGACTTTTTCACTTTACAAAATTATTGAGTTTTGGAACAGAAAAGTATTTACATTTGTCGTTTTTTTTTGGGGGGCTGCACAATAGGTAGTCCGCCCCGGGTGCCACCCGATGCTACGTCGCCACTGCATCATAGCACCCGAACGAATGAACCGATTTCAATTTAGTTTTTTTTTAGTGTATGATGAAAATCGATTGAGCCGTTTAAAAGTTACAGAGGTTTTACGCTTCAAAGTCGCTGTCATATAAACTTGTTAACATTTAACTCTTCGGTACATACATAGAGGCTTGCAAAAATAATCTAGTAACTGACAGAAATATCATTAAGTTCACAATCATTAGAGGCGGCAAAACTTGAATGGCCTACTAGCGGCAAGTTTGTAAATCCGCCACTGTCCATCACAAAGCCATATAAAACAAAACGAAAAAAAAACCGCGAAACAAAAAGCCTATACAACCTTTTTACTGCAACCTGTATACGAATAAACTAGCAACCTTGCAAAGCTACCTTGCTAGCTAGTACCGCGTCAAGCACCGTGCAACCCAGACGAAAATACAGTAATACAGTAACTATTTAACAAAATCAGTCTTCTTCTAGACACCACATAGTATAACCGTGATTAAAAGACTTCTAACTAAACAGTTTTAAAACAACGAAAAAAAAGAAACGTTTGTTCTCTACTTTCTTAAATGGAATTCTAAATCTTAATTTAAAAAGAGTATTTTAAAATGCGAACGCACGCTTTTGCACTGTTTTTTTTTGGCGTTTCGTTTCTGCTTTTTGAATTTTTTGATGTGTGTTTAAATTTTTGTAAGTGTATTTAAAAAAAAATAGTTTTTTTGAAAATTCAGGAAGCAGGATTTATTGTGAAGCTTATATTAATATTTTTGGCAAACAATTCAATTACGTTTAATTTGACGCTAGATTTTGGTGACGTTATTAAATATTTTTTATACGTCCGATTTAATTAGTATTTGAAATTAAGTTTTTTTTTTATTTACTGAATCAAATTCTAGTGTCAATCAATTTGAACATCAAATATTTTAATACACTATAATCTTTTAAAAATATGAATATACTTACAATAATAAAAACACAGCTTTTTTATATTAAAAACTCACTGCTGCTTTGTGCAATATCAAAGGCGTAATTCACCACTTCTGAATAAAAAACATTTACATCAAATTAACAACGAATTTCTATAATCTATCTATCTTTAGTTTGATCAGAGATTGAATATTGACATAAGTTACATACCCCGGACCGTTTTTTGGTGCAGTCGACAGTCCTGTCAATCAATACAAAAAAAAATATATTTTACATTGAAAATTGACAGCTGTCAACTACAAAAAGCATTCGGTATAGTATGTAGCTAATGTCAAAATTAATTTTAACAGATATATTGTCAAAATTCATCGTTATACATTTTAAGTATATTAATATAAGTTTGACTGGTTATTCAGAAGTGGTGATTCCGTCATATTAATATTTTATACTCAAATGTAAATAATTAAAATACACGAATTAGTTTCTACTCTGATTGATCAACTATGCTCTATTTGTCCCGTGGGACTACTGCCCGTACCGGGATAAAATGTAGCCTATGTTGCAGAGGAAGAGTGTAGATTTCCAACAGTGAAATCGGTGCAGTAGTTTTTGGGCCTTTACAGCACAAAAAAAAGGAAAAATGTTTTATTGAGTATATAAAATACAATGCTCACGCATACGTTGATCAAACAGAGGTAGAACTAAAAATTGTTTCACAAAACCATGAATTATTTCGATAATACTTCCTTTCTATAAATACCACACACATGAAAGCCTAAACTTACTTCAAAATAAATTGTCAGCATTCTTATCGGGTGAGCTGCAGATTTAATCATCTAACAAGCCCTAGAGTCAGAGTTTTCTCAAATCCGCCTGACGGCCTCTGACGTGGAATTGTAACAACGACTGCTACTGAGTAGCATCTGAGGACGCTGGCTTTACATGTCTTCCCAGAAAATTCATGGTTTCTTAGTGAAAGTTAAAAACCACACAGAGATAGATCTGAGAATCGAAATCCGACCACAAGGCCCCTACTGATCTGACCGGACTGCGGGATTGTTCGCGCGAGTTACCGCGGCTCTGGTACATAAAAGGCCTACGACGGAACACGACGGGTTTTTAGTCAGTAAGAGTCTGACACTCCCTCACCGCTGCTAAAAAAAAGGTCTATCTACTGAATCCGGTTACCCAGGCAATCCGATCCCCCTTAAAACTGGTTGTGAAACTCCCTGAATACCCGTAACAATTGCCAAAGATGTTCAAATGACAGCCGGAACCTACCAATTTAACGTGCCTTTCAAAACACGGGGAAGCTCGTCATGTCATAGATTCCATTCATGTTCTCATGTATTCAGTTAAGGCTGACATATGTGTGGTTAACTCAAAATTGAAATATTTTTTTTCTTTTATTTCTTACCTGTTTGGTCAATATTTTGAGGAATATCTAAGCAACGAAAAAGATTTTTGATATAACATGGGTAAGGCCAGGGCATAGACGATTTAATCGATTAGGATATTTTGGCATGCGTTTTGAAAAAGGGCTCGATAAATACGTGGTTTTCATATTTTTAATTGCAACTAGAACGATTAACATTTTCTTATTCCTTAAATATTGATCAAACATACGTGAATTCATTTAATAATCAGGCCATTTATATGTATTTATTATAAAAATACCTAAATATTTTCCAAAATCCTATAAAAAATGTTTAGGTATTTATAAAAGACAAGACTCTATTAACGCAGAAGAATATACGTATGGTCTTACTATTAAATCTAAGCGTAGGTACCTACACTCCAAAGTTTAAGTCGGCCGATAGTTGTCTTGTACTCTTAAATCAGTATGAAGATGAATGGTAGTACCTACGCACATTACAAAGATCACGTATTCAGCCAGCATTACGGCTAAAAACTGATTGGAATCAAGATTTACTTTTAAAAATTGCCAACCATCGGGTCAACTTTCGGTCGACTGTTTAGTCTGCAATATACTCTAAGACTTTCTATAAATATCTTTCCTAAACCTTATAACAAATTAACAAAAATAAAATATCACCATCATACACCATTTTTTATATTTAGTAACGTACTTTCATTTATATTCTGACAGCTAATGAAATTCAAAATGGTTGCCATAAAGTCGCTATTAGCAATATGGCCGACGTGAAAAGAATGGACTGGGGCCCGATTCTGCTAAGTTAATAATGTCAAAATTGAATAGAAATCGAATTGCAATAGCAGTTTTAACCATATCGAGCATTCCGCTACTAATATAAGACCAATCGTACCAACGACATTCGATTGGTTTGCGATTGGTCGGCCATTTTGGTGATTTTAGTCTATACGGTAGTTTGCTTTATCTTAATCATCTTGCAATTGTATATCATTTGCAGACAATATGATTCATTATTAAAGGATAAAAAAGTTTATTTAAAAGAAAAAATTGCGGAATGCCACTTACGCTTCAATCGTAATCGAGTCGTAATTGGATCTCAGTCGAATGTGAATCGTATGTCGCTTAAGTAAAATTAGGAGAATCGGGCCCCTGGCTATTTTAATAATTGTAGAACTCAGTTGACTTTGAAATGGCAAGTCATTGACTTATTGTATGATTAGCTGGCAGACTTATTATTAACAATTTTTACAAAAGCAATTCATACTAAAATATGTGTGTTGTTATCAAAATATCAATCAAAGAAATGAACTTTAAGAATAGGCGTGATGACAAGGTTAAAAAATAATGCTTGTTAGTCTGTCTTTTAGATTGGAAAATAATATTGGATATACGTATTTTTTATTTTAAGTAAACATTAAATATTTACTTAGATATTACGTAATAATGATTGAGAGTGGGAATGTCACGAAGGTGTTAAGATGTTTCAAAATGTACGCTCCGGCCCACTCTTTGTACACCATATGCTAAAAAATGGGGGAAAATATTGAAACCCTTTTATAATTATCACCTTCCGAGCCCTTTTCCCAACTATGTTGGGGTAGGCTTTCAGTCTAACCGGATGCAGCTGAGTACCAGTGCTTTACAAGGAGCGACTGCCCTATCTGTCCTCCTCAACCCAGTTACCCGGGCAACCCAATACCCCTTGGTTAGAATGAAAACCGTTTTCAATGATCCAATTAATTTAATTTGGCGTTGTTTGGCTGTAAAACACAAAAATATACACTTGAGATTGCAACATAAAATAAAAAAAATACCATTACCACTTTAAAGTGAATATCATACGCGAGCAGTGATAGATTAATGATGTCTGACATGGTTATTTGTTTCAATTGACGAATCTATGGTTTACTGTCATTTTTGTTGGTCACATATATTATCTAAATTGGCGAGACGCCATATTGAAAGTCAATTTATTACAAGAAAAGTACGCGATCAACATGCGCGATGCGTGATCTTAAATTTTTCGAATTCCTTAGTTTTTTTGTGGTAGGTACTGTACCTATAGTGAGCCGTAGGTGTTTAAAACATATACGTTCTCAAAAGTGATGTGACACTAAATTCAATTGTCCTGTATCTTCGTTGTTATTTGTTTTTAAGAGAAAAGAAATACGTGTCCATTATTTAAAGGTTGTCTGAAAGACAGACTAACATTTTTTTTCAAGCGCCATGCCTATTGTCTTAGTAGGAGTTGCTTTTAATACAATGCGTCAAATTACTTTTTTTAAATGATTTTGCATATTATTTTTTATAGATTTCAAACTCATTCAACATTTTTTGTAAAAAATCACAAACTTTTTTTTAAGGATTAAAAAAAGTTTTTTGACGCATTAAACGTCAGATTCAAATTTCGAACAGCCATCCCATAAAGGATAAACCTAACCATTCGTCGCTCATCCGAACGTGAACGTAACGTTCAAAAACAAGAAATAAAATACGGAAATGTTTGGAATTTTCGAGATGTGCCGGAAGCAAGTCGCTGCACTCATTCTGCCACTCGTGTTGGCATCCTTGACCGGGTACTCGTCAGAAGCACTCAGCACTTTTGGGGTCTCAAATACGAAGCCGCCCTCCGCAGCCCCAACCGCCCCACCCGGTAAATATATTTTTTTTATATAATGGGACATTTTCACACTGCACTACCACTGAACTTTTACAAAATTAGCCAAAAAAGACACCGATTTTTACACTGTTTTTCGAAAAAAAATCTTGAAAAAAATATTTGAGTGACACATTTTTTTTGAATTTGATAAGTCATGTGTGTTTTTCGAGTGTTAGTGACGCATGAGTTTTTTTTAATAATTATTACAGGTACTAACAGAGGATTCTGTCCCATTATATGAAAAAAAATGTTTACCCATGCACTGGCGTGATTTTTTAACAGAAAAAACCTACAAAAGGAGTAATAACGTTAAACACTGAACATACTGTATATATTGTACATACAAATTGACACTTACCACGTTTTTAACACTAAACAAATTAAAAAAAATACAATTTTTTTTTTCAAGAATTGGTAAAAAAAAACGAAAAAAAATGTGGCAAGTGAAATGTGGTAATTTTTTGCCCGTTTTCGTGTTAATATGGATGATTGGACAATGTTTCGGTGCGTTTAGTCCAGTTTTTGGCGTTGTTAAAACTGAAAACCCCATCAAAATACCTTCACCAACGCCACCGTCGGGTAAGCCATTTTTTTATGTAATGGGACCTTTTTTATTTGTTTGAAACAAAAAAAACTACATAAAAAAACATGTACAGATTAAATTCCGAAATTAAAAACATTAATTCCTTGTACATATTTGCATCTTTTTTACATTTTTTTATTATTTTTTATTAAAAAATAATTTCAGATCTCATTGATTTAAGAGCTTTGACAATTAATATTATAGCCATTTTTATTGTTTTGGTTTGTCTCATTATATAAATAGCAACTCTTTGGCGAAAAAACAGGAAAACTTGACATTTCATTAACAAACCTCATACATAGACTATTTTTAGCCTAGAATATAGATACATTATACTATATAACACATACAATTCCTCTGAATATTTACATACATTTTCCAGCCGATTTTCATTCGTCAATTAACTTTTAATGTTAGGAATAAATATAACGGTTTGACGTATTTTTTTTTCTACTCAAAAGCTGTCAAAACGTCAAACATATTATTCAGATAAAAAGTTATCTGACGATTGAAAATACGGCCCTTAACAATACAAAACTGATATTATATTATTATATTCTTACAACGGGAAACAAAAAAGAATTTAAACAAAATTAAATATAATCGAGGTAACTTCTTCTTTTGAAATACCGATCGTCAATTTTATTATAATTCAGAGGAATAAAAACTAACACAAAACACACATTATAGTGCCTGTTAATGTACAAACAAATCTTTACTCATACTTGTGTAGGCTAACACAACAAGATTTTAGCCAAAATCGCTCAAAAAACACTGCTTTAGCATCACTACTAGGAACTGTCAAACTGACAGCAGAATTGGCGGCAAAAATCGGCCATTTTGATTCCATAGACAAAGATACATAACATACATAACCTTTTTCTTATAGACAGCATATTGTAACGAAACTTTTTTTACCAAGAAAAGAGTTTACAAGGTGCAGAAAGTGTCAAAAAATGTGGTGCAAACGGCATTTGGTTGCCATTCTGCCTATAATTTTAATCGGTTGGCTAAATATTCAGTGTACAGATGCTTTCGGCATTTCTTCTTTTGGAAAAGCGAATACAGACCCACCAAAGCCGGCTACCACTTCAGCGGCCCCGGGTAAGAATTTATAACACTATATTTTATACATACTTACAGAAACTCTGCTTTTCATACTGTCATACAAAGTTACATACATACATACACACATACATAATCAGCTAAATGTCAAAGCATGTGTCTAACGCTATATACTAACCGCGGTTTTTAATAATACATCTATCTTTATCTATGCTTAGTAGAGATTCAATTTTGACCTTAGCCTCTAGCACCTAATGTCAAATTTCTATCTTTAGTAAGCATATTGACAGATGGATAGATTATTGAAAGCCACCATAAAACGCTTGAGATCTGTGTTTAGGCATTATTTTACAATTTAAACCTTAAATAAAAAACGTCGATGTGTTTATTTAAATGGAGAGACAAAACAACAGTGTGGCTGTCTGATTTCTTTTTGACAGTAAAACAGTAAAGTCAGAAAAAAGAATACGTTAAAAGTACAGCATGTTTTAGATAGCTTCACAACTGTTTTGGGCTCTCGCTCAATGTGCTGGATAGAGAATGGTTAGTCCATTGTTTTTTGTCTAACTTTAAGGGAAAAGGTAAGTATTTTTAGGCACTCTTTTACAGATTTACAACACTACAAGACTACAAACAGGTAGGTTATTATTATCATAAAACTTATTTACTTCAAGAAATTCATGCACTAAGAAAAAATTATATAGGTAATTCACCATCTATAAATACAAATCAAATATATACCTATCTAGACATATACTATCTGCAACGTTTTAATACAGCTCGCCATTTAACTTTGCATTCATGAAGTTAGCTATTTGATGTTACGCGAAGGCGGCAGTGTTTTGTCAATTGTAGCCAACTTCGGACAAGCAAAACTTCTCGACAATATCTATACTAATAAATTACACTAACTTCAACAATGAAAAGTTTATTGTTAAGATTACTATACTTATTTCAATGCAAACGAGTCTTTCTTTCCATATAAAAACAAATAAATTCTACAAATAAAACTTAAAGTAAACCATCACAGTACAAACATGGATCGCCATACTTGAACTACCGACACCACACTACATCTTACAATTAAAATAATTAAATATTTATCGTTACTTATTGCGGAAATGAGAGCTGCAGGTTTAATCACCTAACTAACAAGCCCTAGTATCTGAGGTTTGTCAAATCCGGCAAACGGCCTCTGACGTGAAAATGTAACTGAAATGCTACCAAAATTATTCGTGAGCGAAATAATGTACGTACGCCTAAATTTGAGTCCACAGCTAGCATGTGTTCGCGCGGCAGTTGCAGTGTCGCGGACATGTTAGTAATGTTCGCGCGCAATGTGTTACTGTTTGCTACAGCGAGTACACCACGAGATACAGACGTGTGCCAAACAGTGCCGCACCAAGGGGAAACTCTCATACTTCCTATTGGTTCATCTCATATGATTGTTCATTAATTTAAAATGTAGTTTGAGTGCAATATTAAGTTGAGATATTCAATTTCTCAATTGTATTGTAGACTAGAATAATAAGCCAAATAAATGTAGATTTGACAGTAATTAGTTTTTCACAATTAGTCAAAAAAAATAACCAATAAAATTCTAAATTCAAACCCAACAACTAAACGTCAATTCTCCCGCCAAATTAACCATAGACAAAACAGAAGCGTGCAAAAAAGTTTCAGACAAAAAGGATGTATATTTTCTCCCGTGTTGAGATGTGGTGTCGGCGTGAACCTATGGCTTCCATGTTGATGGTGGTTATATTAACCTGGATGATGGGGTCTTCTGATGGTCTGACTACTTTTGGAAAGAGTAACACGGCTGGGCCAACTGTAGCACCAACCTCCGTGCCTGGTAAGTTAGTTGAGACCAAAAAGTATGTAGGTATAGTCTTTGGTTGAGACGCTATGTAGAAAATGGTCTACGGTAGAACACACACCATTTGTAGGTAATATGGTAGGTAGTGAATAAGACTATGGCTTTTTAAATAATAAGTATTTATTATAATAGTTACTCTATCATGCACGATTTACACATACATAGATACAATTCAATGCAAAATAAACTAGCACAATTTCACTAACTATAGAGAATTACATAAAAATTTCAAAGTTCCTATAAAATTATGACCACAAAAAATCTTGTTATCATTATCATATTCAACAGAAAAAAATCTGTTTCTGAAAAATTGCACCATTTAACTATAACGATAACCAAACCATTTTCAGTTGTCAAATCACCGATTTGACCAATGGGCGACAAGTATACGGCTGGTTATGGTTTGGTTATCGTTATAGTTAAATGGTGCAACTGGCACTAAAAATACTCTATGGTTAGTCAGCCATTATAAAAGAGAAATGCATGGTTTTCAGTCATTAGTTTTTCAAATGAATAACATGATTTTAATTGTATTTTTACAGTTCACGTAAGTATTTTATTGTTTTAGTAATTATTAAGTAAGAAATTGTTCTTTTAGAGTTATATTTAGCAATAGAATATATAACAAAGACGGTTCTCGGTCACGGTGGCTGTTCTCATATAAGGAGATCAGCCAGCTGCGCGGGACATATTATAGTTTGTGCACATTTGCTTGGACACAGGTGCACTCCATTCCTTCACTCTCATAGCGCGATGAGACGGCAATCCGACACGGCCAAAGAGAGAACACGGGTGTATCAATCACCAACTTCCAGACTCCGGGCTGCTTTGCGAAAGTTTCTAAAACCCACAAACAGATTTCAACCCGACCCGGGAATCGAACCTAAAACCTCGTGCAATGGGACAACTAGACTATATCTATATAAATATACTAGCCGTTATCCCGCGGTTTTACCCACTTCCCGTGGTTACTACTACCCGTACTGGGATAAAATATAGCCTATGTTACTCGTGGATAATGCAGCTTTCGAATGGTGAAAGAATTTTTTAAAACGGTCCAGTAGTTTTTGAGCCTATTAATTATGCAACCAAACAAACAAAGTTTTCCTCTTTATAATATTAGTATAGATAAAAAAGCACTTTTCGTTGTAATTCTATAACTCATGAACGGTCTCACTTTTCCAAACCAAATGCTTTGTTCGGCCTAATTAGTAGATGGTTCATGTGAAGTGTGTACAAAATGGTGGACTTACGTAGCCAAGCACGTAACGGGCCACTCGTTACTCATATAGGTCCATATTATATAGGACCCGAGAATCGCACAAAAGACCTGAAAACTAACAGACATACATACACCGTTATATTCATTCATTAATATTGTTTCTGATTCGTATATAAATACACAGAAACTGACATTTTGACAAATGATCTTTGCCGTATAATAATGGCGCCCTTGAAACAATGAAATTACGTCAAACGTCAAATATGAAATATGATATTCAAATCTTTATTGTGAATATACACGACATGCCCCCGCGTTTTCACCCGCATCCCGTAGGAACTACTGCTCGTACCGGGATAAAATATAGCCTATGTTACTCGGGAAGAGTGTAGCTTTCCAACTGTGTAAGAATTTTGCAAATCGGTTCTGTAGTTTCAAAGAATTTTAGGGTACAAACAAACAACAAAAAAAATCTTTTTATAGTGTTAAATACCTGTAGATTAGTATAAGGTATAATAATAGGTATAATTTATTGTAAACTGTCCAAATTTTATGTAAATAAAGTCAATATCTGTCACCATTCAATATTCATAATTACCGGATACCACAAACTTTTAGTCGGCCGATGGTTTATTCGGGCTCGTAAATCAGCATGGAAATGAATGTCAATATATATGACAAAGTTCAGGTACTTGACAGGTGTCAGACCGACTAAAAAGTTTGATTGAATTTACGTTTTCTTTTTTTTAATTTTTCTTAAAAAAAATAGTACAATTAGAGTCGTGATTTCAGACTTTATAGTCTAGTGCCCATTTTCACCAACAATCTCTTAATCTAAGTGCCACTTAGAATAAGGGCTCTCCCAATTTTGACATAAATAACTATGGATAAGGGATACTTAAACTTTGGTGAAAACGAAATTCTTATTAAGTGTTCCGTAAATGCTCTTAGGGGATCCCTTAATTTAGGTATTTGTTGGTGAAAATGGGCATTAGTTTCCTCGAGATGTGCTCCCACACCTTAGATCAGTCGTTAGCATCCCAGATATACTTAGAAAGTCTGTAATTTTTCACATCAACTTATGCCTAATTTCACCGAAAGCTCGTTAAACTTTTTCGTAGTACTACGACGTAGCTTCAATTGCTACGTTGCTACGACGTAGGCATTCACTGCCGTATTCAAACACGCTTATTTCGACGTGACGTAACAATTTTCTTTTGTGTTCTTTCTTATGTATTTCCTTATGAGTTCTTATAGGTATATAATTTTCCTATTTACTCCCCCTACATACTCGTTTAAGTGCTTTCCGTGTGTACTCCAGTATGTCATCATCATCATCATCCTCCGAGCCTTTTTCCCAACTATGTTGGGGTCGGCTTCCAGTCTAATAATCGGATTCAGCTGAGTACCAGTGCTTTACAAGAAGCGACTGCCTATCTGACCTCCTCAACCCAGTTACCCGGGCAACCCGGGCAACCCGGTACCCCTTGGTTAGACTAGTGTCAGACTTACTGGCTTCTGACTACCCGTAACGACTGCCAAGGATGTTAAATGACAGCCGGGACCTACAGTTTAACGTGCCATCCGAAACACAGTCATTGGTGTCTAAGATATACTTAGAAAAGTTGCATTGGTACTTGCCTGACCTGGAATCGAACCCGCGCCCTCATACTCGAGAGGTTGGTTCTTTGCCCACTAGGCCACCACGACTACTCTGTACTCCAGTGTGTACCTGAATTTAATAATAGCATTTTCCAAACATTGTTTTTCTTAAAAAAGACTTTTTTCCAACCATCGGGCCAACTATAGACCGACTGTTTAGTCTGCAATTTTATGCAGTTAATATTTTTAGACATAAGATGTATGAAACCACAACCTTTTTAAAGGCCTTTTTTTTCCGACGTTAAAAATCATCAAATGACCCCTCCCGCTGTGGGTTAGCAGCGGTGAGGGAGTGTCAGACTCTTACTGACTAAAAACCGTCGTGTTCCGTCATAGGCCTTTTGTGTACCAGGGCCGCGGTATCTCTTTCGAACAACCCGGGGTCCTATTTTGAAAGTATATACATTTCTAGATTTCAATATCCGCTAATGTGCATAGGATACATAAAATTCTAGTTTTCATTATAAAACGTAAAGTCTAGATACCATAGTGCGTTGATATGCCTCGTTCCAAATACAAACAACAGCCATAAACTTAGAGGTCTCATATCTTTTATTATTGTCTATGGATTACCAATGAGTGGTACACTATGGTACAAAGCTATAAAAAAGTTCGCATGTCGAATAACTTAGATTTATGTATTAGTCAAGTTACATAAGCTTTGAGTTTTTATGTGACAAGTAAATGAATATGAAAAGAATATAAATATATTTGAAGGCCAATACCAATGCCAACGGCGGATCCAGGGGGTAGGTCACAAGGTCATGACCCCCCCCCTGCGCCAGGTCCAGGACCTAGGTGGACCACTAATTGAAATGGTTAAACACGATGTTTTATGTTTTTGTTCCAAAAGGTATACATATAGTAAGTATAAGATAATTTTTATTGCGAGTGAATAGGTACACTACACAGATAGATAGAGGTAGAGTAGTTTTTCTGAAGTAGCCGCAATAAAAAAACATGCAAAGTACGCGCCCTTTTCTGCGTAGGGACACAATACTTTTTAAAAGTTTAGTCTTAAACCTGAAAAAAATCCCGCGCTTGCTTCGATCGCGCTTTCTTGTATTTGTGCTGTATACTTGTTATCCCACCCAAAACAAAAATGTGAAAGGCTGCCAAGTTCGATAATATGGAAATGCTTCGCCGATAAAAGAAGTGAGATCTGAATAAGTACCAAGTTCCATACACATACCTCAGTTAAAAATAGTTACTTTTTAATGATGTTACTTGGCAAGTTTTCACACACCTTGTTATAAACCTACTAAACGCAATGAATCAAGTATTTAATTTTCTATTAAAACTTGCCAAGTAACATTATTAAAAAGTAACTATTTTTAACTGAGGTATGTGTTTTACGCTTACGCTGTACGCTTTTTAAATTTCGAGTTGTGTCCAAGTAATTACGTTCGCTCAGCTCGGGCTATTTTCTACATAAAAACTCTTTTTTTAACCTTAGTCCTTGACCTGAATAAAAATTTTCGCGCTCGCTTCGCTCGCGCTTTTCTGTTTTTCCCGTGTGTCTCATACTTGTTATATGGCAAGAAAGCGCTTTCATCTACTTTTCGTCCCCGAACTGAATAAAAATTTTCGCGCTCGCTTCGCTCGCGCTTTTTTCAATTTCGCGCCCATGGACAAGTCCAAGACATTGCGCTCACTCTGCTCGGGCCATTTTCTACAAGAAAACACTTTTCTTAACTTTCGTAAAACTTTCGCGCTCGCTGCGCTCGCGCTTTTTATATTAATACTGTGTCTACTTTTTATTCTATAAGAAGTATACGCTGTGATATAATATTATTTATATAAAACCAAATGTGATTTTGCTTTATAATTAATATTTATAGATCAATAATTAACATTTTGTGTGACTTGATCACGACTGTGTGACCCCCCCCTGGCGCCGAAGCTGGATCCGCCCTTGACCAATGATGAGGTAGACTTTCGTTTGTCAAAAATACCGGTATAAAATATAGCCTATGTTACTCGGGAAGAGTGTAGCTTTCCAACAGTTAAAGAATTTTTCTAATAGGTTCTAGCAGGGCCGCGGTAACGTTAAAACCAATACAGATATAGTTATATAGTGTTATATATATATATTTTTTAACCATACATGTATAGTTTTAAACAATCTGCAAGATTATACTGCAAATTACTGTTTTATAACATTTTTAAAAACCCCTAACTTGACAGTTTGATCTTGATAAAGCGAAGTTATTTTCTTTGAGTGCAATTATGCAGATAGAATTAGTGTTAACTGTGAATGTTTCGAGTTTTATATATGTACTTGAACTTGACAAGTAACTAGTAATGCCTTGTTTGAGGTAGAAATAAAAAAGATTTTAAAAGCAAACCGGTTGGTTTTCGCAGCTTAGCTCGCATCCCGAGAAAACTTCCTTCCTTTTAAAAGGCAATGAACAGGAGCCTGTTATTTTTTAAAACACTTTTTAAAAGTCTATTGTGACAAAGTTATTTACTTTCGCATTTAAAATATTAATACGTATAAGTAGGGTTATTGTTATACAGTCCAGTCGTTACTTGTTATCCTAACTATTTCCCATCTTAATCAGGTGTATAAGCATGAAAACACAATAACTAAAGTTACCATAGCATTTATAATATTTTTTTAAAGTAACATAGGTACACTTATAAGACTTTTATGTACTTTTTTTTTAATAAATCGAAATTACGTTCGGTATCGGTGAAGTATTGAATAGCTATCGAAGATTGCTTCAGTAGTTCTTTTTTTTAATCCAATGCTTTACAATCACCTCAAAATTAAAAAGGTTCCAATTTCATTCTCAAAATACATAGACATACTTTTCACACCTAAACCCATATTTACAACATCACCTTTTCACAACCAAGTTGACCTAAAAACGAAAATTCTTACAACACGCAACATTTTACGAAAACAGATCAATTTGCCCCCAAACGTCCTTCGAGTTAAAATATTCAGCCAACCTAGTTCCGCTATTCAATAATAGATGGCGCTGATACCAGTCGGAAGCGTTTTAGATTTATACGTAGCAATCACCAGTATATCTTGACCTCTTGATAATACGTTCGTATAGGGAAATGAGAGGTCAGTTTAAAATGGATATGTGGTTCCAAGTGGCTACTGTATCTTGCTGATTTGAAATTTTAATCTGGACTTTGAATTTTTGTTGGAAATTCGACTCTAAAGTTTTACTGTTAAGGTACATTTTTGCGAGTTAGAAGGAAAATGGAATTCCTTAATCTAGTTGTTAGCCTCTTTATAATGTAATTTGCATTTCTTTAACACTAGCTTCCACACGTGGTTTTGCCTTCGTGGCTTAACACTGAAACATTTTTTTCAAATCTGACTATAAACGCAAAAGTTTACATGTATGGATTTTCATCCCTCTTTTACGCAAAAATCTACTGGATGAATTTTGATGAAACTCGGCAGTAGGTAAAACTTATATGGCCTTACTACAAAAACTTAAACGTCTGTTTTACACTTGTCTAAAAAAATTGTGGCTGCAAAATGAACCATATGTCAACGTCATAATCTGTCATTTTTTAGACAAGTCTTAAACTGACGTTTAAAAGTTTTTGTGGTAAGACGGCTTTTACCTACAGGGTAATTCTTATCCGGATGCAGATGAAATACCTGGTAGAAGTTAGTAATCCCTACTAATATTATAAACGCGTAAAACTGTGTCTGTCTGTCTGTTACGCTTTCACATCTAAACCACAGAACTGATTTTAATAAAATTTGGTAGGGATATAGAGTTAACCTTGAGAAAGAACATAGGATAGTTTTTATCCCGGACTTTTGAAAAATTCTCTTGGAAACGGGAGGAAGCTAGAAGGCTATATTTTATCCCTATAGGTACGAGCATTAGTTCTCCCAAAACGCGAGTAAAACTGCGAGAAACAGCCAGTCAAGGCTTAATATATTCACAAAAATAACTAAAACGCCTAAAATACTTACTAGTGGTATAATAAATAACTAACGCTAAGTACAAGTTAAGGCCTACCTACATTAACTTGTACCTAGAAAAAATGCCCAGCTATTCTTAAAACGCCATTTGTGTACGTACACCATGATTTTTAGGGCGTTTTGACGGACAATTTCGGGACTAAATATTTGAAAATATTTCGGGGCGTCTGTCTTAATGCCCAGTTTAATATTGCAGAAAATATTATGAATAAGAACGTATGTATAGCTAGCTGTTTCCCCGCGGTTTCACCCGCGTCCCGTTGGGACTACTGCCCGTACCCGAGTAAAATATAGCCTGTGTTACTCAGGCATAGTGTAGATTCATGTGAGAATAAATCCTGTTTATAATATTAGTATTGACGTCCTCATAATCGGTTCTCGCTGAATATCAACCCTATCACCTAAAGGGTCATAGAATGAGCAGTTTTAAATTCATGTGTGGCGCATATTTCTCCTAATTTCTTCTCTTTTTTCAACGCTCTTTCATACTTATGAAAGAGCGTCGGTTGTTTTTTGTGTTTTCTGTTGTATTAGGCACTTTTTTGTCTTTGCCTCATGTTCTCATAAGCAAATAAAAAAAAATATCTCTATCTATATAGTTCATCTTTTTTTTTCGAAAAAAAAAACAACAGCTAGCATTCGACATTTAAACACCGATAACAATTTCTCATTGCGCTCATTAGTAAACCCTTAATGCCCACATAAAACCATTTATTCTACTACTAAGTAACAGAACTATATTTATCCAAGGCCTACCCAACCTCGTGAAAGCTAAAAAAGCAAAAAAAAACGGGACAGTTAACTTTCATGGAGTCTGTTCTAACCTTTACTTTTACCTTTGCAAGTCGTGTCATATATTATGTTAGTACCAATCATTTGCATATCTAAGCACGCTATGTTGGCGTATTGGTGGAACTTGGCGACAAATGTTGGTCGAGTAGGCATAAATATGCCTGACTTTATCTTGGGGATAATATATGTATCGGAAGCAGTGGTTTAGAATGTTATGTTATATATTGTTGTGTAAGAAGGTTGCTTAAGCCGTTGTATGTCGGAGCGCAGATATACACAACAATTGATTTTCTATTGTTTTATGGTTACCGCATAGAAGCAGTCTATATACATATATGTATATAGTTCTATACTAAATATAATGAAGAGGAAACATGTTCTTGTTTGTGGCCTAAAGGCTTTGAAATTAAGGAACCGATTTGAAAAAATCTTTCACTGTTGGAAAGCTACACTCTTCCCGAGTAACATAGGCTATATTTTATTCGGATACGGGCATTAGTTGACACGGGACGCGAGCGAAACCACAGGAAATACAGCTAGTATTTGTCTAAACTTAGCAATACTTAAATGTTGCAGACTTTAGTTTCTTTGTTTGTTTGAACGTGCTGATCTCAGGAGTCTTCCTCCGAGCCTTTTTCCCAACTATGTTGGGGTCGGCTTCCAGTCTAACCGGATGTAGCTGAGTACCAGTGCTTTACAAGGAGCGACTGCCCTATCTGTTCCCCTCAACCCAGTTACCCAGGCAACCCAGTCCGGTCTGAAATTTATGTCTGTGTTAGATAGTCCGTTCATAGAGAAAGGGTTACTTTTCATCATGATGCGCGAAGTAGTTCCCACGAGACGCGGATTAGACAGCTTTGGGAAGCTAGTTTGACAAAAAAAATCTTTGCTCTGCTGTATTGTTAATACTGAAGAAACTGTATGTCTGTTACGTTTTCAGGCTGAAACGACTGACTTCTATATAACGATTTAAGGTCAGGGGGTCTATAAAACTTATTATGGGTTACGTTACGGCATGGATGCGTGCAAACACGCATGACAGTTATAAGGCCTTAACATAGTGCCCTCCTTTTCATTTCTTTGGGATGTTTTACCATATATAGTTATTTTTTTAAAGACTGTTGTACCTGATTAATGATTTTTGACTTTAAAAAAGGACCTTAGATATTTTGCAGATGGAAGCAAGTGGTCTCAGACGATTGAAATCTGACTCAACTATAAGATTATGCTAAACTAGTAGGTACTTCTAGCTAGATAGAATATTTAACAATAAACAATCACAAGTATTGGCCATGATGGTTTGGATGGTCATGGACACAATGATTTTAATTCAGTAGCCTATGCTTAAGTAGACCAGTAACTGTAGTTTGGCTAGCGTACAGTTTGTCCGAAGTATCTTAGCTAGTCTAAACCAAATAGTCTACATAATATATAAGCTGAGGATATTCGCTGTGTAGTACATGGATTTGTGTCTAATTCTCTTGCTCAATAAACTAAAAGCATGAAATTTTAGATTCGACGAAGGTTATTTCTATGCTGTAGTTAGTTAAGGATTTTAGGTGTAGGTAGTTAGTAATGTATTTAGAAAAAATGTCCAGTAGCTATTTATTCCCTTAGTACTAAACTCCAAAGTTAATCACATTTCCTCTAGCTCCAGTATCTAAACAATGTGAAGACAACTCGCCCGCTAGCGAATTTTAATCTGTGTGAGAAGTCGCTTAACCCCATTCAAAATAAGGTTTTACACTCCAAAGACACGCTCTTCTTACTCCCCCTAACTTAAACAACCCTAAGATACTTTGCCCTCCTCTCTTCTACCAAAAACCCCCACAATTTAACCACCATTTTACCAATATCTTCATCACATTACAGCCCGACCATGCTCCCGTCAAGCAGAGTGTGCTGGTATCAGCAGCAGTTCATGTGTGCGCACCCACTACGATCCTGTGACTCGCTGTCTCTGTGGGGACAACCAGCCTCCTGTGAATGGCCAGTGTGACTCGCAGACTAAAGGTATGAACATCAGCCTCATCATCATCAGCTATCATCTTCCAGACATCATCCATACATCATCAGCCTGTTCTTGGATAGGTAATCATCAAATGAACCCTTACGCTCACATTCACATGTCAATGAACAGTGTGATTCGCAGACCAAAGGTATGAACATCATCATCTCCCGAGCCTTTTCCCAACTATGTTGCGGTCGGCTTCCAGTCTAACCGCGTGCAGCTGAGTACCAGTGTGCCACAAGGATCGACAGCTTATCTGACCTCCTCAACCCAGTTACCCCTTGGTAAGACTGGTGTCAGACTTACTGGCTTCTGACTACCCGTAAGGACTGCCAAGGATGTTCAATGACAGCCGGTACCTACACCCCAGCCGCTGTGGATGCAGCGTGAGGGAGTGTCAGACTCTTAAATCAGCAATAGTTCATGTGTTCGCACTCTCTTCGATCCTGTGACCTGCTGCCTCTGTGGAGACAACCAGCCTCCTGTGAACGGACAGTGTGATTCGCAGACTAAAGGTATAAAAATTATCACCTCCCGAGCCTTTTTCCCAACTATGTTGGGGTCGGCTTCCAGTCTAACCGGATGTAGCTGAGTACCAGTGTTTAGCAAGGAGTGACTGAATATCTGACCTCCTCAACCCAGTTACCCGGGCAACCCAATACCCCTTGGTTAGACTGGTGTCAGACTTACTGGCTTCTGGCTACACGTAACGACTGCCAAGGATGTTCAATGACAGCCGGGATGCAGCAACATTCGTTTCAGACTTTATAGCCAATGTTTCTTCGAAATGTATTCCTTCAACTTTCTTCTTACACTCTTTATTTTCTTAGTTTTTTTTCTTCGTATAATTTTACCCTCAGGATGCCGCGATTGAACCCGAAAGACATTGAATTATTTAATCAAAAATATTACACGAGACACGGAATGGTCTCATCAAGCATGATGTTAACATATTTAGTGACCGCGATTATTATGAAATACTTAAATACAATTTTTAGTCACTGCAGTGACCTCACCTTTTACCCTTTTAAATCCTTATCTCATTAAAACTAAAACAATATACTTTACATTTGAAAAACCCACATTTCACAATGGTTTCGTGTCAAAATTTCATAATTGTAGCAGCTAAAACCAAATTATTAGTTGAATTACAACTTTTACTTAGCACTTAGTAAAAAGATTGAAATCTTTTTATTTCTGTTAAACACGTGAGGGCAGGTATGCCACTAATTTGACTATGAACAGGTTTTAGGGTTCCGTACCTAAAGAGTAAAACCCCATTACAAAGAGTACTCGAACACTGCAGAATTTTTTGTCGGCCTTCTGACACCAGGCTGTATCTCACAGTTAGACAGTTAACACAAATTATATATTTCTGTTGCCGCTACAACAACAAATACTGTAAACTATATATTATATTGTAAAACAAATAATTTAGAAGGCTTCCATACTTCAAAAGTGTATTTATTTTTGCTTTTTGATGTGGTTAAAGTTACAGAATTTTCGCCCTTAAAATATGAATTTTGCATATATTTCTAATTTATTCATGAACCTTTAACAATTTCTAGAAAAAGGTATTCCTTTCTTCCAAAGACAGCCTATACTAAAGTTAATAATGCTACGGAACCCTTCGTGCACAAGTCCGACTCGCGCTTAACCAGTTTTTAATTCGGTCCCGATAAGCTTCAAGGCTGCTTTTAATATTATAAGGTTTACGTTAATTTCTGTACGGTGACCATAATCTTGGTTTCAATTGGGCTAAATCCTGTAAGAATTGAGGTAAATCATATTTAGTTTATTACTCTTTTTTTTAAGGTTAAGCTTTTTTAAACATGAAGGTTGGATTACAGTATTTGATGGATTTAGGTAGGTCAATTTATGTCAGAGTTGAGTTAATAATTATGTATCACGTTTTTTTAACCCCCGATGCAAAATGAGGTATGTTGTATTATAAGTTTGACTGTTTGTGGCTATCTGAAATAGATGGACTTAAGTGCGGTTCTTTTATGTATTTCACATGAAATAAAACTTATGCTTGTGGCAATTTACTACTCAATTCCCCTAAATAAGACTGATTGTCAGACTTTCTGTGTTTTAACTAGGAAGAGCGATCCATTAATTTAATGTAGATACCATCTAAACCTACCTATACGTGGGAGCTTGTTATTAGCAATGTGCTAAATTATTGTTACTATCTTGTCGTGTTACTAGACCTAGCCTTCCTAGAATAAAAAAATAAAAAAAACACATAGAAACTCGTCATGACAAGTTATATAATCACCCATCCACGAACCGACAACGCCAAGCATTCTCTAACTAAGTATAATTGATCGACCAGTGCGAATGTTACAGGGTACCCAAAAGTGAACTATCTGTAACCTTCTGGATATATTTCCTTTTTCTATATTACTATGTATAACATTATATACGTTTTCCACAGCTCTCTACCACGTCTGCGCAAACAGTGACGAGTGCAACGACGGGCTGATCTGCGGCACCCCGAACATCACTGGCACAGCACCGCTGCACCTCAGGGTTCACGCACCCACGGACAAGATCTGCCTCTGTGACGCCGACACCGGGTTCACTGAGAAGGAACATACTTGTAACGGTTAGTGCTTATTAGATGGTCTATATAAGGCCCTGTTTGCTTCGAAACTTATACGTGAAAATTGATTTTAAAAAACTTGGGAGTTTATATTGTCGATGACCCTGGACTTAATAATAGCTTCTGTCTGCGGTTACGGGAAATTCTTCACGTCAGGATGAAAATTTTCCTCGACAAGTGGGCTATCTAACACTGAAAGTCTTTTTTTATCGGAGCAGTAGCTTTTGAAGTTTCAAACAAACTAACTGTTAGCAGGTCCTTGAGTTTTCACCCAAGTCACGAGAAAATCACAGTTCAGAATGACAAACGAGAAAAAAGGAGTCCTGTGTCGTCTCTTAGGCTATCTCTATATAAACATATGTACATATGCTGTCTGTGTAACGGGTCAAGTAAGTACGTAGTTTTGGCGTGCAAAACAAAATTGATAGAGTTACTTTCGGAATTATGCGTAGATAATAGTTATTATGTTTATTTAAATGTGTTATTAAAAATCTGTAATTTTACCTTTCAGATGCCGAAATTCTCAAGACGTCTCTGCTAGCCATCTTCCTCGTCTCTTGCATAAGAAAGATCTTAGCCAACTAATTTATCTACCATCACCAATTACTTTCCTTTTATGATCATCACATTTTTTTAAAAGATTTGGAAAATCCGGACTCGGAAAAGGGAATTTAGAACGTGGTTTTAGTTCTCAACAAAATACTTGTAATCGTGGAATATACGCTGCGTAGAAAGAGTTTTGAGCGGTGAGGGATGATGGGTTCCCTACCTAAGAAGGGGTTTTTAACGACTTCAAAAATCATCAAATGACCCCTCGCGGATTGGGTTAGCAGCGGTGTGGGACTGTCAGACTCTTACTGACTAAAAACCGTCGTGTTCCGTCGTACCTTTTATGTACCAGCGCCGCGGTAACTCGCGCGAACAATCCCGCAGCCCCGGCAGACCGCAGCCCCAGAGACACATTAGTTGCAAAACACCAAAAAGTTTGGAGCGACCTTATACCACAATAAGTTTTTTCTAGTCCAGGATTTTCCAAAAGTTTTCTGTAGTTTGTAATTTCACGTGTTTATAGAAGTAATTTAAGTAAAGAGACATATGTAAAATTAAATTTTACAATAAAAATAGCAGATTAAGCTGAAATTGTATAAATTTGCGAATTTTCTTATTTTTTTATTCACTCGAAACTTTAGTACAAAAACACAACATGTTTTAGCTTTTAAATAAAAAGAAAAAAATAATTGCTTAGAATTAATAAATAAAAATTAAATAAAGAAAATGAATTATTAAATACGTCCATTAAAATTAAGGTTATAAATGTAAATAGGATTAATATTGACATTTAAATTAAGAATCACTATTTTTTTTAATAGAAATCACAAATAAGACGCAAGAACAGAGTATGTATCAAAAGATTTCTATGAAAAGAACGAATCAATAAAAAAAAACTTAAACATCTATACCACAAAGCATTAATTTAAAAAATGACAAATAAATAAAAAAAAAACTGATCGTTCTGTTATAAAGCTTAATTAAAAACACTATGAAAAACGTATTTCATTTAATTAATATTAGAAAGAGCAAAAGCCTTTTTAAAACTAAATTTAGCTCAATATTCGTAACTAAATATAAAAAGCTAAATCATTTTTTTTGCCCTTCATTTGACAAAAATGCTCAATTTTTTTTTAATATATTTTGCACAAAATAAAATAATGAGTAAAAGAATGTCCTAAATAACTATCCTCTTCAATGGTAACCCTACCTCAAGAGATTATTTTTTATTAAAACAATAAAAATATAAATATATTGTTTGTTTAATTTTAAGACATAAAAGAGTTTATGAAATAGTTACAAGATTCCATATTTTAACTATTTATATCATTAATAATTCATGCTATTTTAAGATTTTATTGTATTGAAAAAATCTCAAATTGAAACTATGTATTTACGTAATTATAATGATTGAAAATGTAGAACAATTTTTAGAATATAATTATGAAGTAAAATGTTTGAGATCATATAAAATAAAGAATTTAAAAAGTTAATTGGTCATTTTATTTTTCTATTGTAAGCTAGAGTAAATAATGAGTATACTACAAAATGTCAAATGACCCCCTCCCGCTGTGGGTGCAGCGTGAGGGAGTGTCAGACTCTTACTGACTAAAACCTACCATGTTCCTTCTTAAGCCCTTTATGTACCAGCGCCGCAGTAACTCGCGCGAACAATCCCGCAGCCCCGACAGGCTTTGGCCCCAGCCCGAATACCTTACATTTTAAATGACACAAGATTAACACTAGGAAAAATATTTTCCAATACCGTAACTATTTTTGATAACAGCGCCATCTCGTGTTGAGTAGTAGAATATAGTTTAAAGAGGGTAACCCTTTGCTGATTCTCTCTGAAAAGAACGATATAGGTAACAGTAGTATACTTTTTTATGAGACCCATAACAGTAATAAAACGTTAAAGTTATGTGTTCTGTTATTGACCAGAACAACCTTTACTGATGACAACGCCATCTCGTATTGAGTAGCAGAGCTTTATTAAAATCTGGTGTATAAGCTTTTCCATTACGAATTATAGATGTCGCTACAATGACATTACAAAAACAACAAAAATATTACTTTAACTTTATTCAAATCGAAAATATAATTTAAATAATATTATGTGTTGACACGCAATTTCCATAATAATACATATACAGAGTACACTCAAAACTCCAATCATTCATCAATTTTGAAAAAATCATGAAGATACAACCCAATTTAAATTTTATAAAAATAGCTATGACAATATTGTTCAACTGTTTATATAATAATCTATTTTACACTCAATTTGTAACAATCTACTAAAAATATCAAGGTTAAGTATGACGACGAAGTTAAATTGAAAACATTGCGTAAATAATCAGATTATGACGTCACAAATAATCTTTTAATAGTCTTTACTTAGAAAGCAATCTGCAATTTCGAGAACTTTCATAAGCGGGTTCCGTGGTGTAGTGGTTATCACATCTGCTTTACACGCAGAAGGCCGCCAGTTCGATCCTGGCCGGAATCACATCTTTTTGCTTTATTTCGTACCACAAAAACTTTTAAACGTCAGTTTAACACTTGTCTAAATAAATGACAGATTGACGTTGAAATAAGGTCCATTTTGCAGCCACACATTTTTAGACAAGTGTTCCACAGATGTTTAAGTATTTGTAGTAATACCACTAGTATTAATAAACTTTTCTTTATTAGTACTCGCATTTTACGGACTTTGTTCTTAATTTGTCGTCAGCCAAGAAATGGTATATTTCTACAAGCAAAATTTTACAGTTTATTTATGTAAAGAGAAAATATAGTTACGAACAATGTATGGGCGAACCTAGGATTAGCATATCTTCTTCTATCTATAATATAAAAATGAATCGCAAAATGTGTTGGTAAGCGCATAACTCAACAACGCCTGGACCAATTTGGCTAATTCTTTTTTTGTTGTGTTTGTTATTGTCAGGAGAAGGAAAAAAAAATAGGGTAAAGTAGAGAAGTCAGTTGACGGGAGCGAAGCCGCGGGCAAAAGCTAGTATTTCAATATATTTTTTCTACCAAAAGGTCCTATTGAAATCGGTTCAGTAGTTTAGCCGTAAAAACCGACAAAGTTGGTTACTTTCAATAACGTACCTAATTTTCTTATGCTTTGTTTAGATACTAGCTTCCGCCCGCGGCTTCGCCCGCGTAGAGTTCGTTTATATCGTGATTCCAAGAGAATTCGTCAAAAGCCCGGGATAAAAACTATCCTTCCTTTCTGAAGGTCAACTCTATCTCTGTACTTACCAAATTTTATTAAAATCAGTTCAGTGGTTTAAACGTGAAAGCGTAACAGACAGACAGAGTTACTTTCGCATTTATAATATTAGTAGGGATACTTACCCAATTAATAAAAACCGTTCATAAAAAATATATGATCATCAGTTTTAAAGTGCATCAAAAAATGAAATTTCCTTAAATCTTATCCTTTTCCTTTTCATAAATAAAGATTTCTGTGTTTGGGGTATTTTTAAAGTACGTAAGTAATTTAACTGTAATTTCTTTCCTTCCTTTCTTCAATAATTTCTCCTTTCTTTTTTGTTTTTATTGACAAATTCTTTTATGTCGATATTTCACAAAAAAACCCGGCTAAGTATGAGTCGGAATCGCACACGAAGGGTTCCTTACCATTAGGTATTTAGAAAACGAGCAAAAAAATCACGTTTGTTGTATGGGAGCCCCCCAAAATATTTATTTTATTCTAGTTGTCAGTATTTGTTGTTATAGCAGCAACAGAAATACATCATGTGTGAAAATTTCAGCTCTAACAATCACGGTTCATGAGATACAGCTTGGTGACATACGGACGGACAGAGGAGCGAAAACAATAGGGTCCCGTTTTACCCTTTGGGTACGGAACCCTAAAAGTGTACGCTATGTCGCGAGTCCACAGCTAGCATGTGTTCGCGCGGCGTTTGCAGTGTCGCGGACATGTTAGAATGTTCGCGCGCAATGTGTTACTGGCAGTGGCGGCCCTAGGGGTGTGCGAACTGTGCCATCGCACAGGGCCTCGCGCTTATGGGGGCCTCGCGCTACAACCCACACTAATATAAAAAAAAATGTATCTGGTCCAAGAAAAAAAGTGTTTTTTTTTCTTTATTTCTAATTTATTCTGCGTTTACTTTTTGAGTCTTCAATTTAACAAAAAGTTGGAACACCAAAGTAACAAAAACAACTGGCTCTCGATCCAGTCACGGATTCTTTTTATTTGTTTAATTTGAGAGTCCTTAAAGAAACAATAAAAAAATTCGCGCTCGCTACGCTCGCGGCTGTTCACTTGACAGTGCCTTTTCTTCTAACTTGATTAGAATACTTTTATGTCCCAAAACTCAAAAATTTTCGCGCTCGCTACGCTCGCAAATTCACCTTCCGCTGTTGTTTATTGTACAAGTTTAGGTGCTTTAATGACCCAAAACTCAAAAATTTTCGCGCTCGCTACGCTCGCGAATTCACCTTCCGCTGTTGTTCATTGTACAAGTTTAGGTGCTTTAGTGACCCAAAACTCAAAAATTTTCGCGCTCGCTACGCTCGCGAATTCCCCTTGCATTGTTGATTATTATACAAGTTTAGGTGCTTTAGTGACCCATAGCTCAAAAATTTTTGCGCTCGCTACGCCCGCGGGTACTTCACTTTCCACTTGTTTTATTATTTTTTTCCTTTTTTAAGTTGAACCTAGGAGATAGCGCCGCTTTTAAGTCCTTTTATTAACAAGAAAATAACTCCTAGCTTCCATATAAACTTTCTTATTTACGACGTTCGACCTACTCAAGTCACAATCTTTCAAAACATAGGGGGCGCTTGGGTCATGATTGCACCCGGGCGCTGAGCTAGAGACGGTCCTGAATCAGTTATATGAAGAGCTGAATATTATCTAGGTGCTGAAATATATATTAGAAAAGAATTTAATTGTTTATCCCACTTCCGAAATAGTCTTCAGAATTCGAATAATAAAATAATAATATAGAAAAAGCAGTTTTTCGAGGCTTAAAATTATTAAAACATATCTAAGGAATTCGATGACACAAGATCAACTTTCAGCCCTTGCTATTCTTTCGATCGAAAATGACGTTCCTCATTCATTCGATTATTCTGCTTTAATTAAAGATTTTAGATTTGTTAATTTTGTGATTCTATTGATTTGTTTAACATGAGCATTTCTCCTCAAACATGACGTTAGCTAAATCAAAACACCAGCTTACTCTCGCAACACAGACTTTTCACGTAGGACAAAGGGCCTCGCATAGACCTGCCGCACGTAGCCTCGCATTGGCTAGGGCCGCCGCTGGTTACTGGGGCACGATTCTCCTAATTTTACTTAAGCGTCATACGATTCACGTTCGACTCGATTCGACTGATATCCAATCCCGACTCGATTACGATTGAAGCGTATGTGGCATTCCGCTATTTTTTCTTTGAAATAAACGTTTTTATCCTTTTCTGTCATTCAATAATTAATCATTTTGTCTGCAAATGATTTACGATTGCAAAATGATTGTACAGCAAACTACAGTATAGACCAAAATCACCAAAATAGCAGACCAATCGCACACCAATCAAATGTCAATCGAATACGATTGGTCTTTTATTAGTAGCAGAATGCCCGATATGGTTAAAACTGCTATTACGATCATATTGCGATTCGATTTCTATTCGATTTTGACATTATTTACTTAGGAGAATCGGGGCCCTGTTTGCTACAGCGAGTACACCACGAGATAGACGTGTGCGTCAATAATTCACAATGCCTCACGCTGGTGGATGTCTTCCGCAACAACCAAGGAATAGGTTTGATGTTGCCTGGGTAGCTGTTTTGAGGAGGGTAGTACCACTACCAATGCAACTTTTCTGTACTTACGGACTTTCTAACTAAGTATATCCGGGACACCAATGACTGTGTTTCGGATGGCACGTTAAACTGTAGGTCCCGGCTGTCATTGAACATCCTTGGCAGTCGTTACGGGTGGTCAGGAGCCATTAAGTCTGACATCAGTGTGACAAAGGGGTATTGGGTCGCCCGGGTAACTGGGTTGAGGAGATCAGATAGGCAGTCGCTCCTTGTGAAACACTGGTACTCAGCTGCATCCGGTAAGACTGGAAGCCGACCCCAACATAGTTGGGAAAATACTATGCAAAGAATTAACTTCCTATAGTTAAAACATATGTTTTGTAAATATAATTGGGAAACCCGTTTAGTACAGATGATACAATATTATAATTTGTATGAATAAGTTATGAGTTAGGACTAATTCACATTGCGGTGAGGAAATGACATTTGCAAACCTTTTTCATCAAAAAAAATGTCGGATAAGTTCATTGAAACATTACGTAATTATTTTAATACTAGCTTCCACTAACGACTTAGGGAACTACCCCCCGCATCTGGATAAAAGTAGCCCATATCACTTCTTCTTCTTCTTCCTCCTGCCCTGTTCCCAATTTTATTTGTGGTCGGCGCAATATGTCATCCTCTTCCATGTTCCCCTGTCACTCGTCATACTGACACTCACTCCCTTCCTATTCATGTCATCTTTCAGGCAATCCATCCATCTTTCACTGCGTACAATATTTAGTCAATTGGTAAGACTGGTTGTCAGACTTACTGGCTTCTGACTACCCGTAATGACTGCCAAGGATGTTCACTGACAGCCGGGACTTACAGTTTAACGTGCCATCCGAAACAGTAATTGGTGACCCAGATATAGGTACTTAGAAAGTACATACAGTTACAGCATTTTTTTATCGTCCCACTGGGCAGAGGCCTCCTCTCACGAAGGATTGAGCATTAATCACCACGCTTGCTCAATGCGGGTTGTTGATTTCAGACTTTATAGTCCAGGTTTCCTTAAGATGTTTTCCTTCACCTTGTTATCAGCCATTGGCGTTTAAGATATACTTAGAAAGTACATACAAACTTAGAAAAGTTGCATTGGTTTTGCGAACTCACACACTCGTACTTGTTAAAGGTTTTAGTTATTGTCCAATATGTCCTAAGCTTTATAAATACACTTAACATTATAATGTTCCTCAGTGAATCCGGTTTGGCACCGTCAACAAGATGTTTTAACCAGTCAGCTTACAAGCTTTGTCAAAGTAATACGTGTTTGTTATTAATAATTAAATAAGTAAATATATATATATTGTGTTTATAAGAACGATACATATTTTAATAGCGGGTAAGTTTATTTTGTTTTTTATTTATTTACATGTAATCTTTACTTACTGTTGAAATAAAGAGGAAATATTTTTTGGTTTGCACTTTAAAGGCTTCGAAACTATTGGATCGATTTGAAAAAATCTTTCATTGTTGGGAAGCTAGACGATTCCCGAGTAACATGGGCATATTTTATTCCGGTACGGGCAGTAGTTCAGACAGGACGCGGGTGAAACCGCGGAAAAACAGCTTGTTTAAATATAAGTATTTTTGACTTCTCGTTTTGAGAAAAATAAAGTCTTGTTGTTGTATTATAAGTAAGTAAACAAATATAATAAATTGGCATATTTGTCTTGTTATTTCTTGTTTATTAGCCACTCGCTTTTCGTAAGCGGTTTCACTCGCTTCTTGAGGAAACTCCTGCTACAAAAAGTATCCAGCTTCTGTTATTTAGATGCTATAGTACAGTCGTGTTAAATCAAAATCTATCCGGTAATTTTTGTCCGTAATCACGTTGACGTAAACCTACAACTTCTTCCTGCACCTGTTTCTCGTCCTGACACCATCATTAATAACTTCTGCTTGTAAAACGTGACAAAAAAAGAAAATTTATAAATCCTTTTCCTCGTTTTGAGGAAAACTTTGTGAAATGACCCGCATTTTATTTTAAAATCCAAAATCATATGGGTAGGTTATTGACATGCAATGAGATAGTTTGTCAATCTATCTAACTCATTTATCATTTTGCGTAGCCTTTTCCCAACTTATGTTGGGGTCGGCTTCCAGTCTAACCGGATGTAGCTGAGTACCAGTGTGCCACAAGGAACGACTGCCTATCTGATCTCCTCAAGACACTTACTGGCTTCTGACTACCCGTAACGACTGCCAAAGATGTTCAAATGACAGCCGGTACCAAACGATTTAACCGTATAGGAATTCCGGATGCGGATCCATTTGGATCTTGACATTTAGCTTGCTTGATTGCCGACCTTTACAATTCGTGCCTCATTTATATTTACTTAGGTAGGTACTAGCCTTTTTCCCGTGGTTTCACCCGCATACCGTAGGAACTACTGCCAGTACCGGGATAAAATATATCCTATGTTACGCGAGAAAAGTGTAACTTATCACTTATAATACCACAAGAGCTTCAAAATTATCGGGTATTTCCCGATAGGTTCGTTGCAAACAAATGAAGGAGTCAAGTTTTTCAGGTTAAAAAATCACGAGCGCGAAGCGCGAGTGATTTTTCCTGGAAAACTTGACGACTTTATGTTGCAGAAATGAGGAAATGCCAGAAAATTGAAGCTCGTGTAGATATTATTCCGTCCCAAATGTCGGCCACAACCTGTCAGTTTGACGTAGCAACGACCAGAGAAAATATTCAAAAAATTATCAGTATAATACCATGTAGGTTGTACCACGTGACGTCGAATGGTGCAATTCTATTGGTCGATATTTGGGTCGGAAAAATAATCAGTGATATTTTTTTTCAAATCGATGCTGTAGTTTCGGAACCCTTAAAAACAAAATTATGTTCCTTTTTATTATTTTATTATATATGAATTACGGCCTGACAGACAGTCAGCAAAGTCTAGTAATAGGATCCCGTTTTATCTTTTTGTGTACAGGACCGTAAAAAAGCCTTTTCCTCGTTTTGAGGAAAACTTTATGAAATGACCCGCATTTTATTTAAAAATCCAAAATCATATGGGTGAATATTTACTACCTTCATTGTTCATACATATAATCCTTGTTTAGGTTAAATTAAATTAAAATAGGTTAAATGTTAGGGCACGATAAACTGTAGATCCCGGCTGTCATTGAACCTAGGCAGTTGCTACGGGTAGTCAGAAACCAGTAATTGTGTGTGACAACAACTCTTACGAAGGGGTTTTGGGTTGCCAGGGTTACTGGTTTGAGGAGCTTAGACAGGCAGATGCTCTTTGTAAGTCACTGCACAAGTCAGCTGCATCTGTTTAGACTGGAAGCCGACCCTAACATAGTTGGGAAAATACTAGGCAGATGATGACCCACTTTATTAATATCTAAAATCTAAATGACCCGGTAAAACATTTAACAGTAAATTAATAAAATCAATAACACTGCAAAGTTCAACAAACTGCATACTGTCATTTAAAAAAGACTTGTTTTTTACGATCTTGAGGAAATACCTAAATTATATTGAGGAAACAGTTTTTGATCCAAATTTTATTATATTTTGGATTTTTATTATTTTGTTACATTTTGGAAGATTTCGAACCAACTGCATTGACCTAACTTTGATTTAGGAAAAGTTGTTGAAATAACCTTCTTCCTCCTGCCCTGTTCCCAATTTTATTTGGGGTCGGCGCAATGTTACTTATAGGTCTTCCGAGTCCATTTTCACTCGTCATACTGACACTTGTCGAACACTTGTCGAACTAACAACGTAATACAACTTAATCTGCTTATAATAAACTTGACAATACATTTGAGAAATAGTGAGTGCACCTGTGTCTGCGCAAATGCTCGTGCACTATAATATGTCCTACGCAGCTGGCTGATCTCCTTGGAGAGATTAGGTAGAAAATACTTACTGCGTACCTAAATGCGTAATAACTGAGAATAAAATAATGTCTAGAACAAGTTAACTTGCTACTTTAAATAAGGAAAATTATAATTGATTTCCCTTTGACTAGTTATGTAGGAAAATTCAGTACT
This sequence comes from Helicoverpa armigera, assembly GCF_030705265.1. NCBI lineage: Eukaryota > Metazoa > Arthropoda > Insecta > Lepidoptera > Noctuidae > Helicoverpa > Helicoverpa armigera. The sequence continues at coordinate 3,637,765 of NC_087150.1, read as the reverse complement.
TAATAACATCCTGTACATCTGTTTCTTTTATACTTACCATACCTACTAGCTTACACCAGCGGTTTCACCCGTTTCACGAGGGCACTACCGGCGTAAAATAGAATTTCAAGCAGTAAAATACTTTTCCAAATCAGTTCCGTAGTTTTCATCAAAATTTCATTTTATCGAATACCAAAAAAATCCTTTTTATTATAATATTGGTACAGACTAGTGTCCATCCGCGGTTTCATCCGCATGCCGAGGGCATATTACTTCTCGTGCAAAGATACTCAAAAGAAGCCTTCCTGAATTAGTTAAAACAGTAAAGAGGTTTTTTTTGGTTTTGATTGTACCCTAAAGGCTCCGAAAGTAGTATGAACCGATTTGAAAATATCTTTAAAACTCTTTTTTGTCCGGAATCTGCCTTTTATCCCCATATTTTATCCGGGTACGGAAAATAGATCCTCACGGGTCAAATCATTGGTATAAAAATAAAACTTCATTCCTTACTTACTATGTCCAAGTCAACATGAAAATCGTAACGAGAAGAAACCAAAACAAGTAGGTAAATAATTTTTAATCCCACAAGTTGTGTTTTTGTAAATGTAACCTAGCATAGACAGCATTCCCTTTAAACCTGATTTTTGCAAAACCAGCCTTGTTATAAAAAAAACTTTGGAATTTTTAATGATGTCAAAATAAAATAAAACTAGTTACTTGGTATAAACAAGTTGTTTTTATTGGTTTTTCAAGCAATGTGCAAATGGGCGTTTCCTTTACTCAATGCAAATATACGTAATATTATAATATACATGAATAAATACTTGAATAATACAGGGTTACTGGTAAGTAGACCGCATCCTTTCATGAGGTGATAGTTTAGGTCAATACGGACAAATTTGACCCTGGGATACACTGGGCAAAAGTTAACCCATTTCAAGATAATCGAATTTCTAGATCAGTCGTCTAGGTACACGTATAAATTTTCATTATTAGTCAAAAGTCTCGTTTTTGTGGATTTTTGTGTGTTTTTGGATAGAAGATGAATCACTTCATAATAACAAACCATAAAACTGTACAAATCACAGAGGAAATTATAGCGAACAGCAATTACTTTTTTAGTAGTTATTTTCTCAAAAATGTTACTCTTCATTTTTTTGTGCAGAATACTTAAAAAACATCTACATCTATCTAGCTATCCAAAAAGGCACAAAACACACAAAAATCCGCAAAAACGAGACTTTTAACTAATAATAAAAATGTATTCGTATACCTAGACGACTTGTAAAGAAAAGATCTTGAAACTCGATTATCTTGAAACGGGTCAACTTTTGCCCAGTGTATCCCAGGGTCAAATTTGTCCGTATTGACCTATACTATCACCTCCTGAAAGGATGCGGTCTACTTACCAGTAACCCTGTATACTACTACTATACTACATTAAAAGCCTCTCTCTCCTTAACTATCTTGCTGTACCCATCAGGGTCCATAATTGTGACTACCTCTATTATTATATACTAGCTTCTGCCAGCGGTTTCACCCGCATCCCGTGGGAACCTCTATACGAACCCGGATAAAAAGTAGCCTATAGCCTTCCTCAATAAATGGGCTCTCTAACACTAAAATAATATTGCCAATCGTATTAATAATTCCTAAGATTGACGAGTTCAAACAAATAAATAAACAAACTCTTCAAGTTTTTATAAAGAATATTACTCTAAGTATACTTACTTACTAAAACAAATAAATCATAAAAACAATAACATAAGTAGATATCAACAGACTAAACAAAAAATACAGTTACCTGATTCTGTTACCTACTTAAGCGGAAAACCATACCATATTCAAACCAGTTTTTGCAAAAAAAAAAAACAGTCATAAAAAAGTCGTATTAAGTATAAGTATATTAAACGTTTCAATTAATTTATGACTGTCTGCTAATCTCTGAATGTGTTTTTAAAAAGATTTTTATAGATAACTAGCGTCTTCACCCGCGTCCCGTGGGAACTACTGCCCGTACCGGGATAAAATATAGCCTATGTTACTCGGGAAGAGTGTAGCTTTTCAACAGTGAAATAATTTTTCAAATCGTTTCAGCAGTTTCGGAACCTTTAGTGTACAAACTATAATAATGTCTGGACACACCTTTAATTAACATGTTTTTATTTGTTTATTTACAGATCTTGAATTCATTATTATGTGGAGTTGACAAGGTTTATGCCAGAGACAACAAAATGTTTCCATTTTTGGTGTTTTCTTTATTCTTGGTTTCCTGTACGGCGCAAAGAGGTAAGATTACTTTAAACTAAGTTAAAAAAATGAATTTTTGAAAAAAAAAAATGAGAAAAACAATCAAAGTTTTCAGTCGGTCTGATACCGGCTAAATATCTGATCTTTGTAATGTGTGTACTACCATTCATCTTCATACTGATTTATGAGCCCAAACAAACTATCGGCCGACTAAAAGTTTGCGGTGTAAGCTCTAACCGTCGTACCAGAAAACTTTTAAACGTCTGTTGAACACTTGTCTAAAATAATGACAGATTATGACGTCGAAATAAGGTCCGTTTTGCAGCCACGCTTTTTTAGATTAGACAAGTGTTCAACAGATGTTTACGTTTTTGTAGTAAGACGGTAAGTTTTTTAGCCTGAGTCATCGTAAACGTAATTATTAAAACAAATAAACAAACCGTTGGTCAGTATATAAATATTTATTAATACTTAGTACCTGCTTAGTGGCTTTAATACTTCATATTTAAGTGCATGAGTGCTTATATGCACTTAAATTACCTGCATAGGTACTAATTGTTACCTGTGGTTTCGCCCGCGTTTCAAGATATCTAATATCCTCTACCCGGCTGAAAATTTGTCGCATAGCGTGACTCCTGTGCACGGGTTCTCGGATTCGATTCTCGAGTCAGACCAAAAAATCACTTTGTGGGCTAAAAAAACTTTAACAAATCATTCTAAAGTCTGTGCCAGGAATGAGATCCCTGACTACCCGTAACGACAACCGACCGCTCAAGTTCAAATGATAGCCGGGCCTATAGTATTAGTATGACAAGATATTCACCCATCCACAGACCGACCGCGCCAAGCGTTGCTTAACCTTATGATCGATCGTTCTCTATTGCTTTGATTTAGCCACGAGCGTTTTTCTTAGTATCATTAATCGGATAATATATTAGCAGGATAATAGGATACAATTATGATTTGCATGCCAATTATTACGTGATCATAAATACTATTAATCATAGTAGGTATTTTAGGTATTTTTCTAATATATTTTCCTTATATTTAATCCTTACTAGTAGCTTCCTATTACAAACACGCACTTTACTTATACGCATATTCATTACAACCGTTTTTCCGCGGTTTCACCCGCGTCCTGCGGGAACTACTGCCCGTACCGGGATAAAATATAGCCTATGTTACTCGGGAAGAGCGTAGCTTTCCAACAGTGAAGAATTTTTGAAATCGGTTGAGTACTTTCAAAATCTTTTAGGATGCAAAAGAACAAACAAAACAATGTTTGAATTTTAATATATTAGTAAGTATACCTAAATACAATAGACTAACTTTTTTTTGAAGTTTCACCCACTTCCCGAGTGGACTACACCCGGATAAAAAGTTTTTTTTTTGTAATAATATTATTTGGCAAAAGGCTGTCTATTACCTCGGACAAAGGCGCATCGGCATGGCGATCCAACGAGGTAATGCTACCAGCAAAGCAAGCAAGGAATCAGCAAGCTGAAGTGGCAGTGGGCTGATGGCCATAGTAGCCGAAGACCCGATAACCGTTGGGGTAAACGAATTCTAGGGTGGAGACCACGCCTTTGCAAACGTAGTGTAGGACGTCCTCAGGCACTGTGGAGTGATGACTTGCGCAAGACGGCTGGCAGGAGCTGGATGCGAGTAGCCGAAAATCGATCTCAGTGGCGTGCACTTGGAGAGGCCTATGTCCAGCAGTGGACTGCGATACGCTGATGATGATGAATGCTGCCACTGCTGCCAGCCTCTTGGGCACGCTCCCAGTCCACAGCGATGGGGACGAATTTTTTGACGCCTTTAATTTTTTTTTGACTAAGATAGTTAGTTTATATTCTTTGTAAATGTGGAAATATCTATCTAAATTCTTCTTCTTTCGAGTCGATGACATGTCTTATAGTGAGACTACACTTTGTCAGCCCAATATACCGCCACAGCGAGAGCACGGCCGGATGCGCTCATTAGGTCCTCCCGCGAGCAAGTTTCAGGTTACAGTACAATATCTAAATAATTAAAGTAAGTAACATTTTCTATTTATTTATTTTTCAGAGGGAGAACCCTGTGTGGACCAATATGCCAACACAGTGGGACGTTGTACAGTAGCTGATCAGTGCGAATCAGCCAAAAATGACTTTCAGTAAGGTTTCTATTTTCTTTTAATTACTTATCAGCTTTTAACTTTTCTAAGTTTGTATGTAGTTTCTAAGTATATCATAGACACCAATGGCTGCGTTTCGGATGGCACGTTAAACTGTAGGTCCCGGCTGTCATTGTACATCCTTGACAGTCGTTACGGGTAGTCAGAAGCCAGGAAGTCTGACACCAGTCTAACCAAGGGGTATTGGGTTCCCCGTTGAGGAGGTCAGATAGGCAGTCGCTCCTTGTGGCACACTGATACTCCGCTGAATCCGGTTAGACTGGAAGCCGACCTCAACATAGATGGAAAAGGCTAGGATGATAACTTATCAGCGTTTTTACTATCCTTAGGGCTTCAAATAATTATAGTAACATAGGTATTCAACGCGGTTTCATCTTTTTTTTTTGGTAGGAATTCATCAAATGACCCCTCCCGCTGTGGGTGCAGTGTGAGGGAGTGTCAGACTCTTACTGACTAAAACCCACCATGTTCCTTCTTAAACCCTTTATGTACCAGTGCCGCGGTAACTCGCGCGAACAATCCCGCAGCCCCGACAGGCTTTGGCCCTAGTGTGTCCCACTGTGAATTGGGCCTCCTCTTATCCTAATCCCTTTGCTATGTGTGGAGTTGCGATATATCATACACAGTTCGCGAACAATGTTAGTGGTCTTACGTATTTTGTTTTTATTTTTCAGGTTGAGTGGTATTCGGCCTACTTTCTGTACATACAATACTTTTGGCGCAACGGTGGTGTGTTGTCGTGATGGATCTTCTATTCTTCAGTCAGCTACCACGAGAGATCGAGAGTACGTACTTATTATCAACAGTTTTTTTATATATAGAAGCAGTTTCCTACAGTTTAATCCGCGTATTGAGGGAATTATGTCCCGCACATGGTGAAAAAATAACCTATGTTTATGACGTGCTGTGTATATGGAGTTTCTTGCCCGTTCTTCTCCATAGGAAGCTACTTTTAGAATGGGCAATAGAATCAAACTTATTTATAATTTTTGACGTTCATAAATGCTTGTAAAGGCCTAAATGAAGTAAATAAGAATGATTTGATTTGATTTGTAAGCTATCCTCGGTAGCTTGGGTTATTCATTTGGAATCCTGTAGCCTACCATGATAAATAGACTTTCAAACACTGAAAGAATTTTTGGAATCAGTCCAGCCTTTCCTTAGATATACCTAATACTACAACTAAATAAGCAAACTTTATTGCTATCCCGTTTAAGTTTCCAAAACTGACTGGGGTGATTTCTAAAGACTTTACATTTTTTCTGTACTTTTCAGTCAAAGGCCTATTTGGGGAACAGCGAACGGTGCCAATGATGGCAAGAGAGTCAGCGAAAGAAGTAAGTACCTACTTTTACTTAAACACAATAATAAGTAGGTATATTGCAGCTCTTCAGACTTGATGGTCACTTGTAGCTAATTTCTGAGCAAAAGTAATAATATCATCCAGACGATAATTACATTGCTATTGGCTACTCTTAATATAAGGAGATCAGTCAGCTGCGCAGGACATATTATAGTATTGCTTGGACACAGGTGCACTCACTATTCCTTCACTCTCATAGCGCGATAGGACTGGTACCTCACGTGTGTGTCATGACGAGTTCCTCCTCGTTTCGGAAGGCACGAAAAATTGGTAGGTCCCGGTTGTCATTTAGCAGTCGTAGCAGCTTTGGCAGTCGTTTGTTGGCGTGTCGTCTGACAACCAGCCTTGTCAAAGAGCTGCCTTTGCAACTATATTGAGGAGATCAAATAGGCAGTGGCTTCATGTAGCACACTGGTACTCAGCTGCATTCATTAAGACTTTAAGCCGACCCCAACATAGTTGGGAACGCTGGACAGATGATGAACTTGTCTTTTATCTTTTAACCTTTTTCTTACAGAATGTGAAGAATACAGTCGCGGTGTAGTAGAAAAAGTGCCATATATACCTCTGATACCGGACCCGGAGCCGTTTTCCGTGACGTCGGCTAAATGTGACTATACTGGTGTCGAGCTTATAGTGGGAGGCGAAAATGCTAATCCTGGGGAGTTTCCACATATGGTGAGTTTTATACCTCTAATAGTTCTCGTCATACTTAATGGCGGCTCGCCACTAAATTCAGAGCACAAGTACGCGCATGTTGCCCAGTCGATCCACCAATAAATCTTATTCATGTTTCATCGACTCAAATTATAATTTTTTGGTCAGTGTCTTATAGGTACTTACCTACTTTGTTTAAGTTCAAACAATCCTCGATTCTATTTTTAACATGCTTATGCTACACTTGTAACTACGTAGGTACATATGTACGAAAATCTTGGAATCTTAATTTGACCCACTTCCTGGTCTTTGACTAGGATGACATTTTGCACACGCTCTGAGTTCTGATGACAATACATGACTAGCTAAGAAACGTCATTATAAATCCAATATGGCGGCCTCCTTAAGATGGCGTATACTGGCTGTTTGAAATGCAGGGTTTGTTTCTTAAAAAAGACTCTAACATGAACATATCTTTTTTATCTGCTGTAGGTTTTACCACAGATTACTATTACTAAAGGAACATCTTGAGGGAACCTGGACTATAAAGTCTGAAATCACCAACCCGCATTGAGCAAGCGTGGTGATTAATGCTCAATCCTTCTCCGTGTGACAATAACAGCTGTATTATTTCTTTTTTCAGGCAGCCATAGGCTGGGCAGATTTCGGCGGGACCTACAAATTCAGCTGCGGCGGCAGTCTAATCAGTCCTCGCTTCGTGCTCACAGCCGCGCACTGCAGTAGAGATCCAAACGCGCAGACACCGGAGCCCGTCATAGTCAGGCTCGGAGACCAGAATATTGATAACGATGTGTATGACGGAGCTAATCCTGTTGATGTAAGATTTTTTAGTGAATAATTGATAAAATTTTGACCACCGTGGTCCTGTCTAACCTCCTCCTAGCCGATTATCGGCTACGGCGGCTGTTCTCATATAAGGAGATAAGCCAACTGCGCAGGTCATATTATAGTGCACGAGCATTTGCGCAGACACAGGTCCACTCACTGTTCCTTCACTCTCATAGCGCGATGGGACGACAATCCGACACCACCGGAGAGAGATCACAAGCAGGACCGACATTTGCCATCCGATGCATGGGTGTATCAATCACCAACGTCCAGGCTCCGGGCTGCTTTGTGTAAACATTTCTTGTATCTTAAAAGCTTTATAATATTAGTATAGATTCTATCCTTTCTCCCCCCAGGTAGCAATCAGAACTATCCACAAACACCCCGACTACGATCCTCCGCGCGTCTACAACGACATAGCACTCCTTGAACTGGTGACAGATGTCAAGTTCAGGGCAGCTATACGCGCCGCTTGTCTTTGGACGAGCGCGGAGCTTAGTGGCGTCAACAAGGCCGTCGCTACTGGGTGGGGCGTCGTGGATACCCGTAAGTGTTTAATGAAGCAGAGATAGAGAGCTGGTTTGCCTGTTCAAGTTTTATCAAAATGACTATCTGCTGAGGTTTTTTCTGTGACAGAGTACCAAAAAAATATTCACTTAACCAAAGTTTCGGGTAAATTACCTAGTATTTATAGTAGGCGCTAGTGTCAAAATTCAGTATATCGCAAATGTATCGATAGATCGGTTATATAAATCTATCGTACGGAGGTATACATACACTTTCTTGGAATTAAAATCGCGGGAAAAATTCACTACATCTATCTATGACCCTAACTTTTTTTTCTTGCCCCCAGGAACAAAGCAAACAGCCAAGGAGCTCCAAAAAGTATCGCTCTCGATCTTAGACAATGCATTCTGCAATGACACGCTGGTGTTATTCTTCAACCGCAACTGGCACGGGTTTGAGTCGACACAGATGTGTGCCGGGGAACTGAGAGGCGGGAAGGATACTTGTCAGGTATGTTTTCAAACCAGCGGGGCCCAACAGGGCCAAGGTCTGCCGGGGCTGCGGGATTGTTCGAAAGAGTTACCGCGGCCCTGGTACATAAAAGGCCTACGACGGAACACGACGGTTTTTAGTCAGTAAGAGTCTGACACTCCCTCACCGCTGCTAACCCACAGCTAGGGTCATTTGATGATTTTTGACGTCGTTAAAAAAAATGAGAACCTCCTTTTGGTAAGTAGGTCGAAAAGTTTTGGGCGCCATTGATTTTTGCGAAAACTCTATTTGTCTGTGGCTCCATAAGTCTTAAACGAATGATCCGATTTGGCTCCAGTTTTAGTAGGTAAGGTTGCTGGTTTGGTTCTTAGAAACTTTTCTAGCTGTTCTCTAAGTAAGGAGATCAGTAAGTTTGCACGATTTATCGCTCTCGATCTTAGACAATGCATTCTGCAATGACACGCTGGTGTTATTCTTCAATCGCAACTGGCACGGCTTTGAGGCGACACAGATGTGTGCCGGCGAACTGAGAGGCGGGAAGGATACTTGTCAGGTATTGTATAACACCTAGTAACATTTTCCTCCCAAAAAATAACTTTTTTACAGTAAGTATTCAATTGTAACAATACTGTAATAAGTATTTTGTTACACTTTTAAGGTTCATCATCATCATCTCAGCCATAGGACGTCCACTGACCTTTAGATCTCCACATTTTTAAGGTTACTGGCACGTTTTTGGTGAAGTTCTCGTCAAACTTTTTGTCGTTTATGAAACTTTGATTGGGTCGCTGCGCAAAGACCACTTTTAAGTATCATGGAGACGGAGATGTGGATAAAGAAGAATTGAGAACCTTCTCCTTTTAGAAAGTCGGTTAAAAGACGCAGATCGCCATTGACTGTCTGTGGCCACTGTCTGTGGCTCCATAGGTCTTAAACGAATGATCCGATTTGCCTGCAGTTTTAGTAGGTAACTGGTTTGCTGGTTCTGTGCGTAACTTTTCTGGCTGTTCTCTGTAAGGAGATCAGTAAGTTTGCACAACTTATCACTCCCTATCTTAGACAATGCATTCTGCAATGACACGCTGGTGTTATTCTTCAATCGGAACTGGCACGGGTTTGAGTCGACACAGATGTGCGCCGGTGAACTGAGAGGCGGGAAGGATACTTGTCAGGTATTATACCTATAACACCTAGTAACATTTTCCTCCCAAAAAATAACTTTTTTACAGTAAGTATTCAATTAATAAGTATTTTGTTACACTTTTAAGGTTACTGGCATGTTGTCGTCAAACTTTTTGTCGTCATGAAACTTTGCATGGGTCGCTACGCAGGAACCAATTTTAGGTATCCGGCGGTGACGGAGGAGACCAAAACTGTGTAAATATCTGTCTATCCCTGGCACCGTGACTACTAAACGGATGAATCAATTTGGATGCCCAAACTCAAACTTATTTATTGGAAACATAGGTAAATTTGAGTTTGATGCTTCTGATGATTCTTTGGTATACCTACGTTCCATCATAATCCTCGAACGTAGCTGGCGGGAAAAGGGAGTGGGGGGTTCATCATCGAACGATACTATGCTCTAGAAGTCTGTGTCTTAAGGTTAAGTATTACCGATAGTTATCGGCACGAATCTTGAGCTCTGACCTACATCTGCGCAGAAGTGATTTATTAGCAAAGAACTAATACCGAGTGTCGGCTATGACGCGATGCGCTTCGGGCCAATCACCGCTTTACCCCGCCCCCGCGCCTCACTTCACACCACAAAAGGGACCCAATAAATTACTTCAGCGCAGGTGAAGGTCAGAGCTCAAGATCCGCGCCGATACCTACTTACTTATCGCAGCGATTATTATTCTGCAATGTTTGGCCACCGAACCCGACTTCTAAAATTATATTTTGTTCCATAAGTGTGTCAGAAAAAAAAGCCAAAATATAAAACTCCTTTTGATATAAGTATTAAAATAGTAGACTCGCCAAATAAATGTGCCTCTCTTATTTCACAGGGCGATTCCGGCTCTCCTCTCCAAATAGCTTCAAAAGAGAACTCCTGTATCTTTCGTATAATAGGAGTAACCTCTTTCGGAAGAAACTGCGCGGAAAAAGGCAGACCAGCCGTGTATACCAGGGTAGCTAGTTATATAGACTGGATCGAGAGCGTCGTGTGGCCGGGTGAATAAATGAAATATACAGTATTATTAATTAAATGTGGGTTTTATTTGATTCTGTAACTTAGGTAACTTTGTAGATAAATTGAAATATTTAATTATGGCATTGCAATAAAATAATGTAGGCAATTGTAATAGACAGCTGTGTTGTTGGGAAGTTTGTATTTCACCGCTTCTTCTTTCCAGCCATAACACTAGGAAGTGGTGAAAGGGGGGTATTTTGGGGGTGCTGTCCTTTTGTCATATTGACTTGAAAAGGTGCTTATCCAATTAGCTTAGATACTTTTAATAAACAATTTTGACTTTCGAGGGGAAAACGGGACCTTTAGATCAAGCGCAATATTTTGGCAATTTTATAAATTATAGTAACTACAGAACAATTCGTGCTTGGAACGTCACGCACTTGGCTGGTTTTTTGTTTCCCTCGGCAAATTGGTGTAACCAAAGGAAACAGTTAGTATGTAAATAAAATCCAAGATATAAGAACAATGTATTTCTATCTATAATTTCAATAAAATATAACAGCTTTTAATAGGTATTGCACTTAATTTACTTATAATAAAAACTATGTTACAAAAAATATAGGCCTGTTTCCTTATTCATGAATGCCAAATTCGTAATTAGTAAAAACAAGGTAAAAACCCTTGTGACTTTAAAAATTAAGGTTAAACCTTGAAATGAAATGAACTCGTTTATTTTGCAAGTTACAGTACATTACATCACTTTTACACGTCATTTTAAGAACGCTGAGGCCGGCATTTCGTTACTGACTGATCCCTGAGAAGAAACGCCGAAATAAACTCAAGGATCATAGTCTCTTAAAGTCCAAACATTTATTTCCTTCAAAGTAATTTTGAGTAAAATCTAGTTACATAATACAGGACTATTTATATCTGCCTTTATAATCCTCACTGATATTATAAATGCAATCTGTATGTCTGTTGCGCTTTCACGCCAATCCTACTGAACCGAATTAAAATGAAACATATTTACAAATATAGCCTAAACAGTGACCTAGCTTAACAACAAAGATAGGCTATTTATTCCATTTAGGCATTTTATTCCAGTATGGGCAGTGTTTCTCTCCGGACCAGTTTAAAAACAGAAACCAGCTATTACAAAGTAAATCCCAAAAACATTTTCTATACTAATATTATAAAGAGGAAAACTTTGTTAGTTTGTTTGTTTGTTTGTAATGGATATCCCGGTGCAGGCAGTAGCTCCCAAGGGACGCGGGTGAAACCGCGGGAAAACGGCTAGTATTAAATAAATATATCACATTTTATAAAAAAAACGCCTAAACAACCATACTATAATCAACCACATAACTTTTAGTAAAACCTCCTTTGAAAGTCTGATAGGCACAAGCAAACAGATGCGGCAACACAGCTAAAAGAAAGAGGTATAAACTCTTGTCTATGGGTGGCGAGCTTCCAAAAGGATAAAACCATAGACCACGTCTATTCCCATCTCTTAAATGATGACTAGTAAAAGCTAAGATTATCATGAAAGATAGTAAGTATATATTTAATTTCTTTTCTATATAACTATATGATAAAATTAGAGTAGTTAAAAGCAGCCAGAAAGTTGTGCAGTGAAATATGCCTCTGCTTTTTAAGTTTGTCATGTCCTGAAAAGAAAAAAAAAAAAAATGAACAGAAAAAATATTTTTTATTTATAAGTAGTGACCTGTCATGGCGGCCTAGTGGATAAAGAACCAACCTCTCAAGTATGATTGTGTGTTCAATTCAAGTACCAATGTAACTTTTCTAAGTATATCTTGGACACCAATGACTGTGTGTCGGAGGGCACGTAAAACTGTAGGTCCCGGCTGTCATTGAACAACTCTGGCTGTCTTTACGGGTAGTCAGAAGCCAAGTGTCTGACAACCAGTCTTACTAGGAGACATTGGGTTGCCTGGGTAACTGGGTTGAGGAGGACAGATAGGCAGTCGCTCCTTGTGGCACACTGGTACTCAGCTGCATCCGGTTAGACTGGAAACCGGCCCCAACATAGTTTGTCTAGGCAAAATACAGTAAGAACACAAACAACTTACCTTCAAATAAACAGACCTAGCTACAAAAGCGTGGTCTATATCAATCAGGGACGACAATAATGTACAAAAAGTTACATTAATAACAGTATTTTCCAAATTTATATTGTGTTCATGGCTGAAAAATATCAAGGAAGATAAAAATCCAAGGCTCGCGTGCACTACACTGTCAGTAATGGCGCGAAACGCTAAAGAGGTTGAATATCTTGATCGAAAAACGATTTCGTCTCCAATATAAGCTGTGAAAATGATAGCGAGAGTCAAAAAAACTTTTGAAAATCTCATGTTTGTATTTTTTTCATTTCTTGCCGTTACGTTTTTATGTTGAAATACATTTTAAAATTTTTTTGGTATGTTTTGATATAGTTATTACATAGTTAAACGGTTAATTAGGCATTGTTTAATTATTTTTTACAACTTGCTTGTTTACGAAAAACTTGTATGACTTTGACATTGTTTTGGTTAGCGTTCAAAAACCTTCACGTACTACAAATGATAAGATGTACGCAGTCGGAACACTCTGAACACTTGAAGAAATAAATATGAAAAGTTAATATTTAATTAACCAGTGCATAAATAATATAAAATATGTCTATTTTACTCATAAAATAATATTACAAAAATCTAATAAGCACTAAAAAATATATCACTTAGAAAATATATTTATTTAATTTTGGTTTCTGAACACACAATCGGGAGTTGACAGTTCTCTTTTTAATTTTCGCCCACTCTTCATTGGCAGAGGCGGCAATTTAAACAGCCACTACTTAGATTTAGTTTGATAATTTTTTTCTTGTTTTGAGTAAAAAAATAAAGAGGAGATCGGATCAAAGAAGTTGATTCCGGTTTTATTTAACTACCCTACTTTAAATATTGATATTTAGTTCCGTTAATTTTGATCACTTCGCTAATATTCTTCTGAAAAATGGATAGTGTTTTCTTGTTTAGGTAAAAATCTATGTGTTGCGATGTTGATGTGATATTTTTGAAGAGGGGACTAAAAAGTACGCTGTATTTTTTTGTAAATGTATATTTTTTTTTGTGTTCATGTATGTGTAGCAAAATAAATGGTTTAAATGGTTTTAAATGGTTTAAAGTCCCCAATTTAACCATATCAAAATGGTGAACTTGCTTTCGATATTCAAATTAAAATTACAAAGTTCATCATTCTTATCTAAAGATAGATAAACAAAATATTTACACAACGCCACGCCTTAAATACTTGTGAAATGTTGATTTAATATGTAATCATATAATCCGATACAATAAGACCTCCTTTCAGGAATATTATTGTACATACGTAGATGTCTATGTCACTGGCATAAAATAAACTCTCGAGTCATAGATTTTCTAAGTATTTATAGGTCTTATCGCCGATTGTAATAATCAATCCATCCATTGTTTTTTGACATTAGCTTCATTCATATAAATTATGTCAAACTAATCTTAACTATGTAAATAAATGAAGAAACGCTCGACGGATTTTGGGTAAACTTCACATAAACTATGTACTAAATAGTCCGAACAAAGCCTACGCTTTTGGTTTGGAAAGTTGAGACCGTTCTTAATTTATAAAATTATAACAAAAAGTGTAAATTTTTATATACATATATTTCAATCTCTAATCGAAAGACAGCGGATGGATCGGATATTGAAATTGCAGATAATCATTGGTTTCACGGCATTCCTTGAAATCTTATCGTTTATCGTATCAGTTTCTGCATTGCTTATCTATCGGGGTTGCTAACTAATTGAATAAAATTTACACGACACACTTCTAATTGGTATATTCATCACGCTTAATTATTTATTTGAAAAAACCATTTGATTGTAAAAATATTAATAAAAAAAAAACGCAAATATCTAAAAAATATTTAATTTAAGTTAATGTTCGTACTTTGAATACTGTTTCGTAATTTTAATATGCAAGTTTTTTTTCAAGAACAAAAATGGTCACCGGACTTAATGCTATGAATATACTGAAAAATTAACTCTGGGAAATCTTAAGTATGAGAAATCTACCTAAATTCTTAAATTATTACGACATTTATTATAAAACTATGGAAGGAAAAATCTTAACACTCAATATTGCATTGACACATGAACGGATACATAACCTGCCTTTTTAATAAAATCTACTAAAAACGATCTCAAACTTCAAATTCTTAGTCGATTTTAATATTAATTTAATAAAATATTACACCTGGCTAACCAAGTAGCGTCTCCCCAAAATTGTGTAAAATTATAAAGTGGCAACATTCACATTCTACAATCAAATTGTACTCGGAACTACAAGATATGAGATAAAAAGTTAGTAAATCAGTCCATTTTTGTCCAACGTGCTGTCACGAACCGGTTTTTTCTAAAAAGTTTATATAAACCGGATTAAAGTTCTTCAAAATGCGTGAAATAGTGCACGTTCAAGCTGGGCAATGTGGAAACCAAATAGGATCCAAGGTCGGTGAATTTTTTCATTATATTTTCTTAAAACGGACTTGTTAGCAGCGCTATCTGTCGAAAGAGATAAGAAATGAGTATTTAACGTACTTAATTTCAATTTGTATTGAATTTACAGTAATTAATTAGCAAAAAGTAATTGAAAATTCATTGTTAAGTTAACAACCCCGTGCATGATCGGCCTATTGAGTTACAAGCGCCGTTTTCTCCTTGTAAATACTTAAACATCAAGAAAATTGTATTCATTACTTCTGTATACTATCTAGAGACATTCCTTATTAAAATTTTAAGTACGTTGGTCATTTTTATTTAAGTCTACCTGCAGTATTTAGAAAAATAACTTAATAACCTCGAAAAGTATTAACTTTCAGTCACTGATGTAATAATAGGCGAGTAAAATGCACCCCGATTGTAATCGGTTGACCCAGTTTTAACAATATTGCATGAAACTTGAATGTTTTTATGTCGCAATACGTCGCGCTGCAGTGAAATTGAGTGCAACGCCATCTGTTGTCGAGTAGCTGAACTAACTTTGTGTTACGTCTAGAACGATTGGAAGTTTTAAATTTTGTATTTGTTTGTGTTTAAGTTTTGTCCGATACATTTGCGGTTTTTAACGTGTTTATTATGCAGACAGTAGTTCTCAATTAGTAATATTACTATGCTTAGAAAGTTAGTGAATCGGCGCGAAACGTTTGTTTAACATAGACATCAAAATTACTTTGTGTTAAATTATTAGCGCAATTGACAAGATCACAACTCACACCTCATGTGAACTTAGGTAAAATATTACCAAACACTTTTTGATTGCCCTCGTAAAGTCTTAAATTGACAATCTATTGACGTATTTTTTATAAACAACGGATTGTCAATAGCCTCTCGGTTGTTTTGCTAACTAGAGATAGGATTTTGACATTAGCGCCATAAAAGTAATGTCAAATTGAAACTCACAGATAGATAGATTATTGAAATCCACCGCTGATACTTTCGGGAATATTTTGGACTGCTTCTTCCTTGCACACAAAATGAAGGGTGGGTGTTTTTGGGGACTGTCTTGTCATTTTGACTTTCGAAAGTGCTGCTTTCAGCCTATCTTGAATAAATGTTTTTGTACAAATACCTATATAATAATTTATTTACGTAGGTATAGTTTTATGTATATTTATGTAATTTGATTTTGATTATAATTTGACGTATCTCCAACAGTTTTGGGAGATAATTTCGGACGAACACGGCGTCGACCCCAACGGGTATTACAAAGGGGAGAGCGACTTACAACTCGAAAGAATAAGCGTTTACTACAATGAAGCTGGTACAGGTAAGAACGAATATCTTGTATTATTATTTGTATAAAAAAACCATTCAAGTGTGAATCGGACTTGCCCGCAAAGGGATTCGTATCCTCTAAAATCTTTATTATATCTTATAGTTATCGGCACGAATCTTGAGCTCGCTCTGACCTTCACCTGCGCAGAAGTAATTTATTGGGTCCCTTTTGTAGTATGAAGTGAGTCGCGGGGGCGGGCTAAAGCGGTGATTGGCCCGCAGTGCATCGCGTCATAGTCGTCGTCACTCGGGATTGGTTCTTTGCTAATAAATCACTTCTGCGCAGATGTAGGTCAGAGCTCAAGATTCGTGCCGATAACTATAGTAGTCACTATTGGATTGCCTGGGTAACTGGGTTGAGGAGGTCAGATAGGCAGTCGCTCCTTGTGGCACACTGGTACTCAGCTGCATCCGGTTAGACTGGAAGCCGACCCCAGGTTCGGGAGATAATGATCTTCATCATCTGTGAAGATTTCACCAGTCCAGCTATCAGCTATACAGCTTGGTGACAGACAGACAGACAGTTGGGCAGGAAGTCTTAGCAATAGTTTCACCCTTTGGATACAGAACTCAAAAAATGAGGGTCAGTGTCGAAATAAAAGATCAAAACGAGTCCTAGTTTGAAAGCGTCTGTTTGGGGATCAAAAGTAATAAGTAACGGGATATGTTTAAAGAACACATTTAGAGGGAACTATACTCTATCCACGGAGGCAAGAGCTAAAAGGTAAACAAAGAATGACACTGTTTAAAGATGGCGGTATAACCCGACCAATGACAAAACGTCACATTTTTGTGTAAAATGTTCGCAGTATCTGTGATTTTGTCATCGGTCGGGTTATACCGCCATCTTGAAAAAGTGTCATTCTTTGTTTACCTTTAAGCTCTTGCTTCCGTGGATAGAGTATAGTTACAATAGGCCCCACTGTCATGTTGTGAGTGTTGACGCTTCTTAAACGACGCAAGTTGCTAGTGGCAAGATCATGTTTCTCTTGCCTAAAACATTGAACAGACGCTTTGCCATTGTCTGTCTTTAGGACATTCTTTTTGTAACGGGCACCGAAAGCACACTAGGGCTTAGGCCCTAATGGACCCTAGAGTCCATCAAAGCGGCAGCGGGGCGGGATTAACCAATAGTATTTCGTTATTAAAACATAATTATCGTCTCCCTCACAGTATACCTAAAAACCGTCGTGTTCCGTCGTAGGCCTTTTATGTACCAGGGCCGCGGTAACTCGCGCAAACAATCCCGCAGCCCCGACAGGCCTTGGCCCTACTGGGCCCCGCTGGGGAGTAGTATCCCTGAGCGGAGTTTATTGGTTGTTTAAAAACTTCTCCGCTCTTCTTTTTGCTTAAACTATGAGAAATCTTAACACTTTACGAGTTACGACTCATTCTTACAACCGGCCCCGTACAAAAGGAACACGTAGTATAATCTAATTACATAATTGGATCTACAAAGGTGCAACCTTGAACTCAATTGACACCATTTGGTCGCGTTATTGTCAAATTGGTCTCACCTCTGTGATATGACGTAAGAATATTATAAACTAGCCGTTTTCCCGCGGTTTCACCCGCGTACCGAGGGAGCTACTGCCCGCACCGGGATAAAATATAGCCTATGTTACTCGCAGATAATATAGCTTTCTAATGGTGAAAGAATATTTAAAATCGGTGCGGTAGTTTTTGAGTTTATCCATTACAACCAAACAAGCAAAGTTTTCCTCTTTATAATATTGGTATGGATGAGTAATGACCAAAGTCAGAGTGACTGCCTTTCTGATCTCCTCAACACAGTTACCCAAGTAACTCGATTGTAACCTGCCTAGCCTTTTCCCAACTATGTTGGGGTCGGCTTCCAGTCTAACCGGACGCAGCTGAGTATTAGTGTGCCTCTGACCTCCTCAACACAGTCAGTTACCCGGGCAACTCGATATCCCTTGGTAAGATTGGTTGTCAGACTTTCCTTCTAGATGGTCAAATGACAATGGGTCCGACTAACACACACACAAAACCTAACAACTGGAAAAATACTGTATTGTTCAAGTAATTATAGCAATTTTAGAACTCACGTGAACTCTGCATCATCGCCATTACGTAAACAATAACATGTTGTTGCTAGGCAACGTCATCCGTTTGTCATAAATAAATATGGATCGCTATATGCATTGCTAACCCCGCACTAAGAAACGGCTTAAGTAACCATTAAATGTCTCTGAGTGTGTCCATAAGAGCGAAACCGAACCGATTCAGATGTAAAAAGAAACAGAGTACTTTAAAAAAAAACATTTACTTTTTACATAGACAGAGGTATAATGAGGTTTGAGCAATATTAGACCGTTACGATGTTGTATGAAGATGTGCTCTTTCTAACTACAAGGGAAATGTACCTCATCATCAGCCCGACATCACTAGTGGACAAAATCACCAATCAAATAAGACCAATTTTTGACAAACTAGTTTTGATTTGACAAGAATCCCGAACGCCTCGTTAGTTCTAGTTACTGATGACGCCTACCATACGTTGCTTGACCTACAAGAAGGAGCTTGACCTACCTTCCTTATGGCATCTCCGCTATTCCTTCCTCTGTATTATAGTTATCGACACGGATATTGAGCTCTCGGCGGAAGAGTGGGGATCGCTTTGCGCACTGTACTTAAGGCAATAACCAATAAATCGCTTCTGCGCAGGTGAAGGTCAAGGCTCGATATCCGTGCCGATAACTACAATAGCCTAAGTCCATGAGAACGAAGTCTCGTGGCTGCGTTAGTCAATTAAAATCTTGATTCATTCGTAACATACATATATCTATTTATTTTCAGGCAAATATGTACCCCGTGCAGTGCTGGTGGATCTGGAACCCGGCACCATGGATTCCGTCAGGTCCGGGGAATACGGACAGCTGTTCAGACCGGATAACTTCGTGTTCGGACAGAGTGGGGCTGGTAAGTCAAAACCAAAATATAGTTTGTACCAAAATACAGGGTTACTGGTAAGTAGACCGCATCCTTTCAGGTGATAGTATAGGTCAATACGGACAAATTTGACCCTGGGATACACTGGGCAAAAGTTAACCCATTTCAAGATAATCGAATTTCAAGATCAGTCGTCTAGGTACACGTATAGATTTTCATTATTAGTCAAAAGTCTCGTTTTTGTGGATTTTTGTGTGTTTTTGGATAGAAGATGAATCACTTCATAATAACAAACCATAAAACTGTACAAATCACAGAGGAAATTATAGCGAACAGCAATTACTTTTTTAGTAGTTATTTTCTCAAAAATGTTACTCTTCATTTTTTTGTGCAGAATACTTAAAAAACATCTACATCTATCTAGAATCAAAAAGGCACAAAACACACAAAAATCCGCAAAAACGAGACTTTTAACTAATAATAAAAATGTATTCGTGTACAGTCAACTTCACGTCAGTGGTAACAGTTTCATAGGAAAATCGTACTTATTACTATTGGGTTAAGGTGCATGACAGTTACCACTGATGTGCGGTCTACCGTACCTAGACGACTTGTAAAGAAAAGATCTTGAAAATTGATTATCTTGAAACGGGTTAACTTTTGCCCAGTGTATCCCATGGTCAAAGGACAATGGGCACAAATATATGGGACCTGGTATACCCCACCAATAGGAATGTCATATATATCATTGGATAGGTCTTTTTATGTAGAACAATATTTACTATGACAGCTTTGTTGAAATGTTTGTCCGTTCTGAGATATAGATCAAAAACTGAGCAAAAGTTAGAACTAAGTAATCTATTGATAACTCAAGTTTCTTAAGGAAAATCTAAGTACTACTAAGTGTAAGTCTTGTAAGTGCTACCTGCTGTGCCCGTTAGGGTCCATAATTGTTACTATTATGTATCATTTCAACCTTTTATTGTATCAACTGGATTTTGGGCGTAGTGAAAAACCGCACCTATAGCAAAGTCATAGATATCGTTAGATAGGTCTTTTTAACTGGAACAACATTTACTATGGCAGCTTTGTTCTATTGTTTGTCCGTTCTGAGATATAGATCAAAAACAATCTTAAAACGAATACAGATTAAATGTTTAAAGAAAAATCTAAGTGCCACTACGTGTATCGTCTTCGAAGTAATAAGTACCTACTTGCTGTGCCCTCCAGTCTACATTTGTTATTATATTTAGCAGTTCCACTTTATAATTGAAATTGAGGATATAAATATGAAAATAATATTAACATTTCTAAATGACGTTATTTTGGATGTACATTAAAATAATACAATATGAGCCTACCCTTCTCCCAGCTATCGTGCATCCAGTCTAACCAGAGGTAGTTGCTTCTGCATCTGATCTCCTTACTCCAGCAATCTTGGCAACTCGATACCCGTTGGTAAGATTGGTTGCCAGTTTTTCAGTCTTTTGTTGTTGCCCATAATAGTACTTAGATTTTCCTTTAAAAACTTGAGTTATGAATAGATTACTTGGTTCTAACTTTTGCACAGTTTTTGATCTATATCTCAGAACGGACAAACATTTCAGCAAAGCTGTCATAGTAAATGTTGTTCTACAGAAAAAGGCCTATCCAATGATATATATGACATTGCTATTGGTGGGGTATACCAATCTGCCCATTGTCCTTT
Source organism: Helicoverpa armigera (assembly GCF_030705265.1). Classification (NCBI taxonomy): domain Eukaryota; kingdom Metazoa; phylum Arthropoda; class Insecta; order Lepidoptera; family Noctuidae; genus Helicoverpa; species Helicoverpa armigera. Next base: position 3,616,864 of record NC_087150.1, on the reverse strand, counting down.
GTCCGTATTGACCTATACTATCACCTCCTGAAGGGATGCGGTCTACTTACCAGTAACCCTGTATAAATCGATTCCTAAATGTGAATACCATGTGTGCACTACCACTACCTATAAAAATATTAAAAAGAGTAACCATAAACTTTCTTACTCATTCTTCTCCATAGAATGCTACTTTTGGAATGGGCAACTAGAATCAAACTTGTTTATATTTTTCACATTCATAAGTGCAAGTAAAGGCCTGAAAGAAATAAAATGACATGACTTTGAAACTAAATTTTGAAAGAAAGAAAGAAAACACATTGAGTTTCTGCGCTAGTACTATGAAGCTAACGAACAGTATAATCCACGCCACGAAAGAAAATTGATAGACACGGCGCTAGTGTCTATACCATTGCTAACTCATTTCTTTGGTTTTCTCTCTTAATTGGTTCTACAATTTTCTGCCCGACGTGAGCCGTGACGCGAATTCTAGTTACGAAAACATGACGCATAGACAACACAAAGATACAAACAATAAAATTATAGAGACATAATCACATAGGTATAAGAAGAAATGGAAATATGAGTCAACTCACACCCACATAGCTCACTATGCCCAATGCGATAAAATATAACCTATGTTACTGGGGATTTTGTATCTTAGCAATCATTTCGCAGTCAATTCAATGCCAAAAAAAAAGTTTACTCTCTTGCACCCAGATAAAATATAGCCAATTAAAAATTTCTGATGAAAATTATTTTTGAATCGGCCCAGTACATACAATGATTATACCACATACAATGTCATAGTTTAACAAAGAGCCATCTAGCGATGAGTAGCGGAACTAATTTAAGCATGATGTAATATTGTTGTTCGTGTATTATTACTTTTTCCGACGGAGACTCACAATTCATGATTAGATTATTTAAAGATGATATGAAATAATGATTAATTGTGAAATGCAGTTTTGTAATTATCTGGCTTTATTTATTGTTGGTTAGAGATTGCAAATAGAATAATTAAGATTCTTAGTCGAAACACTTTTTTGGGAATGAAAATGAATGAAAATATGTATGTCCAAATATGTACATACATGGTGGTCGAAATCAGTGCCGGATTAGCCATATAGCAAGCGCAGCGATTGCTAACGGCCCCGCGCATTCGGAGGGCCGAACCTAGATAAAGTGAGACCAACTGTTTTTCACATGTCATAATCTAGAAATATTTTTTCCACTTTTTAAGCCTTAAATAGTGCACTACACAAATTTTGCTGCAGGAATTCTCGTTTATTAACATAGCACTGTATATAAGTGAAGTGGGTAATATCTACTTGACACAGATGCTCCATGTTACAGTAGTGCCCATGAGATACAGGTGAAACCGCAGGCAGAAGTTAGATTAGAAGCGTTTTTAATATAATTTCTATTGACAGGTAACAACTGGGCGAAGGGTCACTACACAGAGGGCGCGGAGCTGGTCGACGCTGTCATGGATGTCATCAGGAAGGAGGCGGAAGGCTGTGATTGTTTACAAGGTAATGTATAACATTGTCATATTATATCTTGCCTTTATTTACTTTATTTGTGAGATATGTATATGTGGAAGAATAGATGCAGATTATATCAGAGCGCAGGCCATCTATATCCAGCCTTTTCCCAACTATGTTGGTGTCGGCTTCCAGTCTAACCGGATGCAGCTGAGTACCAGTGTGCCACAGGAAGCGAATGCCTATCTGTCCTTCTCAACTCAGATACCAGGCCAACCCAATACTTACTGGCTTCTGAATTCCCGTGACGACTGCCAAAGATGTTCAAATGACATTCAGGAACACCAGTTTATTGTGTCTTCCGAAACACAGAGGAAAAGTTTATGCTGTTACTTAGCCGATCCGGTCCAACTTCTGATCACTCTCCGGTGGTGTCGGATTGTCGTCCCATCGCGCTATGAGAGTGAAGGAATAGTGAGTGCACCGCAGTCCAAGCAAATGCTCGTGCACTATAATATGTTCTGCGCTGATCTCCTCAGAGAGAACAGCCGCTATGGCTCACAATCGGCCAGGTATCCATTATTATTATGTCTTAGAAAACTATCTCATTTCTTCCAGGATTCCAGTTAACCCACTCCCTAGGCGGTGGTACAGGATCCGGCATGGGCACGCTACTGCTCAGCAAAATTCGTGAAGAGTTCCCAGATAGAATTATGAATACTTTCAGTGTGGTTCCTTCACCTAAGGTAAGAGAAAGCTTATTTTACAGGTTTACCCAATAAAATGCACTTTATTTTAAAACAAATATGTACACTCTATATACAACCTTAAACTACTTATCTTCTAAAAAAATACTTTATGCAAAAATAAAAACATACATAAGAACATTGATTAGGCGTCGAAGTATTCCTCCGCATCGCTGTCCTCCGGAAACGTGCCCAGAAGACTGGCTATGAAAATATATAATTACGTCTAGAATATTTTGACTCTAACTGTTTATTTTTTTATTAATCTGTGTTTATATAAATCGTGGTGTATTTTTTACGCTGTTAGTCACCGTTTTCATCCTGCGAAAAAAAGATGATGACGTGCCAGTGAAATTTTAGTTTCTCTTTTCTAAACCAGATGGCGCTATGAAACTTTTATATTTTTTTTAGTAAGCGCAAAATAACTTTGTAATCTTGAACTTAGACTTTACCTTCGTGTTTTGTTTATTGTTTCCCGATCATCATTGAATGTTATGTGATGTTGGGCTTGCCAACCTTCCGACAGGCAGGGTCCTTAGGTGTTGATGAGGGTAGACGTGTTAATAAAACAACAGAACTACATGTCTAGGTATAGTCAAGGCAACTAGTACCTACTAAGAAGTGCTCCCTTTATTGAGTATACTACGCTATTTATACAAGGAAAAGCTACGTGCTTATCTTAACTAATTACTATCTTATTAAATATCTTATTCTGTACGAGGCATTCCTATCGTCTACTTATCTTAACATTATCAATACTAACTAATCACTACGTGATCATAGACCACACCACAGTTATACTTTATGAGATTAAGTTGAAAATCTATTGATAGATTGTAAAGCTTGACGTGCCAGCGTCAGTGTGTAAAATCCTTAAAAAGGTATTTATATCTCACATTTGGCGACTAAAAACCCTTGAAAACTCATCAAAATGGCACATGTTGTCTACGCTAGGTAAGCGAGGTGGTGCTGGAGCCGTACAACGCGACGCTGTCGGTGCATCAGCTCGTGGAGAACACCGACATGTCATTCTGTATCGACAACGAGGCGCTCTATAACATATGCTTCCGCACGCTCAAGCTAGCCAGCCCCGGCTACGGAGACCTTAATCATTGCATACTGTTTTATAACAGAACCTCCTTCTTTTGAAGTCGGTTAAAACAGTGTCTATATGTGCCTAGCTGGCTGGCTGGTTACGGAGTTCTTAATCATTGCATACTGTTATACTATTAGATACTGTTTAAGAACCTCCCTTTTTTGAAGTTGGTTAAAACAGTGTCTGTTTTTGGCTATCTAATTTAAAATTTCGTATGTTTAATTAATGTATGAGACCCACTTTAGACACTTTTTCACAACGGACGGTGCATTTAATCTATCGAAGATTGCATGAACAGTTTAGTTCCGTCTTTTTTACACTAGATGGCGTTGATCCAACCTTTTATATATACTAGCGTGGATGTTGTTAAAATCAATTGTTCCTCTTTTAGACTCTTTCTAAATACTTTAAAAGCCTGAAAAACATACTAAAAGCACACATGTTGTGTACGCTAGGTAAGCGAGGTGGTGCTGGAGCCGTACAACGCGACGCTGTCGGTGCATCAGCTCGTGGAGAACACCGACATGTCATTCTGTATCGACAACGAGGCGCTCTATAACATATGCTTCCGCACGCTCAAGCTAGCCAGCCCCAGCTACGGAGACCTTAACCATTGCATACTGTTTTATAACAGAACCTCCTGCTTTGAAGTCGGTTAAAAACTTGATACTGTTTTAAAACCTCCGTATTTTGAAGTCGGTTAAAAATAGTGTCTTTCTTTGCCTAGCTGGCTGGCTGACGACGGAGATCTTAATCATTGCATAATGTTTTATAAGCACTGTTTGAAAACGCCCTTTTTTCAAAGTCGGTTAAAAACAGTGTCTATTTTTGCCTATCTAATTTTAAAATTTCGTATGTTTAGTGTAGGATGCCCAGTTTAGACACTTTTTCTTACAACGGACGGTGCATTAAATCTTCCGAAAATAGCATGAACAGTTTAGTCACTATTTTTCACGCTAGATGGCGTTACACTAACCTTGTATACATTGATGCGGATGTTGTAAAAATCAAGGATTTCTGTTTTAATACTTAAAAAAACGATTAAGAAACTTACTTATAGACCATTAAGATACTTATTCATAATGGCACATGTTGTGTACGCTAGGTAAGCGAGGTGGTGCTGGAGCCGTACAACGCGACGCTGTCGGTGCATCAGCTCGTGGAGAACACCGACATGTCATTCTGTATCGACAACGAGGCGCTCTATAACATATGCTTCCGCACGCTCAAGCTAGCCAGCCACAGCTACGGAGACCTTAATCATTGTATACTGTTTTATGATAGAGCCTCCTTCTTTTGATGTCGGTTAAAAACAGTGCCTATCTTTGCCCATCTAGTTCTAATTTAAATTTCGTGTGTTTAATGTATAATTCCGAGTTTAGACACTTGCTTTCAACGGATGATGCATAAAAAGTGTCTATCTTTGCTTATCGACTTTATCCCTAAAACATACAGATTGGTGTAGCTTGATGTGCTGGTGTTACATAAACTTTAGTATTCTTTTGTGTTTTTAATGTATTAGACCCAGTTGAGACATTCTTTCAGCGAACGCGGTCATAAAATCGGTAGTCGACATATCGAGACAACTTTAGACACTTTTTCACACTAGATGGCGCTAATATTCAAACATTTTTCCTCCTTTTCATAACTAGATGTTATCTGTCTTTTAATTCATTGCAAATACTCTAAAAGCCAAAAAAAACATACTAAAAGCACACATGTTGTGTACGCTAGGTAAGCGAGGTGGTGCTGGAGCCGTACAACGCGACGCTGTCGGTGCATCAGCTCGTGGAGAACACCGACATGTCATTCTGTATCGACAACGAGGCGCTCTATAACATATGCTTCCGCACGCTCAAGCTAGCCAGCCCTAGCTACGGAGACCTTAATCATTGTATACTGTTTTATAATAGAACCTCCTTCTTTTGAAGTCGGTTAAAAACTGTCTTTCTTTGCCTATCAACTCTATCTCTAAGTTAAAGTTCAATGTTGATTGCTAAATTATAGATTGATGTAGCTTGATTCGCTGACGACAGCATAAACTCGAAACTTTTAAATTAGAGTAGCTTGAGGTGCTGGTGTCTCTACGTAAACTTTAGTATTCTTTTGTGTGTTAAATATGGAACTAAGGCTGAGTTTAGACACTTTCAACAAACGATGCAAAATAAAAATGACGACCGACTACAGCATGAAAGGTTTAATTCGCCTTTTTCACACTAGATGGCGTTGATCCAAACTTTTGGATGTTGTAAAAATAATGAGTTTCTTAAATTCGTTATATATACTTTAAAACCATTAAGAAACTTACTATTATCTCACATGTTGTCTATGTTAGGTAAGCGAGGTGGTGCTGGTCGCGTACAACGCGACGCTGTCGGTGCATCAGCTCGTGGAGAACACCGACATGTCATTCTGTATCGACAACGAGGCGCTCTATAACATATGCTTCCGCACGCTCAAGCTAGCCAGCCCCAGCTACGGAGACCTTAATCATTGCATACTGTTTTATGATAGAACCGCCTTCTTTTGAAGTCGGTTAAAACAGTGTCTATCTTTGCCTAGCTGGCTGGCTGGCGACGGAGATCTTAATCATTGCATACAGCACATAGCAGTTTTTGAAAACGCCCCTTTTTCAAAGTTGGTTAAAAGCAGCGTCTATTTTTGCCTATCTAATTTAAAATTTCGTATGTTTAGTGTAGAAGGATGCTCAGTTTAGACACGTTTTCTTACAACGGACGGTACATTAAATCTATCGAAGATAGCATGAACAGTTTAGTTCCACCTTTTTCACACTAGATGGCGTTGATCCAATTTTAAATACACATGCGTGGATGTTGTAAAAATCAACTGTTCTTCTTTTAGGCTCTTTGTAAATACTTTAAAACCCTTGAAAACTCATCAAAAGCACACATGTTGTCTACGCTAGGTAAGCGAGGTGGTGCTGGAGCCGTACAACGCGACGCTGTCGGTGCATCAGCTCGTGGAGAACACCGACATGTCATTCTGTATCGACAACGAGGCGCTCTATAACATATGCTTCCGCACGCTCAAGCTAGCCAGCCCCAGCTACGGAGATCTTAATCATTGCGTAGTGTTTTATGATAGAACCTTCTTCTTTTGAAGTCGGTTAAAAACAGTGTCTATATGTGCCTAGCTGGCTGGCTGGCTATAGAGATCTTTATCATAGCATACTGTTATCCTATTAGATACTGTTTAATCTCCCGTTTTTGAGGTTGGATAAAACAGTGTCTATCTTTGCCTATCTAATTTAAAATTTCGTATGTTTAGTGTAGGATGCCCAGTTTGGACACTTTTTCTTACAACGGACGGTGCATTAAATCTATCAAAGATAGCATGAACAGTTTAGTTCTTCTTTTTCACAATAGATGGCGTTGATCCAAACTTTAATACTATAAGGTATGGGCGGTGTAAAAATCATATGTACCTGTTACTGAATCGTTTTTTCCATACTTTGAAACCCCTCAAGAAACTTACTAAAAGCACACATATTGTCTACGCTAGGTAAGCGAGGTGGTGCTGGTCGCGTACAACGCGACGCTGTCGGTGCATCAGCTCGTGGAGAACACCGACATGTCATTCTGTATCGACAACGAGGCGCTCTATAACATATGCTTCCGCACGCTCAAGCTGGCCAGCCACAGCTACGGAGACCTTAACCATTGCATACTGTTTTATAACAGAACCTCCTTCTTTTGGAGTGGGTTAAAAACAGTGTCTATAGTTGCCTAGCTGGCTGGCTATAGAGATCTTAATCATTGCATACTGTTTTATAAGCACTGTTTGAAAACGCCCCTTTTTCAAAGTTGGTTAAAAACAGCTTATCTAATTTAAAATTTCGTATGTTTAGAGTAGGATGCCGAGTTTAGACACTTTATCTTACAAAGGAATATGTATGAAATGTACAATCGCGGATAGCATGACATGGATAATTTAGTTCACCTTTATGACACTAGATGGCGCTAAACCAACTTTAAATACACATGCGTCGATGTTGTAAAAATCAACTGTTCCTCTTTTAGGCTCTTTGTAAATACTTTAAAAGCCGTAAAAATCAACTGTTCCTCTTTTAGACTCTTTGTAAATACTTTAAAAGCCTAAAAAACATACTAAAAGCACACATGTTGTGTACGCTAGGTAAGCGAAGTGGTGCTGGAGCCGTACAACGCGACGCTGTCGGTGCATCAGCTCGTGGAGAACACCGACATGTCATTCTGTATCGACAACGAGGCGCTCTATAACATATGCTTCCGCACGCTCAAGCTAGCCAGCCCCAGTTACGGAGACCTTAATCATTGTATACTGTTTTATGATAGAACCTCCGTCTTTTGGAGTCGGTTAAAACAGTATCTATCTTTGCCTAGCTGGCTGGCTAGTTACGTAGATCTTAATCATTGCATACTGTTATACTATTAGATACTGTTTAAGAACCTCCCTTTTTTGAAGTCGGTTAAAAACAGTGTATTTTTGCCTATCAACCTAATCTCCATAGTATCTTGTAACGGAAAATTGATAAAATCGTCAGTCGAGCATAGTATGAAAAGTTTAGTTCCCCTTTTACACACTAGATGGCGTTGATCCAACCTTTTATACTTAGGCGTGGATGGTGTAGATTTCAAAAATTTCCGTTTTTTACCGCGTTATAGATACTAGGAAAGCCATTAAGAAACTTACTAATAGCACATTTTTATTTACTTAACTATTAAAAAACTTAATTTGACACATGTTGTGTACGCTAGGTAAGCGAGGTGGTGCTGGAGCCGTACAACGCGACGCTGTCGGTGCATCAGCTCGTGGAGAACACCGACATGTCATTCTGTATCGACAACGAGGCGCTCTATAACATATGCTTCCGCACGCTCAAGCTGGCCAGCCACAGCTACGGAGACCTTAATCATTGCATACTGTTTTATATTAGACCCTTCTTTTGAAGTCGGTTAAAGACAGTGTCTATCATTGCATATCAACTTTGTCTCTAAAGAATAAGGTTCGGTGTTGATTGGGAATATACAGATTGGTGTGCTGGTGTCTATACATAAACTTTCGTGTTTTAAATGAATTAGGCCGAGTTTAGACACTTATTCTTTCAACGGACGATGCATAAAAAATGACGACCGACTACAGCATGAAAAGTTTAGTTCACCTTTTTCACACTAGATGGCGTTGATCCAAACTTTTGGATGTTGTAAAAATCAAGAGCTTCTTTCTTAAATTCGTTATAAATACTTTAAAACCATTAAGAAGCTTAGTATTAATATACTTATTCAATATCTGACACATTTGGCTACGCTAGGTAAGCGAGGTGGTGCTGGAGCCGTACAACGCGACGCTGTCGGTGCATCAGCTCGTGGAGAACACCGACATGTCATTCTGTATCGACAACGAGGCGCTCTATAACATATGCTTCCGCACGCTCAAGCTAGCCAGCCACAGCTACGGAGATCTTAACCATTGCTTAGTGTTTTATGATAGAACCTCCTTCTTTTGAAGTCGGTTAAAAACTTGATACTGTTATACATTAGATACTCAAGATGCTCCTTCTTTGAAGTCGGTTAAAAACAGTGTCTATATTTGTCTATCAACTCCCAAAAAAAAAATACGGATTCGAGTAGCTTGATGTGCGGTTATCAACATAAAGTTTAGTGTGTTAAATGTATAAGACCCAGTTTAGAATCTCATTCTTGTAACGGAAGATGGATAAAATCGTCAGTCGAGCATAGTATGAAAAGTTTAGTTCCGACTTTTTCACACTAGATGGCGTTGATGCAACCTTTTATACTTAGGCGTGGATGGTGTAGAATTTAAAAATGTATGTTTTTTAACTCGTTATAGATACTTGGAAAGCCATTAAGAAACTTACTTATAACACATATTTATTTACTTGACCATTTATATAGCTACTTATTCAATATGACACATGTTGTGTACGCTAGGTAAGCGAGGTGGTGCTGGAGCCGTACAACGCGACGCTGTCGGTGCATCAGCTCGTGGAGAACACCGACATGTCATTCTGTATCGACAACGAGGCGCTCTATAACATATGCTTCCGCACGCTCAAGCTAGCCAGCCACAGCTACGGAGACCTTAATCAGTGCATACTGTTTTATAATAGAACCTCCTTCTTTTGAAGTCGGTTAAAAACTTGATACTGTTATACATTAGATACTCAAGATGCTCCTTCTTTGAAGTCGGTTAAAAACAGTGTCTATATTTGTCTATCAACTCCCAAAAAAAAAATACGGATTCGAGTAGCTTGATGTGCGGTTATCAACATAAAGTTTAGTGTGTTAAATGTATAAGACCCAGTTTAGAATCTCATTCTTGTAACGGAAGATGGATAAAATCGTCAGTCGAGCATAGTATGAAAAGTTTAGTTCCGACTTTTTCACACTAGATGGCGTTGATGCAACCTTTTATACTTAGGCGTGGATGGTGTAGAATTTAAAAATGTATGTTTTTTAACTCGTTATAGATACTTGGAAAGCCATTAAGAAACTTACTTATAACACATATTTATTTACTTGACCATTTATATAGCTACTTATTCAATATGACACATGTTGTGTACGCTAGGTAAGCGAGGTGGTGCTGGAGCCGTACAACGCGACGCTGTCGGTGCATCAGCTCGTGGAGAACACCGACATGTCATTCTGTATCGACAACGAGGCGCTCTATAACATATGCTTCCGCACGCTCAAGCTAGCCAGCCACAGCTACGGAGACCTTAATCAGTGCATACTGTTTTATGATAGAACCTCCTTCTTTTGATGTCGGTTAAAACAGTGTCTATCTTTGCCTATCAACTTCGTCTCTAAAGAATAAGGTTCGGTGTTGATTTGGAAAAATGATAGAACCTCCTTTTTTTGAAGTCGGTTAAAAAGAGTGTCTATCTTTGCCCATCAACTTTTAACTTTGCTAAAACATAGATTGAAGTAGTTTTATGTGTTGGCGTCTAAACATAAACTTTAGTATTATTTTGTGTGTTAAATATATGAGGCCGAGTTAAGACAGTTTTATGTGTAAAATCTACTAGGCCTAGTTAAGACACTTATTCTTTCTACAGCCAATGTATGAAATCTACAATCACAGATAGCATGACATGGATAATTTAGTTCCCCTTTTTCACACTTGATGGCGCTAAATCAACCTTTTATACAGACGCGGATGTTACAAAAATCAAGCTTTCTTCTTTTAAACTCACTATAAATACTTTGAAACTATGAAGAACCTTATAAATATCACACATGTTGTGTACGCTAGGTAAGCGAGGTGGTGCTGGAGCCGTACAACGCGACGCTGTCGGTGCATCAGCTCGTGGAGAACACCGACATGTCATTCTGTATCGACAACGAGGCGCTCTATAACATATGCTTCCGCACGCTCAAGCTAGCCAGCCACAGCTACGGAGACCTTAACCATATCATTCTGTTTTATGATAGAACCTTCTTCTTTTGATGTTGGTTAAAACAGTGTCTATATGTGCCTAGCTGGCTGGCTGGCAACGGAGTTCTTAATCATTGTATACTGTTATAATGTTATATGCCTCCTAAAAACCTCCTTTTTTGAAGTCGGTTAAAAACAGTGTCTATTTTTGCCTATCTACTCAAGTATAAGATTCTATGTTGATAAGGAAAATTACACATAAGAGCGTAAACTTAAGTAATTTTTTGTGTGTTAAATGTATTAGACCCAGTTTAGACAGTTTTTCTTTAAACGGACGATGCATAACATCTACAGTCGACAAAGCTTAAGAGGTTTAGTTCACCTTTTTCACACTAGATGGCGCTGAACAAACTTTTTATACACAGGCTTAGATAGTATAAAAATCAATAGTTACCATTTTTAACTCGTATATAAACTTTGAAACCACAAAAAAGTTACTTATAGACCGTTAAGATACTTAATATGACACATGTTGTGTACGCTAGGTAAGCGAGGTGGTGCTGGAGCCGTACAACGCGACGCTGTCGGTGCATCAGCTCGTGGAGAACACCGACATGTCATTCTGTATCGACAACGAGGCGCTCTATAACATATGCTTCCGCACGCTCAAGCTAGCCAGCCCCAGCTACGGAGACCTTAATCATTGTATAGTGTTTTATAATAGACACTCCTTTCTTTAAGTCGGTTAAAACTTGATATACGGTTTTGTAATGAGGTACTGTTTAAGAACCTCCTTTTCTTAAGTCGGTTAAAAACAGATGCCTATCAACTTGATACCTAAAGTATAAGGTTTAATGCTTATTGCAATAATATACATTAAATTGGCTTTATGTGTAGATATCTATACATAATATTGTATTCTTTTGTGTGTTAAGCCCAGTTTAGACACTTATTCTTGCAACGGAAGAGACATAAAATCGACTCGCGACAATAGCGCGAGTACTAGTTCCCCTTTTTCACAATAGATGGCGCTGATTCAAACTTTAATACAAAAGCGTGGATGATGTCAAAATACAGTGTTTCTCTTTTTAATTCGTCATAAAATGGTTTCGAACTATTAAGAAACAAACCTAAAAGCCATTAAGAAACTTATTCAATATCCCACATGTTGTGTACGCTAGGTAAGCGAGGTGGTGCTGGAGCCGTACAACGCGACGCTGTCGGTGCATCAGCTCGTGGAGAACACCGACATGTCATTCTGTATCGACAACGAGGCGCTCTATAACATATGCTTCCGCACGCTCAAGCTAGCCAGCCCCAGCTACGGAGACCTTAATCATTGCATAGTGTTTTATAATAGAACCTGCTTCTTTTGAAGTTGGTTGAAACAGTGTCTATATTTGCCTAGCTAGCTGGCTGGCAACGGAGAACTTAATCATTGCATAATGTTAAAGAACGTCCCTTTTTTGAAGTCGGTTAAAAACAGTGTCTGTCTTCTTCTATCAACTTTGTTCTTTAAAAATACAGATTTGAGTAGCTTGATGTGCCGGTGTCTATACATATATAATCTTTAGCGTGTTTAATGTATTAGGTCAAGTTTAGACACTTTTGTGTGTAAATACGCCCAGTTTAGACACTTATCTTTCAAAGGACAATTCATAAAATCGACAGTCGACAATAACTTGAGAAGTTTAGTTCATCTTTTTCATACTAGATGGCGCTAATCTCGCTTTTTATACACAGGCGTGGATGGTGTAGAATTCAAAAAAATATGTTTTTTAACTCGTTATAGATACTTGGAAAGCCATTTAGAAACTTACTTATGACACAATATTAATTTACTTAACCATTTATATACCTACTTATTGAATATCACACATGTTGTGTACGCTAGGTAAGCGAGGTGGTGCTGGAGCCGTACAACGCGACGCTGTCGGTGCATCAGCTCGTGGAGAACACCGACATGTCATTCTGTATCGACAACGAGGCGCTCTATAACATATGCTTCCGCACGCTCAAGCTAGCCAGCCACAGCTACGGAGATCTTAACCATTGCTTAGTGTTTTATGATAGAACCTCCTTCTTTTGAAGTCGGTTAAAAACAGTGTCTATCTTTGGCTAGCTGGCTGGCTGGCAACGGATATCTTAATCACTGCATACTGTTAGATACCTCCTAAGGACCTCCTTCTTTGAAGTCGGTTAAAAACAGTGTCTATTTTTGCCTATCTAATTTAAAATTTCGTATGATTAATGCATGATGCCGAGTTTAGACACTTTTTCTTACAACGGACGGTGCATTTAATCTATAGAAGATAGCATGAACAGTTTAGTTCCACCTTTTTCACACTAGATGGCGTTGATCCAACCTTTTATATACTGGCATAGATGTTTTAAAAATCAACTGTGCCTCTTTTAGACTCTTTGTAAATACTTTAAAAGCCTAAAAAACATACTAAAAGCGCATATGTTGTCTACGCTAGGTAAGCGAGGTGGTGCTGGAGCCGTACAACGCGACGCTGTCGGTGCATCAGGTCGTGGAGAACACCGACATGTCATTCTGTATCGACAACGAGGCGCTCTATAACATATGCTTCCGCACGCTCAAGCTAGCCAGCCCCAGCTACGGAGATCTTAACCATTTGCATACTGTTTTATAATAGACCCTCCGTCTTTTGAAGTCGGTTAAAACAGTGTCTATTATGTGCCTAGCTGGCTGGCAACGGAGATCTTTATCATTGCATACTGTTATACTATTAGATACTGTTTAAGAACCCCCCTTTTTTGAAGTCGGTTAAAAACAGTATCTATTTATGCCTATCTAATTTTGAAATTTCGTATGTTTAATGTATGATGCCGAGTTTAGACACTTTTTCTTGTAACGGAAGGTGCATTAAATCTATCGAAGATAGCATGAACAGTTTAGTTCTTCTTTTACACAATAGATGGCGTTGATGCAACTTTTTATACACTGGCGTTGATGGTGTAAAAATCAACTGTTCCTCTTTTAGGCTCTTTGTAAATACTTTGAAAGCCTAAAAAACATACTAATATCACACATGTTGTGTACGCTAGGTAAGCGAGGTGGTGCTGGAGCCGTACAACGCGACGCTGTCGGTGCATCAGCTCGTGGAGAACACCGACATGTCATTCTGTATCGACAACGAGGCGCTCTATAACATATGCTTCCGCACGCTCAAGCTAGCCAGCCCTAGCTACGGAGACCTCAATCATTTGATTTCGGTAAGTTTTTGAACATTTTATTTATACTATGACTTCCGCCAGCAGTTTCACCCGTATCCGGATCGGACAGGATCTACTATCCTCACCCGAATAGGGCTTAAAGAGCCTAAGCTAGCTTCAGCCAAATCGGTACAGTCTTTTATGAACAGTGTAACTAACACTATGTACAAACTTAATCTTGTCTGTGTCAGAATTGAAGAAATCTAGATCATCATCCATCTAAGTTGGGGTCAACTCAAAGTAAAATCGATTGCGGCTGAGTACCAGTGTGCCACATGAAGCGACTGCCTATCTGACCTCAACCCAGTTATAATCATCGGCAAGGATATTGAGCCCACCTGCGCAGAATTTATTGGTTTATTGCCTCAAGTGTACAGTGCGCAAAGCGATCCCCACTCTTCTGCCGAGAGCTTATTATCCGTGCCGATAACTATACAGTCAGTTAAGACTGGCATGACGGCTGCGAGCAATTAAACATGCCTTTCGAAACACGGAGGAACTCGTCATAACAAGATCTTACCCATCAACGGACCAACCGCGCCAGGCATTGCCTTCCAAAGTAAAGTAAATAATTTGGCTTTAAATAACTTTCCTCTGTTTATTTCTAGCTAACAATGTCAGGAGTAACAACGTGCTTACGTTTCCCGGGACAACTGAACGCGGATCTCAGGAAGTTGGCTGTCAACATGGTGCCCTTCCCTAGGTTACACTTCTTCATGCCAGGTATGTGGAGAAAGCTATTGGTAGAATTTTATAACGAAAAGTTGCAGTGTTTATGAATTGACTAGCTTCTACTGGCGGTTTCACCCGCGTGTCGAGAGAAAAATCGAAATGAAAAAGCTTTTATTCAAAATAGGCTGAAAAACATCATTTTTCAAACTACAAAATTAGGTATATATAATTATGTAGTTTACTAATTATATATATTAATATAGTTGTACTAATTCATTTCTTTTGTGTAAAGAGTAGCAAAAAAACCCACATCATTACAAACTTTCGCACTTAAAATATTAGTAAGATAGTAGGTATTAGTTACCCGACCCTTTTTAACCGATTTCAATTAAAAATTATAAATTTAAAAAACCCCCCGACCCAAAAAAGTACGCAATAATTATGACAAAAGGTTAAAATCGCTAAACCCTAAGTATAAAAAGCAAAAAATAACTTTTAACACTACGTAAACTAAATTTTTTCGTGTCGGGGGACCGTTTCATTCCGGCATTTCAGGGTTTCATCCGCAACATCCCATTTCCAGCATCAGGTTCTCGTCAATCAGAAACATGAAGAGAACTTGTCAAGACAAATTCAACGAGCCCAAACTCGATGGGTTTACTAAAAGGCAGTTCAGGGTTACGTCTCCTACCTTCGTGCCCTAACAGCAGACCAGCTCAGTGGTTCCAAAAGACATTAGTGTTTCAAATTTCAGATCCCACATATACTTGCAAGTAAACTGAGCGTGTATATTCCTCTATCACATCTAGCAAACGAGCTGATGACCTTGAAGACCTGAACCGATTTCCACCAAACATAGCTAAGAACACTCCCGACTGACATACCTTTTAAACAAAAAAAACCGCATTACAATCGGATCATCGTTTGGGAGCTACGATGCCACATACACACACACACACACACACACAGACACGTCAAACTTATAACACCCCGTCGTTTTTGCGTCGGGGGTTAAAATGGTCCTCAGTATCCGATTTTGATGCGGTTTTCAGCATAGTTTATGCTAGTCGAAAGGTTTAGGTATTCTATTTATTGAAGCCGGTTTTATTTTCTTGAAAAACGTTTTATTTATGACACCTTTTAATCATGTTTTTTTTCGTCAACAGGTTTCGCTCCGTTAACAGCAAGAAATGCCTTCAACTTCCGAGCACAATCCGTACCCGAACTAATGAGCCAGGTATGTTGAATCATCTTCTGCGAGCCTTTTTCCCAACTATGTTGGGGTCGGCTTCCAGTCTAACCGGATGTAGCAGTGCTTTACAAGAAGCGACTGTCCTGCCTGAACTCCTCAACCCAGTTACCCGGGCAACCCAATAAAGTTGAATGTTTTTGGAAATTGAAATCGGACATAATTTCTGAGTCAAACAAACAAAATAAAAACGTTCACGGCTCAATCCGTCATGTTTTCTATCACTTCATGTAATTTTTTCGGTGATAACTTTTACAATTGTTGAATACCTTCAATATACCTACTTACCCATTTTTCAGTGATTACCTGTAAGTTTTTACTTCAAATGTCTAACCATAGATTAAAATACTGTGAAATTTCAACTACAAAATACTAAATATCAGCACAGCAAACATAAAAGTTGTTCTACTTCTCGACACTAGATGGCGTTGTTGCCAATTTGTTTACTTTTATTTATTCCTTTATTTTAGTCTATTTACGGCCAGTTTCTTCATCAAAAGTTAAAGTTAAAGTAATGTCTAAAGTTAAAGTAACGGTCAAATTCGTTTTTTCAAGGCTAAAGTGACAGCAAAACTAATAGAAAAATTGAATTTGACCGTTACTTTAACTTTAGACATTACTTTGACTTTTACTTTGGCTTTAACTTTTGATGAAGAAACTGGCTGTAAGACTCATAAAAATAAAACCTAAAATACTTATAAACTAATACAAATGTAAAGATGACAACAGAACAATATTATAAATACACACAAAAATAACAGCTTAGCATCAATAAAAGTAGTTGAACTTCTCACCACTAGATGGCATTAAACTCAAATACCTATACTTAGAAGTTCAGCTTCTCACTACTAGATGGCGTTGTAACCAATTTCCCCCTGTTTACCTGTAGATGTTCAACTCTGGTAACATGATGACGGCCGCGGACCCGCGTCACGGCCGCTACCTGACCGTGGCCACCATCTTCAGAGGCAGAATGTCCATGAAAGAGGTCGATGAACAGATACTGGCTATACAGAATAAGAATTCTAGGTAAGATCTATTTTTTTTTTTAATGTTCGACCGGTAGCGGGAATTTCAAAAATAGAATGGTTTTTTTTTTGCATGTTTTTACTTAAGTTAATCTACGATTTATATGAGGCGTGATCTTATCATTCGTGGTGATGATTTATTTCAAAATAGTTTCTTTAACTCCGAAAGTTCTTAAATTTCACTTGAAACAATATTGCATTTTTTTAGGAAAAAAGTTTATCAAGTGTAGTATAGCAATACTTGATCAACCGAATCATTATTTGTTCAAGTTTCTTTACCATTAATTACAAACCTTCTCAAATAGAGTTTAGTTAACAAACTAACTGCTGATTTCTATATCCTAAATATTCCTATTCGTTGTTTTGCGTTTCGAGATTAAAAGACAGGTAATTTATATGAGCGAGCATAATTTATATGATCCGTCATAATAACTGATAAATCAAATTTCAATCTCTAGCCTCCCCACTCAGAGACATTTAATGATTACTTAAGTGACGGAATTTCATACAAATCCTTCACTAAGGAATGGTTTATTCCACTACCATTAAATGTCTCTGAGTGGGGACGTAGATCTCTTTTAAGATAGCTTATAGAAATCCACTATTAATTATCTTCTTAAAAGGTTCCAAAAAGGTCTTAATCCATATCTTTCTCCCCTCCAGCTATTTCGTCGAATGGATCCCCAACAACCTGAAGGTGGCAGTGTGTGACATTCCGCCGCGAGGACTGAAGATGTCGGCCACGTTCATCGGGAACAGCACCGCTATACAGGAGATATTCAAGCGCATCTCCGAGCAGTTCACCGCCATGTTCAGGAGAAAGGTAAGGAAAATTTGTGAAAAAAGAAACAATTTTGCCAAATTTTATCCCACTCAACCACCTATATACTCACTCATTCTTCCATCCACCCCACTCACTAACTCATCTTCTCGGTCACTCATTTTCTACCTCACACACTCATCATCCCGCTCACTCATTCTTCCACCTAACACACTCACTCATCATCCCGCTCACTCATTTTCTACCTACTCACACACTCATCTTCTCGGTCACTCATTTTCTACCTACTCACACACTCATCATCCCCGAGCCTTTTCCCAACTATGTGGGGGTCGGCTTCCAGTCTAACAGGATGCAGCTGAGTACCAGTGTTTTACAAGGAAACACTGGCTATCTGACCTAGGAGGTAGGTGAGTTTCATCATCGGCCTAGCCTTTTCCCTAGTCGGGGCCGGCTTCCAGTCTAACCGGATGCAGCTGAGTACCAGTGTGCCACAAGAAGCGACCTAGGAGAAAGGTAAGATTCATCATCTGCCTAGCCTTTTCCCTCCTAAGTTACGGTCGGCTATATACATGAATGGATGCCCAAGCCCGTGAAGGTGGCAGTGTGCGACATTCCGCCGCGAGGACTGAAGATGTCGGCCACGTTCATCGGGAACAGCACCGCCATACAGGAGATATTCAAGCGCATCTCCGAGCAGTTCACCGCCATGTTCAGGAGAAAGGTGAGGATAATTTGTGAAAACAGAAACAATTTTGCCAAATTTTATCCCACATACTTACACTTATCCACTTGCTCACCTATTCATCTTCCCGCTCACTCATTTTCTACCTACTCACACTATCATCATCATCTCCCGAGCCTTTTCCCAACTATGTTGGGGGCTTCCAGTCTTACAGGATGCAGCTGAGTACCAGTGTGCCACAAAGAAGACTCGGTGGCTATCTAACCTAGGAGGATGCTGAGGATATTTTATTACCATCTGCCTAGCCATTTCCCTAGTTGGAGTCGGCTTCCAGCCTAACAGGTAACAGGATGCGACTGAGTACCAGTTTTCTACAAAAAGCCATTTACCTATCTGACCTGCACATTCACAACCTCAGAGTACAGTGTACAAATCCAAATACTAAAATATATATAAAAAAAATATAAAAGTAGAAATAACTATTAAGTTCAGTATTTCAAAGAAGGTAAAGTTATTTTATCCTTTATCTGAAACTAATTCAATTATTGAGTTACCTACTCAGTCTAACACCTATATTTGAATAAACTATGTAATCACGAAACCATATAGCCGCTTTTCCAAACCCACTCGTACTCTCACCTACTCATCCTGCCACTTACTGAGTCAACCTTTCCCCCTACCCACTCACTCCACTCACCCCTACTAACCCACTACATACCAATTTTTTATTTTCTTTTTTTTTAATAAAGCCTTACCGCAGACTTGGGGGTCCGCGCTTTTATTTTCATTTTTTACTTAATTATAATTTTCGTCGTCTTGGCCTCACAAACTTATGTCTACTTCTAGTCTTAAGACTATGTGAGTCCACCGCGTTGTTAATATTTATATATATATACCTACAGATTTTTTTATATTATTACTTACACAATACTTTAAGACTACACATGGACTTAGGCAACTTATTTTAACACTATTATGGGACAGGAACGGATTGGGGATTGGTCTCATTTCCCGCTAGCGACTAGGGACTTTGCCTTTACCTACTTATTCAATATACATATATTGTCTCCAGGCTTTCCTCCACTGGTACACGGGCGAGGGTATGGATGAGATGGAGTTCACAGAGGCAGCCAGCAACATGGCGGATCTTATCTCCGAATATCAACAATATCAGGTAATATATTTAACTAGTTTCCGTTAGCGATTCCCGGAACTTTACTTTTTAAAAGAGTGTCTATAGAGTTTCTTGCCGGCTCTTCTCCATGAGACCAACTTTTTGGAACCGTGCAATTAATTTGACGTTTCATAAGAGCCTGCAAAGGCCTATTTGAAATAAAAACAATTTGATTTTTTACTTTTTGAACAACTTCGTGCAGCCGGATAAAAAGTAGGTAGCCTTATGAAGTTCATCTACTATAAATGGTCTGTCTGACTAACTAAAAGAATTTCCAGATCGGCAAGTTTTAAAAGGCAGTGTAAAATGTAGACATATTTTTATCCTACCCGAACAAAGCTCTTGGGACGTTGTTAGGCGACGCCGCAGGAAACCGGAAATCCGTACTTTAGTAATAATAAAAATAATTATTTTTTTGTTTGTATCTGAAAGTACTGAACCCATTTTGAAAAAAATATTTCGCTGTTGGAAAGCTACTAAGCTACACTCTTCCAGAGTAACATAGGCTATTTCAGTTCCCACGGGAGCGAGTGAACTACTTGGAATAAAATAAAATTAATTTATTTTTATATTTTTCTTAGGAGGCAAGCGTGGATGATGATGACGTATTCGACGAAGAGGAAGAGGCTCCTGAGGAGTACAGGATGGAACCCACCAACAACACCATGGAAATGATATAAAAACTAAAACTAAAATAAAAACAACGGCATTTTTACTATTTTTAGTTTAAATATTACCTTTTATTTTTTTATCACCATTTATTTTCGTTTTAGTTGTAAGTAATCGTGTTTTTTTATTATTACAATTTTAAAATTCCGATTTGTGTTTGTTTAAAAATCCGCGTTTGTTTTTTTTTTATTTAAAATTGCGTTTTTTTTATTTGCCAGCAATGCATAAAAATTTTTGTCTGTGTAAAAAGCAGGGCTTTTTACTTTATTTTTTATTTTAGAATAAAAAATACTTGATTAATAGCATGGCAAACGAAAAGACGCTTTTTTAAATAAAAAAAACTGAATTGAATTGCCTAATTGTTAAACGTATCAGTATGTCAATTATTGTGATTTGTCATATCATGAAAACTGCTTGTAGTTCACATAAGTGTTTCTAGAGCTTTCAAATAAATATTTTTATTAAGTACATACATAACAATTTTAATTATACGTGAGTGATTTCCAAAGATAGCAAACGTAGAAGCTTGAGAGGTCTAAAATTAACAAAAACTGTAGTTCTCATATAGTATTTTTTTATTAAGGCCACTAAATGGTGAAGGAAAACATCTTGAGGAAGCCTGGACTATAAAGTCTGAAATTACCAACCCGCTTTGAGCAAGCGTGGTGATTAACGCTCATTCCTTCTTTGTATGAGAAGATGTTTAAACTCCAAAGAAAACTCACTCCTTATTTAATTTCTTATATTTTCCTTTTCAATTTTAAACTATAAATATTATTTTCATATTAGAATCAAGCTTTACAATTGAAAATTATGCAGCGGTTTTTTAAATTAATTTAAAAATCCGTCTTTTTTAAAAAACCGTTTTTAAGCCATTTTTAAATTATAATGTTAATTATTAAGCAATTGTTTGTTGAGCTGTGTTAAGCATTAAAATGACGCAAGAGTGTTATCATTTATTATTTTTGAAAAATAAATCATATAAATTGTGTAAAATTATTGTTTTTTATTTATTCGCTGAATTTTTTTCTCGTCTTTTCCTAACTATGTTGGGGTCGGCTTCCAGTCTAACTAGATGCAGCTGAGTACCAGTGTTTTACAAGGAGCGACTGCCTATCTGACCTCCTCAACCCAGTTACCCGGGTAACCCAATATCCCTTGGTAGAACTGGATGTCAGACTCTGACAACCCATAACGACTGTCAACGATGCTTAGATGACAGCCGAGACCTACAGTTTAACGTGCCATCCGAAACACGGAAGAATTCGTAATGACAAGATGGTCCCTCCAGGGACCAGCCGCGCTAATATGATCGATTGATATGCGCGGCTTGGCTTTAGTAGAACGATCAGTAATTTATTTTTATAATTATGTATTAACATTCTAAAAAGCCACTGTAACGTGTAGGTACTAAACTTATCAGAAATTGTATATAACGGAATAATTTAATGCTAATTAAATAGGTACGTACCTACATATGGTTGATGCTTCTCGTG
This sequence comes from Helicoverpa armigera, assembly GCF_030705265.1. Classification (NCBI taxonomy): domain Eukaryota; kingdom Metazoa; phylum Arthropoda; class Insecta; order Lepidoptera; family Noctuidae; genus Helicoverpa; species Helicoverpa armigera. The sequence continues at coordinate 3,595,161 of NC_087150.1, read as the reverse complement.
ACCAAAAGGCTGGCTATTATCTCGGACAGAATCAGCATGGCGATCCAACGAGGTAATGCTGCCAGCCTCTTGGCCACGCTCCCACCAATATAAGACGAATCGTATTCCAACGACATTCGATTAGTTTGCGATTGGTCTGCTATTTTGGTGATTTTGGTCTATACGGTAGTTTGTTCTACAATCATATTGCAGTCGTAAATCATTTGCAGACAAAATGTTTCATCATTGAATGACAGAAAAGGATAAAAACGTTTATTTCAAAGAAAAAATAGCGGAATGCCACATACGCAGTCAAATGTGAATCGTATGTCGCTTAAGTAAAATTAGGAGAATCGGGCCCCTGCGCAGTTGGCTTGCTTGCATGAGAACAGTCGCCGTGGCCAATAATCGGCCATTATTACCCACTTTATTTTCATATCGCGAAAAGTTACAAAATACCGTTATGCCAGATTACATTTTAACAGGAAAATTAATAACTTCGAATTAACAGCAACGAATCTTAATTAATTTTGTGTAACTTTAGGAAAGGTTTTAAAATTGATTTCTGTAGATTATAATTAGGTTTTTATTGACGCTTTGGCTTTGTGTAAAGTTTATCGTGTCTAAAAATCAAAGAAATAAAACACAATAAAACGATGGTTTCATATTTTTTAAGTAAGTATATTTTAATCATCATCTCCCGAGTCTTTTTCCAACTATGTTGGGGTCGGCTTCCAGTGTAACCTGATGCAGCTGAGTACCAGTGTGCTACAAGGAGCGACTGTCTATCTGACGTCCTCTACCCAGTCAATCGAGTCAGTGGCGGCGTAGCATCGGGTGGCACCCGGGGCGGACTACTCAGTATCAGTTGTTTTTGCTACTTCGGTGCTTTAACTTTTTTTTAGATTGAGGACGCAAATAGTAACGCAGAATAAATCACAAATGATGAAAAAACCCCGCGAGCGAAGCGACCGGATTTTTTTTTCTAACTTTGAGGAAGTAATTTAAGTAATCAGGTAAAAAAAATAAAAGAGAGGGGTGACAGCCGGACTAGCACCCCTCTCAGTACCGACGTCTTGCGCATGCACTGTTGTAGTTTTACAGTGACTGGTAGTGAACCTAGGCTTTGCAGATTAGAATGGCACCCTCAGGGGCTTGTCCCTTCTGCCCGCGCCATCCTGGTCATGCAGATATGTGCCGACCGAGATGGCACCCCCCTAGACGTGGTACCCGGGGCGGACCGCCGCCTCCGCCCCCCCCTTACGCCGCTACTGAATCGAGTATCACCCCGCTAAGACCAGTTAATTGTCAGACTTTTCAACTTCTGACTATCCGTAACGATTGCCGTCCGTTGATCCGTAATTTCGACGTGAAAAACAGGCAGTTACTTTTGCATTTTCAAATCCACCTTAAAATGATTATTTTTTCAGGTACACTATGTCTTCTCCTATTTATCGCTCCAGCACTTTCTGCGAATTACATAAGGCTATTTAAGCAACCGCAGATTAAAGCTTCCTACGATTCTTTAGAATATGATCTACCATACGTGCCTTCTAAGATAGAGGACAGAACTAGCTTGATGAAAGAACAGTTGGAGCAGAAAGATAAAATAATTACTTTACTGACGAAGGAACAGAAAGAGGTGGTATTTTTTATGTAATCTAGGTAGAATCATCGGCACGAATCTTGAGCGCTGACCTTCATCTGCGCAGAAGTAATTTATTGGGTCCCTTTTGTGGTATGAAGTGAGGAGCGGGGGCGGGGTAAAGCGTTGATTGGCCCATAGCCGTCATAGCCGTATTTCGGGATTGGTTCTTTGCTAATAAATCACTTCTGCGCAGGTGGTCAGCGCTCAAGATTCGTGCCGATAACTATACTAGGTTTTGACAGCGTCCTCGATGAACTTAAACTTAGGTACGCTGATGAAGTACGTAGCCTATTTTACGAGGAGATAGGTTGCCTTTCCGAACAATTATTGAAATCGGTAATCACCTAACTGACTGCCTCGTTGGCCAAGCAGTCCTACAGTAGGTACAACCGATGTGCACGAAATCTCGGCTTCAATTCGGTTAGGCCGAAATGGCTTTGTGGGTTTTAGAAACTAACAAAGCAGCCCTGAGTCTGAAAGTGAACAGTGTTACATCCCCGTGCTTGGGAGGGCACGTAAAGCCGACGTCTCCAAATGCTACTCAGTAGCACTCGTTTCAATGCCACGTCAGAAGCCGTTACGCGGATATGAGAAAAATCTGACAGTAGGGCTTATTAAGTATAACTTAACGCTCACTCGTTAAAAAGAATATAGTTATCGGCAAGGATAATGAGCTCTCTGCGGAAGAGTGGGGATCGCTTTGCGCACTGTACACTTATAGCAATAAACCAATAAATCACTTCTGCGCAGGTGACGGCCAGGGCTCAATATCCTTGCCGATGATTATAGGTACCTTACTAACCATTGGCCACAGAGCATCTAGGACAGATGATTGTGGCAGTGCTTGTCTATGCGGTTACTAGTGCCGTAAGCACTTTCATTTGTGGCTGAATTAGCCAAAAGCTGCGCACCACTTCTTGCCGCATTTGTCGCAGGTGAAACGCGGGTCGTCCACGGGTGAAGCATTACTGATACGAAGCCTTTTTTGCTTTATGCTGTCGAGCCTGGCTTCGTCATATTTTACAGGTCCACAGTTACTATAGTTATCGGCACGAATCTTGAGCTCTGACCTTCACCTGCGCAGAAGTAATTTATTAGGTCCCTTTTGTGGTATGAAGTGAGGCGCGGGGGCGGGCTAAAGCGGTGATTGGCCCGTAGTCATAGCCGTCACTCGGGATTGGTTCTTTGCTAATAAATCACTTCTGCGCAGATGTAGGTCAGAGCTCAAGATTCGTGCCGATAACTATAACCATATTAACATAAATCCTTTATCTTGTTTCTAGGTGAATGACGCCGAAGTATTTCTCTCAGCGATGTTAAGAGTACTTCATAGTTTGCTGGTGAAAAAGCCTGAAGTTCCCAAAACGCCCATCACGAAAGACGGTGGCAAAGACGGCATAGCATGGTCTTATTACGACGATCTTGGAAAATAAAAATGGAGTATTTCCCACCAAAAATATACGAAAACAACTGTATCTATAAATTAGCAGCATTATAATTAAATGTACTGTGGTTTCGACAGCATCGCATCTTATTACGTCGATATTACAAAATATATTGGTTTTATTTCTCATCAAATTTTTTTTATGCAAAATCCCTATATCTATAAATTAGCAACATTATAATAAAATGTGAATGTACCTAAATCTTGGATATAAAAATGTTCGTTTTCCCACCAAATTATAAAAATTAAACCTTACAGTTATATTGACTTTTTTCCGAAATATTTCTTAGTGAAATGAGAACAAAATGACTAGCGATGTCATAACGCAAAATCTCCTAAGAAAGTAGCGCGACAACATGCGGGAGTGAGGGGGACGAAGAACGTTACTTACTAGCTCCGCTCTCATAACCTGCGACAGATGTCCCAAAGAACCCGAACGCCTCGTTAGTTCACTCGTAACAGATCGCTTTGGTCATGCCCACATACTTACGTATTTTTTTTTAACGACGTCAAAAATCATCAAAATATCGGCCCCTCCCGCTGTGGGTTAGCAGCAGTGAGGGAGTGTCAGACTCTTACTGACTAAAAACCGTCGTGTTCCGTCGTAGGCCTTTTATGTACCAGGGCCGCGGTAATGAGCGCGAACAATCCCGCAGCCCGCTGGGTAACATACCTACTTGATTTGTGCTTTTGACGTGTTTGTCAACGTCTGAATCGGTGAATATTGGCGCCATACAGACCTACCATAACCAATAAAAAAAAGTTAATAAAACTGAAATAAAATAAAATTTCAGATTACAATGCGTTTATTAAATAATTTATTAAGTCAAATAATAAAATATTGTCTACAAATGCATATTCACATCACTTATTTTTACACACAAAACTAATTTATTTACATCCTTAATATAACTTAGCGGCCATCTTGAAAAATCTATGTACTATTTCGCCTACAACTAGATTCCGTCAGGGATTTCAGCCGCGTCCCGTGGGAACTACTCCGCGCACCCGGATAAAGAGTAGCCTATGGCCTTCCTCGATAAATGGGCTATCTAACACTGAAAGATTTTTTCATGTCGGTTCAGTGGTTCCTGAGATTGGCGCGTTCAAACAAATTGTTCAGCTGTATAATATCTATAGATACTTATATAATAAAGAGAAAAACTTTTTTTTGTTTGTAACATAAAGGCTCAGAAACTACTGAATCGATTTATAAAATTCATTCACTTGTAAAGCTACACTCTTCCCGAGTAACATAAGCTATATTTTATCCCGATACGGGCAGTAGTTCCCACGGGACGCGGGTGACACCGCGGGAAAACGGCTAGTAATGTTAATAAATATAGATTAATATATTTCTTTTAAGTTTTAAAGTTAATTGATCAAAGCTACTACTGAAGAAATATTACTAAAAATATTTCTAGCATTCTAAATACATAGTTATTTTATTATTATGTACAAATTATTATTATTTCAGATCATTTATTTAGTGAACTACATACTTCACAAACTATCTTGCTAACGGCCGTTTCCAATATCTTATCTATCTATCTATCAATTTCCTTATCAGAGATAGGGATTTGAAATTGCTTATACGGGGCAAATGTCAGAGTCGTGGTGGCCTAGTGGGTAAAGAACCAACCTCACCAGTATGAGAGCGTGGGTTCGATTCCAGGTCAGGCAAATACCAATGCAACTTTTCTAAGTTTGTATGTACTTTCTAAGGATATCTTGGACACCAATGACTGTGTTTCGGATGGCACGTTAAACTGTAGGTCCCGGCTGTCATTGAACATCCTTGGCAGTCGTTACGGGTAGTCAAAAGCCAGTAAGTCTGACACCAGTCTAACCAAGGCGTATCGGGTTGTCCGGGTAACTGGGTTGAGGAGGTTAGATAGGGCAGTCGCTCCTTGTGGCACACTGGTACTCAGCTACATCCGGTTAGACTGGAAGCCGACCTCAACATAGTTGGAAAAAGGCTCGGGAGATGGAGATGATGTACGGGACAAATCAAAAATTTCTATTTCTAGTAAGAAATGCAACAGATTAGAATATTAGGAAAGCCGCCGCCAGGGCCAAAAATCTCGCTATAAATTACAAAATTCATTGAAAAATCTCAAGATATCTTCTAGCTTATATCTTTAAATTATAATAGACTGGCTTATCTTCGATCATGGGGGCCATTTCTGCCATTTTAGGGTCACAGGGCCACATCGGTGGCGCCATGTCCATTTCACCTTGACCTGGTGGCATTTGACCCTGAAAGTTATGTTAATATGTATTATTTTATTACGTTTTCCGTATGTACTCCATTAAATACTCTATGTACTCCCTCTATTTATAAACGCCCTTTAGTTCTACCCAATGGTAAACTCTTATGTACTCCCTTATGTTTTTCCTTATACGCTTACTTTATGTACTCCCTTAAATACTACTCCAAAGTACACTATTATGTACTCCCCCTATACACAACTTATTTACTTCCTAAAATATGGAGAATTTCCTTAAACACGTGTCGTACATCTGTTTAACTTTTTTGTAGTAAGACCAAAAGAGTTGATTTATTTTATTGACATATCTGTCTAGTCTGGGGTCTCCGCTTAACCTATATGTTAATATACTTTGTTATGTACTACCCCAGTATAATCCCCTTGTGTACTACCCCAATATACTCGTTATATTGTCCCTTATATACTTCCCCTAGCAATATAGCGCACATACCTGTCTAGTCTCAGGTCTCCGCTTCCCCCTAGCTCGCTTCGGCCACGGCTTCTTCAGATGCACATACGTGATATGCGCTCTCTTCTCACTCGCATGCTTGAATCCTTTCCCACACATCTCACACTTAAACGGCTTTAATCCGGTGTGAATCTGCGGAAAAATTGTATTTCTATAAGGTATGTATCTGTGATTAGAGATTGTTATTTTATATGGAGATAATGTCATTTAAAAGGAATGCTGCAATTGGAAGCGGAAAATTCAAAATATAATGTTTTTTTTCAATGTCAATGTCAATGTCACCGGAAAATAACAAGATCCGTAAGTTTATCAATTTACTAGGAAGTTTATAAACTTTCGTAAGATTCTAAACGGGAGATAAATTGTAATATTTTACGTCCACATTTTCGTAAATTTTCGTAAAGCCGGGACCTACAGTTTAACGTGCCATCCGAAACACAGTCATTGGTGTCTAAGATATGCTTAGAAAGTACATACAGACTTAGAAAAGTTGCATTGGTACTTGCCTGACCTGGACGCGAATCCTGTATGTAAGACCCTTTTTTTTAACGACGCGACGTCAAAAATCATCAAATGCCCCTTCCCGCTGTGGGTTAGCAGCGGTGCGGGAGTGTCAGACTCTTACTGACTAAAAACCGTCGTGTTCCGTCGTAGGCCTTTTATGTACCAGAGCCGCGGTATCTTTTTCGAACCACCCGCAGCCCCGGCAGGCCTTGGCCCTACTGGGCCCCGCTGGGGTTGCTGAGATTTCATCCTGTAAGACCCTGAATAAGTCATATACTCACAAATATGTGCCTCTGTCGGTTGCTATGCGTTGAGAACTGTTTGCAGACACAATAATAATGGCGTCCACGGCGGCTGTTCTCATATAAGGAGATCAGCCATCTGCGCAGGACATATTATAGTTTGGGCACATTCGCTTGGACACAGGTGCACTCACTATTCCTTCACTCTCATAGCGCGATGGGACGACAATCCGACACCACCGGAGAGAGATCACAAGCAGGACATTAACGTGCTCTCCGATGCACGGGTGAATCAATCACCAACTTCCAGACTACGGGCTGGTGTGTGGTCGATATGCACAATACTCACAAACATGTGTCTCTGTCGGTTGCTATGCGTTGAGAACTGTTTCCCGCAGAGCTTGCATACGTAGCTCGCGCGAACTTCACTGTGGACGCGCCTGTGGGCGACCAGGCGTTGCTTCATGCGGAAACTCTTTGAGCAGATCTCGCATTTGAAGGGGCGTTCATCGGTGTGGATGTAGGTATGGTCTTTTAGGAGGGCGAAGCTCTGTAACAAATAAGGAAAAATAAAGATAACTGCAAATTTCACAAATACATACAGCGGTGAGAGAGTGTCAGACTTTTACTGACTAAAAATCCATCTTTCCATGTATTTTATATATCAGAATTTCATATCTATAATATAAAAATGAATCGCAAAATGTGTTGGTAAGCGCATAACTCAACAACGCCTGGACCAATTTGGCTAATTATTTTTTTGTTGTGTTTGTTATTGTCAGGAGAAGGTTCTTATGAAAAAAAAATAGGGTAAAGTAGAGAAGTCAGTTGACGGAAGCGAAGCCGCGGGTAAAAGCTAGTATATTATAAAGCTAAAAAGCTTATGCTCATCTCATGAACTACTGGCCAGATTGGAAAGGCTACTTTTTATCCAGATAGGCGTAGTAATTCCCGCCGGATGTGGGTAAAACCTCTGACAGAAGCCAGTTTCTGGTCAATTCAAATTATAAAAAAGAAGAAAATATTTTTCGTTTATACCCTAAAAAGCTCTGTTATAAATCTACACTATCACTTAATGAAATAGGTGACATTTTATCAGAATATAGGAATATGATGCTGAAGAGATTTTTAGGTCAGATTTAAAAAAATATTTTAATGTTAAATAGTTATTTTTTTCGGATACGGGAAATAGTTACCACACATACAATAACACATAGCAATAACACATAGGAAGTGGTGAAGGGCGGGCGTTTTTGGGAACTGTCTCATGTAATTCTGAAGTTCGAAAAGTGCAGTTTTTCAACATTCTTCGAATAAAACTTTTAATTTTTATTCTCTAATTCTTCTTCTATTTTTATTATTTCATCATCATCATCATCATCTCAGCCGGCGGACGTCCACTGCTGAACATAGGCCTCCCCCTTAGATCTCCACAGATACCTGTTGGAGGCGACCTGCATCCAGCGTCGACGGCGACCGACATAAGGTCGTCTGTCCACCTTGTTGGTGGACGTCCTACGCTGCGCTTGCTAGTCCGTGGTCCGTAGTTTTATTATTTAGTTTAGAATAAACACAAGGTGGACAGACGACCTTATGTCGGTCGCCGTCGACGCTGGATGCAGGTCGCCTCCAACAGGTATCTGTGGAGATCTAAGGGGGACGCCTATGTTCAGCAGTGGACGTCCGCCGGCTGAGATGATGATGATGATGATGATGATGAAACATAATGTTACTCACTTGGAACATCCTGCCACAAACTTCGCACATACAAGGCGACTTCATAGAGGGGTAGTTGGTACGATTCTTGTCGGGATGCATACGGCGGAAATGACCGTGGTAGGCTCTCGAATCTTCTAGTTGAAGACCACACTGTAATGAAGGAAAATATATTTAAAGAACGTAGAGAAAGAACATAAGTTACATTAATCTTCTATACTAATATAATATAGAAAAAACATTGTTTTGTCTGTTTGAAAAATTAATTAATTATTTCACTGTTGGAAAGCTACACTCTTCCCGAGTAACATAGGCTATATTTTAACCCAGTATAGTAAGTAGGTCCCTTTAAAAACAGGTAGGTAATAGTATTCGACGACCTCATTGGTCACCTTTGGTCACCATGCCAGACTGCCGAACTTATGGTCCTGGGTGCGCTTCCCGGTACGGTCAACATTTGTATGATGAGCATACTTGTTGGCTGTGGTCATTATATGTATTTAATAAGTATATATAAAAAGTCTTTAAGTGATTATTATACTCGCACATGTGTTTTATCTTTTAGTTATAGTGATGAAAAAGTGTAATAATTGTTGGTTAACCTATTTAAATAAATAAATAAGTATACATTACATAATATGTACAGTATATGTAGTTTATCAGTTGTGCTAGCACCCATGAGCTAACCACGAAGTAAGGAAAAATGAGCGGAGATACCATAAGGCGGGCAGGTCAGGCGCCTTCTTGTACATCAAATAACTAGAACAAATAGGCGTCTAGATTCCTTGTCGAATTGAGACAATATTGATTGATCTGTCGAAGATTGGTCTTGATTTATTGATGAGAATGTTTTGAAAAAAAATGGGCGGGTTATATGGAAGGCGTGTATGGTCAGAGCTAGTAACTTTCGTTCCTCGTCCCCTCACACCCGCATGTTGTCGCGCTACTTTCTTACATTTTGCATTATGACATCTCCGCTAGTCATTTTATTCTCCATGCCCCGCTCCTATATACACTATTTTTTGTCCAGGTGCGGGAAGTAGTGCCCTTATATTAGTCTCACCTGTTCACAGGGGATAGGTCCTTCGGCTCGCCTCATCTGGCTCGGGTATCGCCTCTTATCTTCCGAGTCACTGTTCTCTCTCGCACGTCGCTCCATCTCTTTCATTTCTTTAGTTTTCCTGCCTTTCCGAGGTTTATTTCTTACTCTTTTTTCTACGCCTGCATCTGAGAGTATAAAAAAATAGTTTAAAAAACCAGTCAAGTGCGAGTCGGACTCGCGCACTTAAGGTTCCGTACCATCCAAACGAATATTCAATATATATTTATGGATATCGAGCAAAAAAAACACGTTTGTTGTATGGGAGCCCCCCGAAATATTAATTTTATTTTAGTTTTCAGTATTTGTTGTTATAGCGGCAACAGAAATACATCATCTGTGAAAATTTCAACCCTCTAATCTAACTATCACGGTTCATGAGATACAGCACGCAGCAGTTACGGAACCCTAAAAACTAAGGAAACTCGCTAGTCATGTATTGTCATCAGAACTCAGAGCGTGTGCAAAATTTCATCCTTATCGAAGACCGGGAAGTGGGTCAAATTAAGATTCCAAGATTTTCTTACATACATAGTTACAAGTGAAGCTAATATAAGCGTGATAAAAAATACAAGAAATAATAATAATGTCCTCCTATCCGATTTCGGCCACGGCGTCTGTTCTCGTATAAGGAGATCAGCCAGCTGCGCAGAAAATTTTATAGTATAGGACTTAGGACATAATATGAGGACAGCTGGCTGATCTCCTTACATGAGAACAGCTGCCGTAGCCGATAATCAGCTAGGAGGACATCATACGGGAAGTGTTTAGTTCTCTAAGAAAGCGGGTGAAACCGCAACAAACAACTAGTATAGTATTTACCTGCATTGTGCCTCGCGGATACGGTCAAATGTCTCTTGTATGCGTCAGTATTAACGAAACGCACGTTACAAGGTTCACACTGAGGACCATCGTCTGGGATCTGAAAATAAAGAAAGAAATGAGGCCCCAAGTTTACTAACAACTCAAAAAAACCGTTTACTTTTGTCATATCTTATCAACTGTATACTATGCGTATCAATCACGCCGACAAAGTGCAAAAAAAAATTTTATTATGGTATATGTAAAGTGGGACGACATTTTGTTTTTTTCATACCATCCCTTTCGTGTGATATATCGTTGAGTAGGTATTTAAAAATAGATAGGGGTTTACTTATATCGTTTTTTTATAATATTAATATTTACGAAAATAATGGCTCCTAATGTGGAAAACAATGACTAGCTTATGAACTATAGTTTAAAAAAATATGTATTTAAATAAATATGTACCGGTTAAACATAGGCTATATTTTATCCGGGTACGGGAAGAAGTTTCCTCGGGACGCGGGGGAAACCGCGGAAGATATAGAGTGGCAAAACTTTGATTATATTACCATATGTTTGTACAATTTGTCGTAAGTCTAAGGCCCCTCGACCACGGCAACCTTTTCTAGTAGTTTCTAAGTCTGACAAATACTAATATACTGAATACCACACTAAAATCGCGCACAAACAAACATACACACAAACAGACGAAACCGAGATCCCTCTTTTTCAAAGTCGGTTAAAAAGTACCAAAAATAAAAGCTTATACATACCTGTACATTATCCAATCTATGCTTGAGTTTCTTATGTAGCTCTATGCCTTTAGCGCTCACAAAGGAGAATCCGCAGAGACCGCATACGAAGTCTGAAGGGTGCTTTATGCGTATATGTCCCATGTATGTTGTGAATTTACTGGAAAAAATACATATAATAAGCAAGGCGAATGAAAAAGTAAAGCACTGGTACTCAGCTACATCCGGTTAGACTGGAAGCCGACCCCAACGTGGTTGAAAAAAGGCTCGGAGGATGATGCGAATGAAAAAAGTAATAAGCCCGTCTTTTACATTTTATCTCTTACAAACTAATAACAACGAAGATAAAAAACGATAGAATTTTGTGTTACGTCAGTTTTAGGTAGAAATACAAAGTCGTGGCGTCACGACACTCTACTTTCAATCTTTGGTGCGTTATATCTAAAAAAAAAATATACCCGAGCCTTTTCCCAACTATATTGGGTCGGCTTCCAGTCTAACCGGATGCAGCTGAGTACCAGTGCTTTACAAGAAGCGACTGCCTATCTGACCTCCTCCACCCAGTTACCCGGGCAACCCAATACCCCTTGATAAGACAGTTCCTTTATGCTTTTTGGAGGTCTTTTAATTAAGATTCAAGCGATTGGGGTACTAGTGGCTCATTGGGGGTCTCGTGGCTCATTGGGGTCTCATGGCTCATTGGGGTCTCGTGGCTAAGTGGGGTGCTCGTGGCTCATTGGGGTCTCGTGGCTAAGTGGGGTCTTACAGTTAATTTAAATAGAAAAAAAGCCCAAAAAACTTACACAAACTCATCTTGACAGTGCGGGCACTTGTACTTAGTCCCCTTATGCCATCTCTCGTGCAATCTGGCGGTCTGTCTGTGTGTTGTAATGTATGGACATTGCTTACAACTGAACCTCTGAGTGTGGTGGGCTGTTATATGTTTACGTAAGGCGTGTGGATGCTTAAAATGTGTTTTGCATACACCGCATTCGTGCTCGCCGCATTGCTGTGAAAAAGATTAAATTATTAAAAAATGAGCAAAAAAAAATCACGTTTGTTGTATGGGAGCCCCCCAAAATATTTATTTTATTCTAGTTTTCAGTATTTGTTGTTATAGCGGCAATAGAAATACATCATCTGTGAAAATTTCAACTCTCTAAATATCACGGTTCATGAGATACAGCCTGGTCCCGTTTTACCCTTTGGGTACAGAACCCTAAAAACATACATAAAACAATACTATATTACAAATTAAATCTACATATTTACAAATATATTTCTATTTCGCACTTGGCCGGTTTTTTTTTTTCACTATTAAAATATTTATTTTATTCAATTCATATTTACATTTTGTATATTTTGCGTATGTATGTAAATGATTTATCAATACATGCATGCACCTTATCTATAGAATATTATTAATATTACTACATAAACTTACATCTGTATGTCTCGTCATATGACTATTATAAGCATCTTCATCCAAAAACCCCTTAAAACACGCGGTACACTTATAAATCGCGTTTTTATAATTCGCCGAGTCCCGTCTTTTTAATATCTCAGCTATTTGCTCTTCAATAGTCAAATCTCTTATTGTGAATAACGTTTCGTTCAAATCATCATTTAGGAAAGGTTTACGACGCCTATCAACTTTAGGTTCATTGCTATCATTATTTTCTTTAACCTTTTTAACTTTTTTAACCGTTTTAACCGGTTTTTCGTCCTTAATTTTGCGTTTTCTAGTCTTTTTTGTTTTACATTTCTCCAAAGGCAAACTGTCGTCTGAAGAATAATCTTTATCAGACACTATGACAAATTCTTTATCAGAAGCGTCATCATTATCGCTGAATCCTTCGTTAATCCCGTTATCATTAATTCCGGCTTCGTTAATTCCGACCTCGTTAAATCCGTCGTCGTTAATTTTGACTGCAATTTCTTCTGGTAGAAATATTTCGTTCTCGACTTTGACTTCGATGTTGCAGGTTGAAGGTTTTTCGTCTATCCATATAGGGTCTGTGTATTCGTAGTAAGAATCATAATGATTGACTTCGAATTTTTTATATGATAATGTAGAGGCAAGTTGGTTGTTTTCTCGGTTGATAGTTTTTATATTTTGTACTGTTAACTGTAATAAATAAATCATGAAGATTATATAAATGTCTTTACTAATATATTATAGCTGAAGAGTTTACTAGAAAGCGCTAATCTAAGTAAATATTGGACTGAATTGAAAAATACTCAGTCAGTCAGTGTTAGACAGTGCATTTATCTAGGAGAATAATGAGTACAATTTGAAAAAAATATTTCAGTGCTAGATAGCCCATGTATCGAGGAAGGTTAGACTACTTTTATCTGGATACTCGAAGTACAATAAAAGCCAGTTTAAAATAATAGATAAATGGATATATTCTTTATTACATACACCAATTTGAATAATACAAAAAAAAAGTAAATATTTAAAATTTTTGGCGCCACAATGGGCGGTCTTATCGCTAAAAGCGATCTCTTATGATGAAAATAATAGGTCAATTATTGCTATTTAAATTTCCTACAAATCACAGGTAAAACAACTTGATAGACCTAGAAATTTACTTACGATATCATGCTTTTTAATAACTTCTAGCATCAAAGAATTAGCTCGCAAACTCTTCAGCCGGAACTGACTACAATTGGTTAATCTTTGTACACATTCCACGCACAGCTTCTGGGGAAGTTTATCTTCATTTAACTGTAAATAAGAAAATATATGATTAAAAAAAACCGGCCAAGTGCGAGTCGGACTCGCGCACGATGAGTTCCGTACCGATTTATAAAACGGACAAAGAAATCACGTTTGTTGTATGGGAGCTCCCCAAAATATTTATTTAATTCTAGTTTTCAGTATTTGTTGTTATAGCCGCAACAATCATCTGTGAAAACAGCTCTCTAACTATCACGGTTCATGAGATACAGCCTGGTGACAGACAGACGGACGGACGGACGGACAGAGGAGCGAAAAAAAATATTGATATTTACATGATAAGAAGAGCTTCAGGCTAGGTAACAGGCGCACGGATCAATCATATTAATCAAGATGGGTGACCATCTTGTCATGACGAATTCACAATAAATTGGTGGGTCCCGGCTGTCATTTGAACATTGTTAGCAGTTATGGGTAGTCAGAAGTCTGACAACTAGTCATACCAAGGGGTATCGCTTGGGTAATTTGACTGAGGAGATCAAATAGGCAGTCATTCCTTGTAAAACACTGGTACGGCGCTGCAACCAGTTAGACTGGAAGCCGACCCCACATAGTTGGGAAAAGGCTAGGCAGATGATGAAAATAAGACTTACCGAAATTCCAGTGAGATTTTCATAAGCTTGTTCCAAATTGCATACTCTTATTGGTATTAACTTCACATCCATTACAAGACATATTCTGCAAGCCTGAAACAATAATTATAAGTTCATGAGTATTAATAAATCCAAAAGTTTTGTTTCTAAATCATCATCATCATCTCAGCCATAGGGCGTCCACTGCTGAACACAGGACTCCCCCTTAGATCTCCACAGATACCTGTTGGAAGCGACCTGCATCCAGCGTCTTCCAGCGACCTTTATAAGGTTGTCTGTCCACCTTGTTGGTGAAAGTTTCTAAATACCTGCAATTTTTTTATTAACTAACTTCTTTAAATATCAAGTTTCAAAATCCATTCAGCAGTTTACAGTTAAAAGAGTAACAAAGATACATAGATTTTTTCAATATTTTTTTAAACAAAAGAATAGATACCTTCAAGGTGGCCGGTTCTCCATAGTCACAGCTCATTGTGTCCTGAAAAAATAGAAATGGTTGATGAAAAAAAATCTTGACAGTCGTTATGGGTAGTCAGAAGCCAGTAAGTCTGACACCGGTCTAACCAAAGGGTATCGGGTTGCCCGGGTTACTGGGTTGAGGATGTCAGATAGGCAGTCGCTTCTTGTAAAGCACTGGTACTCATCTGCATCTGGTTAGACTGGAAGCTGACCAAAACAGTTGGGAAAAGGCTCAGATGATTATGACAGAAGTATATAAACAGCTAAGATCTAATTTACCTGTAAAATCAGAGGTACAGCTCCAGCTCGTACTTTTCTGAGTCCACTTTTAGTCTCATACAAATCATCACATAGAAAATGCTCCGAGCATACTGCACTCCTCTCTTTTGGCTCCCAAGACTCTTTACCTAGAGCTTTGAGCCATGCAGACCGGAGTGAAGCCTCATTAGGAAAGCTATAAACAAATAAACATCGAATTTTTGTGTTTTTGAGTATGTTGGTGAATTTAGTGGTGATTTCTTTGTATTCAATCAAATAAAACTATTTATTGATTGTAAATAAGTTCGCTGGAGCGTAATTAGTAAGTAATAAGCTCTAAAAATGCTATTAGACACGATTTTATAACGTTGAAATCAAGTGTAGGCGATTTGCGTCAATATGAAAATGAGTGTGGAAATTAAAGACACACTTACACATGGAAGGTGATTCCTTGTGATTTAGATATGTGTCTCGAATCATTCTTGCAATTCGGCACACAACATCTCATTTTTACTACAGATTTATCACAATATACACAATTATAAAGCGATCGAAGTAACAACGCAAGGCGTTTAGCAACGACATATTTTTTACTATTTACAAGGCATTTATTTTAAAAGTTTTGGTAAAAACACTCGCACTTTATATTTATAAAGCACACTCATTCATAGTTTTTTGTTTATTTCGACAGGATTAGATAATATTTAGTTAAAAAACGTAAATTAATTGACTGTCATAGTCCTAGCCGACAAACGCT
The DNA here is from genome assembly GCF_030705265.1 of Helicoverpa armigera. Taxonomy (NCBI): domain Eukaryota; kingdom Metazoa; phylum Arthropoda; class Insecta; order Lepidoptera; family Noctuidae; genus Helicoverpa; species Helicoverpa armigera. The sequence goes on along the minus strand of NC_087150.1, from coordinate 3,579,424 downwards.
ATTCAACTAAATTTAATTTGAATGTCATTAAAGCCATTGTTTCCTCTTATCTCTTCTAACTTAGCACACTAATACCGTGAAAGAAAGAGAGAGCCATATAATAATGTCACAGAAGCTACTTTTAAATTTAGAAGCATTACAATAACAATCTATGTAAACATAACTATACCTTGCTCTTGCATCTCGCTCATTCATTGTTATCATAGGTAAGCTAAAATGGAACAGAATACAAAGCTTTAGTAGCTTTTAGAGTTGACCTTGGATAATAATACTAATATGCAATTTTGAGCCTTGGACTAAATAAATCGATCCAATTCACATCCCTATATTTACGTGACTGGCAACACAGTGAAAACCGCGCGATATTTAAAAAACTTTGCCAGAAGCTGTGACAAATCGTAACTTATTTTATGTCTATATAATTTTATTTAATTTCTGATAGCTGCTTAACGTTCAGTTATCAAGATAAGAAGGTTTAATTCGAGATACAATTAAACGTCAAATGAAACTTAGGAGCATCACTCGCAATCTACCGAAACACTGTTTCTACAGCCTGTAAGTTATTCTGTATCTATTAATTACCTACTGGCTTATTTTCGCGGTTTCACCAGTTCCCCAGAAGAGCTCCTTCCTGCAACCGGGTAATAAGTTACCCATGTTCCTTCTCTGGATCTAGTACATTATATTGTAAAATAAACTAAATCTATATTTACATGAAAAAATAAAAATTAAAGCTAATAAAGCGCATCGAAAAATTTATCCTCATCGCTGTCACCCGGCAGTGTACCGCAAAGACTGGCTGCATTGCCACGTTGAATGGCAATGCTTAATCGTTGGGCGAAATAAAAGCCAGCCTTTGGGCCACGAGAAGTGTCAACAAGGCGCCTAGAAATTTCGCAAGCGCGTGAGCACTCGGACCCCACGGCCCGAGAGTTTCAACCCCAAACGGCTCAAACATGTACATAATTCCCGATAAGGCTACTATATTATGGATCTAGTTAATTTCTGTAAAACAAGTTTTGTTTCTGAGTTTCTGTGTACCAACCTTCAGTAGTTTGTTTGTGAAAGTGCTGGCAGTTTACTTTCGCATTTGTAATATCAAGGATTTTAAAGCGAAGCCTGTTTAGCATCATTAGGTACTTCAAGGGGTATTTAAATAACGAAAACACATAATTTTTAATACTTTCATTTATTTATATCTTAGTAAAATATACCTATGAACTAATCTACATAAAATAATACCTAAATGAGATTGCGCATAACTTAATACCTATTAGTTAATAATATACCTAGATATATGTATTTGTCCTTATAAACTTTGCTTAAAAGTATTTTTATAGATAACTAATTAAAATAATTTATAGTGTCATATAACTTATATTTTTTAAACTTTTTATATACTATTACATTAATACAATGCAACTTAAAGGTATGTTTTGAATGCTAGTTGCGGACTGCAACTGTCGACCGCACATGACGCGACTGCATGAAGTCGGCCGCAGCTGCACTACTGGGCCCCGATTCTCTTAAGTTAATAATGTCAAAATTGAATAAAAATTGAATCGCAATAGCAGTTTTAACCTTAGCGGGCATTCTGCTACTAATATAATATTCCAATGACATTCGATTGGTTTGCGATTGGTCTGTCATTTGGTCTATACGGTAGCTTGCTCTACAATCATAAATAATTTGCAGACAATATGATTCACTATTGAATCACAGCGGATAAAAACGTTTATTCAAAACAAGAAAAATAGCGGAATGCCACATACGCTTCAATCGTAATTGAGTCGGGATTGGATCTCAGTCGAATGTGAATCGTATATCGCTAAAGCATTTGTAGAATCGTGCCCCTGGTTTGTACGTACTTATCTAATATCTAATCTTAAAATACATATTTAGAGATATACAAAGGTTTTATGCAGATCTTTCATTTTGTGTTTTATAACCTTTTACAAAGCAGCCCGTAGACTGAAAGTTGGTGATTGATAGACCCATGCATCGAAGTGCAATTTATTTAAGCTTTTGAACATAAATTCCGCACGCACCCTGCCTTTAATCGTGGATTCTTGTTTATTTTTGCATTTACCTAGAATTCTTTTTAATTCCTCAAAGTTAAAAAAAAATCGCGCTTTATGCTTTTTTTTCCAATTCATTCTGCGTTTACTTTTCGAGTCTTCAAATTTCAAACATTAAGTTGAAACACCGAACAAAAACAAATGATTCTCGCTTGAGCCACGGTTTCTTTTTATTTGTACTTATTTATTCAGAATCAGCTAGATCTGTATAATACTAGTATAATGTAGATAAGTCTTAATACTAGGAGAGAAGACCTGGACAGCTTACTAGCGTAGCAGGGCCCAGTAGGGCCAAGGCCTACCGGGGCTGCGGGATTGTTCGCGCGAGTTACCGCGGTTCTGGTACATACGCGGCCTACGACGGAACACGGCGGTTTTTAGTCAGTAAGAGTCTGACACTCCCTCACCGCTGCTAACCCACAGCGGGAGGTGTCATTTGATGATTTTAGGTGTCGTTAAAAAAAAATCTCCAACTCTTAATCATCATCATCCTCCGAGCTTTTTCCCAACTATGTTGGGGTCGGCTTCCAGTCTAACCGGATGCAGCTGAGTACCAGTGCTTTACAAGGAGCGACTGCCTATCTGAACTCCTCAACCCAGTTACCCGGGCAACCCAATACTCTAGGTAAGACTGGTGTCAGACTACACGTAACGTCTGCCAACGGTATTAAAAGTTAGAGAGTGCACCTATGGCCGCAAAAATGCTTGTGCACTATAATATGTCCTGTGCAGCTGGCTGATCTCCTTATATAAGCTCAGCCGTGGTAGCCGACAACCGGCTAGGAGGACATCATCATTAGTATATGTGACATGAACTAATACTCCGCGCTAGGCAGTTGACACTTGTTCCTGCGCCTGACGCGCTTGGGTCGCGGCTTCTTCAGGTGCACGTGGTCTACGTGAGCGCGGAGCTCGCCTGATGTGCGGAACGCCTTATAACGTCTTTAGGATACAAATAATAAATAATATAATAAAGAGGAGTTTTTTATTTGTACCCCTAAAGCAGAGTTTCTCTAAGCGGGGTCTATATACCCTTTTTGGGGTCCGTAGCATGTGTATTGGGGGTCCGTAGCATGTGTATTAGGGGTCCGTAGCATGTGTATTAGGGGTCCGTAGCATGTGTATTAGGGGTCCGTAGCATGTGTATTAGGGGTCCGTAGCATGTGTATTAGGGGTACGTAGCATGTGTATTAGGGGTCCCTAGCATGTGTATTAGGGGTCCGTAGCATGTGTATTAGGGGTCCGTAGCATGTGTATTAGGGGTCCGTAGCATGTGTATTACGGGTCCATAGCATGTGTATTAGGGGTCCGTAGCATTTGTATTAGGGGACAGCAGCAGGTCATTTTAGTGTTTTTTTTTCTAAAAATGATTTTTGCCAGGGATCCGTGGAATAGTGGTCCGATACTGCAAAAAGCTTAAGAAACCCTGCGATAAAGGCATATTTTATCCGGATACAGCAAGAAGTTCCTTCGAGACGCAGTGAAAACTGGAAAGTTGTCTATAACATTAGTATTCAGACTGCAAGCTATATGTGATATGAGCTAATACTCCGCGCTAGGCAGTTGACACTTGTTCCTGCGCCTGACGCGCTTGGGTCGCGGCTTCTTCAGGTGCACGTGGTCTACGTGAGCGCGGAGCTCGCCTGATGTGCGGAACGCTTTCTCACAAGCATCGCATTTGAAAGGACGTAAGCCTGTGTGTATCTGTGGACAAAAATAATATTAATTACTAGCTGAAACCACGAACTTTGTATCGTTTAAACAATGATGATGATGATGATGACGACGACGAGTGTGTCTGTGTCAAAGGCCCGGTTATTCGTACATTACGGTAAAGCTAAAGTTAAAATTTGACCGATGTCAATTTTGACCATGGTAAATTTGACGTTTTTATTATGAAATTTTAACGTTTGTAAAACTAACTGGTACTTCAACAACGCTTTTTGAATTGGAACCCTATTAATTTCACTGTAACTAGAATTTAACCCTAACCTTGACGTAACTGAGCTTCGAACAACCGGGCCTAAGAGTGTCTGTGGCACCGTTAATGAATAAACCGATTTTGATGTGGTTTTCTTTAGACGAACACTCGTGCCACTGCGGTGGTTCCTAACAACCACATTAAGAGAAAAATATATAGTTTTTTTTAGCTTAAGTATATACTTACAAACATATGCCTCGTCAGATTAAAAGTGAAGGCGAACTGTTTCCCACAAATATTACACTCGAACAGCTTTCTAACAGACTCGTGTAACTTCATATGACCAGCCAAGTTGGATTTCATACTGAAAGTTTTGTGACAGTGATCGCATTGGAAGCGCTTGTGACCAGTGTGTAGCCACATGTGGCCGGCTAGAGTTGTTGCGTTCTGTGGAAAAATATTGGTCATATGACTAATAAATAAATAAAATAAAATGTCATTTATTTCAGGCAAGTTCACCCATATCAGAAAACAGATTGGTCACACAAACAAATTATTATTATTTATTCAGGAGGAGGAAGAGGAGGTCAGATAGGCAGTCGCTCCTTGTGGCACAGTGGTACTCAGCTGCATCCGGTTAGACTGGAAGCCGACCCCAACATAGTTGGGAAAAAGGCTCGGAGGATGATCGGGTTGCCGGGTAACTGGGTTGAGGAGGTCAGATAGGCAGTCGCTCCATGTGGCAAACTGATACAAGTTGGACTTCATACTGAAAGTCTTGTGGCAGTGATCGCATTGGAAGCGTTTGTGACCAGTGTGAAGCCACATATGGCCGGCTAGAGTTGTTGCGTTCTGTGGAAAAATATTGGTCATATGACTAATAATATAAGTATGTATGTCACATTTCTATAGTTATCGGCACGAATCTTGAGCTCTGATCTTCATCTGCGCAGAAGTGATTTATTAGCAAACAACCAATCCCGAGTGACGGCTATGACGCGATGCACTGCGGGCCAATCACCGCTTTGGCCCGCCCCGCGCCTCACTTCATACCACAAAAGGGACCCAATAAATTACTTCTGCGCAGGTGAAGGTCAGCGCTCAAGATTCGTGGCGATGATTATAACGTCCGCCGAACCGAATTTCCGCTGTCATTTGAACATTTTTGGCAGTCGTAAGAAGCGGAATTGCTCGGGTAACTGTGTTGAAAAGTCAGATTGGAAGCCGACCCTAGGAGGAAGACTAGGCATATAATAGGGTAATAATGAAATAATATTTAGTCCGCTTTTTAGATAATCAAAAAATATCGGATACGTATTTTTTACTTTTTTAATTAAACATGAAATGACAAAGATACAATGCTTCAAAAATTAGGAGTGAAAATTGTAGCACTTTGTGACGTCACACTCAACTTTAATACGCTATATCTTAATAAGTTCTGATCCAATTAAAAAAAAACTACGTATCACTTAATTTTCTACAATCTACAAGATGGACTAATTAGATAGATAGAATATTCTTTATTGTACACCAAACATGGACAAGGACATTACAAACAAATATGTGTGAGTACAACAGGCGGTCTTATCGCTCAAGAGCAATCTCTTACAGACAACCTTTTGATGGAGTCGATTTGAAAAGAGATAGATTACGGGTAGTAGGTGTACAAATAATGATTAAATAGATATATATTTACAAGTATAAGCAAATAAACAATACATACACATATTTAAGGAAAGTTGGATACTCACGTTAAACATTTTCCCACACTGCTCGCACATGTACGGCGTGGCGGCGGGCGCGTACTGCGCGCGGGTGAGCCCCGGGTGACGGCGGCGGAAGTGCGCCGCGTACAGCCGGTAGCCCGGGATTACTAGCCCGCACTGCGACACATAATGTCCCACGAATCAAAAACATTAAACTCAAACTCAAAAAAGTTTATTCAAATAAGGGTCCGATCAGACAGATCAGGCGTCTTCGAGTAATCGGTGAACATAGGTACATTAAAAAAAATTAAGATCCCGAAGAATTGAGAACCTCCACCTTTTTGGGAAGTCGGTTTAAAATTGACTAAGCCAAAAACAATTACTAAAAATAATTATTATTTTTGCCAAAATTAATTATATAAGTCATGGTGGCCTAGTGGATAAGAACCAAGCTCTCGAGTATGAGGGTGTGGGTTTGATTACAGTTCAGGCAAGTACTAATGCCACTTTTCTAAGTTTGTATGTACTTTCATAGTTATATCTTGGACACCAATGACTGATAAAAAGGTGAAGGAAAACATCTTGAGGAAACCTGGACTATAAAGTCTGAAATCAGCAACCCGCATTGAGCAAGCGTGGTGATTAATGCTCAATCCTTCTCCGTGTGAGAGGAGGCCGCAGCCCAGCAGTGGGACGATACAAAAAGGCTGTAACAGCAAAAACAATTACCTGTTCACAAGTGATGGGTCCGTTGTCGGGAGCTTCGTTGGGCTCGCGGCGCCGTATCATAGGCCTTCTGACCGCTCGCGAGTATTGAGCAGCGATCCTTCTAGACTTTATTGAGGGATCGTTGCTGAGACGATTTCTGTGGAAGGATAGATATTTTTAGATAAATATAGGAAAAGGAAACAGTTACAAAGTCAAAAACACTTATCTTAAGGTAAATAATACTGCTATGATTTTTATACATACCATTTATCGGCACGAATCTTGAGCTCTGACCTACATCTGCGCAGAAGTGATTTATTAGCAAAGAACCAATCCCGAGTGACGGCTATGACGCGATGCACTGCGGGCCAATCACCGCTTTACCCCGCCCCCGCGCCTCACTTCATACCACAAAAGGGACCCAATAAATTGCTTCTGCGCAGGAGAAAATCAGAGCTCAAGATTCGTGCCGATAATTATAATAATATAATAGAGAGGAAACATATTTTTTTGTTTTTACCCAAAGAATCTACTGAACAGATTTAAAAATTCTTTAATCATTGGTAATTGTAGTACGGGCACTATTTCCGTTTTAGCCACAAACAAAAAATCTTTCCTCCTTAATATATAAGTGTCAATAACAAAAGAAATACTGAAAGAAAGAAAGAAATATTAAAGGACTAGCAAGCGCAGCGTAGTACGTCCACCAACAAGGTGGACAGACGACCTTATGTCGGTCGCCGTCGACGCTGGATGCAGGTCGCCTCCAACAGGTATCTGTGGAGATCTAAGGGGGAGGCCTATGTTCAGCAGTGGACGTCCGCCGGCTGAGATGATGATGATGATGATGAACAAAAGAAATATGTATAAACTTACGGATCATTTTCACTCATAACGTGTTTAGAGGACAATCTAAGATGTCTATCATACGCTTTCTGATTTAAGAATTGCACCTCACATACTTCGCAATAAGGGCCTTTAAATTCTTCCTGAAAAATATATTTTTAACATTAGAAATAATAATATAGAATAATGGGCTCCTTAATGAATTATCGGCCACGGCGGCTGTTCTCATATAGGGAGATCAGCCAGCTGCGCAGGACATATTATTGGCGATGCAAAGATTACGCGCACGCCTCTAGTGGCGACATTAAGAAGCTGTCTAAGAACGACACTGACAGCCTTTTCTATACAATTTATGTCACTGTCACTTTTTTCTTTTTAATTTGACGCGCGGTATTTTGACACAAAATGTACGGATATCTGTCAAAGTGTCGTTCTTAGACTGCTTCACAATTTTGACACTAGAGGCGCTAGTTAGAATCTTTGCATCGCCAATAGTTTAGGCACATTTGCTTGGACACAGGTGCACTCACTAGTTTGTTTGTATTGTACTTTCTAAGTATATATTAGACACCAATGACTGTGTTTCGGATGGCACGTTAAACTGTAGGTCCCGGCTGTCATCGAACATCTTTGGCAGTCGTTACGGGTAGTCAGAAGCCAGTCTGACACCGATCTAACCTAGGGGTATTGGGTTGCCCGGGTAACTGGGTTGAGGAGGTCAGATAGGCAGTCACTTCTTGTTAAGCACTGGTACTCAGCTGAATCCGGTTAGACTGGAAGCCGACCCTAACATAGTTGGGTAAAAGGCTCGGAGGATGATGAGGTGCACTCACTATTCCTTCACTCTCATAGCGCGATGGGACGACAATCCGACACCACCGGAGAGAGATCACAAGCAGGACAGTAACGTGCTCTCCGATGCACGGGTGAATCAATCACCAACTTCCAGACTCCGGATTACTTTGTGAAAGTTTTTAAAATCTACAAGACGATTTTGGCCCGTACCGGGAATCTAGCCCCTTGCACAGCAGTCGCGCTGTGCTAATATAATATTTAAAGGTTTTTTTTTTTGTTTGATCCTTAATTATGTCCTGCGCAGCTGACTGATCTCCTTATATGAGAACAGCCGCCGTAGCCGAGAATCGGCCAAGGGATCATTATTATAGAAGGTGTTGATTTGCATCTGTGCAATATTTAAGGAGGTTGACATAGAATACGTAAATAATCCATTGGAATTACGGTAGACGGGAAATATCTAATATTCGCTGCTTTTTTTGTCATTGTATTTCAGAATTAACCTAATTTTATGAATGAAATTTATGAATAATCGTTGCGTATGCTTTGTGTGAGACTACAGTGCAGTTTTAAGGCCAGTAACACACGCGCCGAGTTTAAATACGGCTAGGTGACACTGACCGATTTCTGATTAAAAAAAATACGTACCAAGTTTATCGTGGATTTGGGTCGATAATCATTAGCATAAATACGTCCTTGAATATAGCACGGATGCAAATCAACAGCTTTTAAAATGGATTATAAATATTTTATATTTTATTCAAAAGGAACTCCAACAAAGGATACACATTACATGCATAATTTGAAAAAGTTATTTAAAGATTTGTGCTCCTTCAGTTATAGGAGAACACATCATGCATACATCATCTTCAAAGTTAAAATCAAAGAAAGTTAAACAATATTAAATTAAACATTTGAAATGTGAACACGGGTTAAATAGGAAACAATTAAAGAGAAAACTTAAAAAGAAAAAAAAATAACATTAAAATAATAACATATTCTAAAACACAAATAATATAGATTTAAGAAGGTTCAAAAATACTCACACCATCATTAGCAAATCTGTGTCTAAGTAGTTTATGAGTGGTAACACCCTTTTTATTTATAAATGTATAACCACAGAATTCACACACACAATCCGACATATGTTTCAATCGCAAATGGTTCAGATACGTCGTCTGTTTCCTGTGAAATTTAAAAAAATAAGCATTCAAAATGGCGGTCTGTCGCGGCTCTCGTTACGGTAAAGGTTCTGATTAGTTAAGGTGCATGCTTCGACTAGTGGCGGGATTTGTCTTGTTAAAGTGAAAAAAAATGGTGGCAGAAAATTGTATATAAAATGTATTTATTTATTATATTATGTTATACTCACTCAAATTCCATGGAACACCGCGGGCAGGAGTACTTGTCACCGGCATGGTACTTCATATGTCCTAACGCAACATTCCTATAAGAAATACAAAAGTTAATAATATAAATTTTTTGTTTTTTACAAAAGTAGAAGTCGTGGTGGCCTAGTGGGTAGAGGACCAGCCTCTCAAGTATGAGAGCGCGGGTTCGATCCCAGGTCAGGCAAGTACAACTTTTACATACTAAGTTTGTATGTACTTTGTAAGTATATCTTAGACACCATTGACTGTGTTTCAGATGGCACGTTAAACTGTAGGTCCCGGCTGTCATTGGACATCCTTGGCAGTCGTTACGGGTAGTCAGTAAGTCTGACACCAGTCTAACCAAGTGGTATTGGGTTGCCCGGGTAACTGGGCTGAGGAGGTCAGATAGGGCAGTCCCTCCTTGTGGCACACTGGTACTCAGCTACATCCGGTTAGACTGGAAGCCGACCCCAACATAGTTGGGAAAAAGGCTCGGAGGATGATAATGATGGGACATTATTACATACCTGTTCCTGGTGACTAGAGGACATAGTTTGCACGTAAATTCTTCGCTATGTTGATGCTTCATATGTGCTCGCATATGCCTCGGAGATTTTATTCGTACGAAACATATTTCACATGCTAGAGGCCCGCTGAGCTGGAAGGAAAACATTATATAAAAAACAGGCCAAGTGCGAGTCGGACTCGCGCACATAGGGTTCCGTACTATTATTTATTAAACGTTCCATAATTATAATAAATATTCTGTGAATATTTCCAGCATCTACCTGTTGCCGTTATCGATATCGAGCAAAAATTAGCAAAAAAATCACGTTTGTTGTATGGGAGCCCCACAAAATATTTATTGAATTTTAGTTTTCAGTATTTGTTGTTATAGCGGCAACAGAAATATGTACATCATATTTTGTGAAAATTTCAGCTCTCTAAGTGCCACGGTTCATGAGATACAGCCTGGTGACGGACGGACGGACGGACAGAGGAGCGAAAACAATAGGGTCCCGTTTTACCCTTTGGGTACGGTAAAAAGTATGATAGGCTTACCTCACTATGTTTGAAGGCGTGTCTTTCCAATTTATCCTGCGATGGAAACCATTTGAAACAAACGGTGCATTTGTGAGAACTCTGCTTATATTTGTGTGAATACTGTCGATTCAAAACTTCTTTCTTTAACTTTTCATGGTCTAAATTAGTTACAGAGAAAACATTTTCGTCTATCGCTTTGGAAGGCCGGACGTAAGGTTTTTTTCTTTTGCGCCTGAAATTTTTAATATAATTTTATTTATTTGTTACACCAACATTATTTATAAAACGGCGGTCATTGAAATCCTTGGCAGTAGTTACGGGTAGTCAGAAGCCAGTAAAGTCTGACACCAGTCTAACCAAGGGGTATCGGGTTGCCCGGGTAACTGGGTTGAGGTCAGATAGGCAGTCGCTTCTTGTAAAGCACTGGTACACAGCTGAATCCGGTTAGACTGGAAGCCGACCCCGACATGGTTGGGAAAAAGGCTCGGAGGATGATGTTACACCAGCAGCATTGCAAACGAAACATATATCGGGTGTGTCCATTGATATACAAAAAACCCAAGATGCATACTCAACGTCTCAAAAACGTCCTATCATATCGACTTTCACGTAATCCATCCATCGTTTCTTTGGTCTTCCTCTTCCACTATATCCGTCCACGTTCATACTCATCACCTTCCTCACAATATGACATTCTTTCCTCCGCATCACATATAAAGTACTAGCTTCCGCCCGCGGCTTCGCCCGCGTAGAGTTCGGTTATATCGCGTTTCCAAGAGAACTCTTCAAAAATCCGGGATAGAAACTATCCTATGTTCTTTCTCAAGGTCAACTCTATCTCTGTACCGATTTTTTTTTAAATCAGTTTAGTGGTTTAAACGTGAAAGCGTAACAGACAGACAGAGTTACTTTCGCATTTATAATATTAGTAGGGATAAAACCTTCTCGTTATCAGAAGATGCTTTCAACTTAACAATAAACTTACCCCCTTTTCACAGGTTCATCATCTTCAGTCTTCTTAACTTTACTTCCAACCTTCTTCTTCTTCTTAATAGCAGAAGTGACATCAACCACAACATTAGCCGTATTCCCATCATTCATTTGTCTATCATTTTCAAAATCAAAATCAGATTCAACAGATTTCGAAAACTCACTTTTTTCATCAATAATCTGACTCTCACTCTCATTTTGACTTTTGACGAACACGATATTATCAAAAAAGTCAATTTTTGATGGACCATCAAAATTGTCACCATCAAACGTTATTGATTCATCATTTAGAGATAGAAGATTAATTTCACTTTTGACACTTAAATTCATATTAGATTCATCTTTAACATTATTTTGATCTAAATTACTTATTTCTATTTCTACTTGTGTGCTGTTATTCTCAGTTTTGACAAATGGTTGTGGTATTAAGTCGACAATATTGGTACTATTAAATTTGAAAACTTCCTTGCTTGATAATTGCGATTTTAAGTCGGGATGCTTCTTGTATAGAGTCCGGACATCTGATACGGTTAGCTGAAATTTTTAGGATTAATTATAACATCGGACCCCCAAAAAGACCCGAAAATATATAATAATATAATAAAGAGGAAACATTTTTTTGTTGTTTGCAAAAGGCTCCGAAACTAGAGAACCGGTTTGAAAAATTCTGTCACTGAACGAAAATGGTGATTGATACACCCGTGCATCGGAGAGCACGTTAATGTCAGTTCTGCGCCTGATCTCTCTCCGGTGGTGTCGGATTGTCGTCCCATCGCGCTATGAGAGTGAAGGAATAGTGAGTGCACCGCAGTCCAAGCAAATGTGCACAAACTATTATATGTCCTGCGCAGCTGACTGATCTCCTTATATGAGAACAACCGCCGTGGTCGAAATCGACCGTGGACGCCATTATATTAGGTAGTATAGACCTTATTTTTTATTGCACACATAAACACATTTTGACACACAGATAACAGAAAGATTATGCACAACGGCGAGCTTAACCCAGTGTTGGGTTCTCTTACAGCGAACCATAGAGTGAAAGAGTGATTTGATGAAATATATAATTATATAGATACTAGCTTTTGCCCGCAACTTCGTTCGCGTGGAATAGTGACTACCAGCAGATTTTTGATTTGACCAATAGATGGCGCTATAGGTCCGGAATAATTTTATTTTTATTTTTTTGTAATAAAAACTATCCTATGTCCTTTCTCAAGTTTCAAACTATGTCTGTACCAAATTTCACACAAATCGGTTCAGTAGTTTAGGCGTGAAGAAAAGACAGACATACAGACAGACAGACAGACAGACAGACAGAGTTACTTTCGCATTTATAATATTAGTTTGGATGAAAATACTTACATGATCATGGGTCAAATAATGCTCTTTGAGCAGAGCGTCGCTTATAAGCGCTTTGCACCTGAAAGCCGAAGCCGCTTGTAGCTTCGCAGCGCAAACATAGCATATACCCATCGGTAGCTTGTTGCTCACACCTTTGTTCGGCTGAAAATTATTATGTAACATTTAAGGAAATAAGCATTACCTTTGCAAATTCTTTCTTTCCTGTCATTTTTATTTATTATGTGTTTGTACAAAAATTAGAAAATAAATAAATAAGGGTCCGTTCACTCAGACCGACTCGGAGAGGAGAGCAAATTCTTAACACGTTGAAAATCGAGTACTTAGTATTTGTAGTAAGGTTTAATTTTGCAAATAAAAAGGCAAAAAAAAGCTAATGCTTTTATAGTACTTTTTTTTTAAAGTTGTATATTGCATGGTTAGTTCCAAGGGGTATTGAGTTGCCCGTTAACTGGGTTGAGGGGGTCAGATAGGGCAGTCGCTCCTTGTGGCACACTGGTACTCTGCTACATCCGGTTAGACTGGAAGCCGACCCCAACATAGTTGGGAAAAAGGCTCGGAGGATGATGATGATATTGCATGGTTAGTTAAAAATATACTTACTGGGGTACCCATTATATCTCTATACATGATATGTAGCTTTTGATTGCTTAATTGATACATTTTAGCGTCCAAAGTCAAACACAGCTTACAAATCTGAAAAAAATATATATTACTAAGAAACGAGGACGACCTCAATGGTCACCATGCCGGACTGCCGGACCTGAGGTCCGGGTTCGATTCCCGGTACGCTCGACATGTGTGTGATGAGCATGCTTGTTGGCCGTGGTCTGGGTGTCACAATATATCTAACTTATGTAGTTTATCAGTTGTGTTAGCACCCATAACACAAGTTAATTAATAAATTACCATGGGGCTATCCAACAGTGTGTGAAAAGGTGTCCCGACATATTATTATTGTACTTATTATTTTAACAAAACACAAACCATCGTGCCACAAAAATGTTTAAACGTCTGTTGAACACTTGTCTAAAAAAATTTCAGATTATGACGTTGAGATAAGGTCCGTTTTGCAACCACACTTTTTAAGGGTTCCGCACCCAAAGGGTAAAACGGGACCCTATTGTTTTCGCTCCTCTGTCCGTCCGTCCGTCTGTCACCAGGCTGTATCTCATGAACCGTGATAGTTAGAGAGTTGAAATTTTCACAGATGATATTTTTCTGTTGCCGCTATAACAAAAAATACTGAAAACTAGGTTCAAAAATAAATATTTTGGAACAAACGATTTTTTTGCTCATTTTATAAATAATGGCACGGAACACTTCGTGCGCGAGTCCGACTCGCCGATTTTTTTAGACAAGTGTTCAACACATGTTTAAGTTTTTGTAGTAAGGCTGTAAATATTACCGGAATAGGAAAGAGCTTATCTTACCCTTGAATCAGCCGGTGCGTCTGAATCATGCTGAAAGAAAATATTCTTTATCAATAAACTTTTATTTTATTTACAGAAGAAGTACAGAATAGGAGTCGTGGTGGCCTAGTTTGCAAAGAACCAACCTCTCGAGTATGAGGGCGCGGGTTCGATTCCAGGTCAGGCAAGTACCAATGCAACTTTTCTAAGTTTGTATATACTTTCTAAGTATATCTTAGACACCAATGACTGTGTTTCGGATGGCACGTTAAACTGTTGGTCCCGGCTGTCATTGAACATCCTTGGCAGTCGTTACGAGTAGTCAGAAGCCAGTAAGTCTGACATCAGTTTAACCAAGGGGTATTGGGTTGCCCGGGTAACTGGGTTGAGGGGGTCAGATAGGCAGTCGCTTCTTGTAAGGCACCACACAAGGCTTCTTGTGAGTACCAACTCAGCTGCATCCGGTTAGACTGGAAGCCGACCCCAACATAGTTGGGAAAGACTCGGAGGATGATTTTATTTACAGAAGCACTGTACTGTAACAGCCTTTTATCGTCCCACTGCTGGGCTGCGGCCTCCTCTCATTCTCAGAGAAGGATTGAGCATTAATCACCACGCTTGCTCAATGCGGGTTGGTGATTTCAGACTATACAGTCCAGGTTTCCAAAGTAAAAATCAAAGTATATATGGTCAAATTCGCTTCACTCGCTGTCACTTTAGCCTTAAAAAAACGTTTTTGACTGTTACTTTTACTTTAGCCATTACTTTGACTTTTATGTTGATGAAGAAACTGGCCATAAGATATACTTAGTTAGTGCATACAAACTTAGAAAAGTTGCATTGGTACTTGCCTGACCTGGAATGGAACCCACACCCTCATACTTGAGAGGTTGGTTCTTTACCCACTAGGCCACCACAACTTATTTTATTTACAGAAGTACAAATATTTGCTACCCAACTTATATTATAAACGTGAACGTTTGTGAGAATGTGTGTTCACGAAAAAACAGCTGGACCATTTTGGTTGAAATTTGGTATGTAGATAGGATAGATACTTTTTATCGAAGCTAGTAAACATTAAAAATATCCTTGTTCTTGTAAGATTACAACTAAAATTTATCAAAAATTCCTCCTCATCGCTGTCAACTGGGAGCTTTGTCCAAAGTAGTTGCCAGCCTTACTTACTTGGGTACTTGGACTAATGGTAAAACAAACAAAAAAAGTCCATTTAAAACTTACTATAATGGCTGCGGGATTGTTCGCGCGAGTTACCGCGGCCCTGGTACATAAAAGGCCCACGACGGAACACGACGGTTTTTAGTCAATAAGAGTCTGACACTCCCTCACAGCTACTAACCCACAGCGGAGGGGTCATTTGATGATTTTGACGTCAATAAAAAAAATAAAAAATAAACTTACTATAATAGGTACAGCGCCATTTCTGAGTCTTTTGTGCCCATTTTTAGTTACATGTATGTCTTTATCCAGGAAATGTTGTGAACATATAAAAGACTTGCTGTTTGGCTCAAAATTTGGGATAGCCAGAGCCTCCAACCACGCTTCACGGTGCTTTGGGTCTTTCGGGAACCTAGAAAAAGAAAAAATCTGAATCAAAATTCGTTTATTCAAACTTGGCTGACAGACAGCACTTTTCAAATGTTTGAAATTGACAAGAGACAGCCCCCAAAAAGCCCACACTTCCTATGTGTTTTTGCTGGGAAGAAGAAGTGGTGCAACAAACTCCCCAGCAACACATGTCTGTCTGTAGGTTGGAAGAACCTTTCAACATTTTATTATATAACTATACATTTGTATGCAATATCGTAAGGGCAAGAAATCAAAGCTTTCGGAAGAGACATTAGGGCTTATGAAGAAACGACGTGAAAACCCGCCTGTCACTTCGTCAGCTAAGCGGGCTCTAAGGGATTGTTCACACCAAACGTATTGTCCGCCGCTGACTGTGAGTATACTCACAGTCGGCCTCAGTGTGAACGTCGACTCAATCTGCAGTACGCGTACTCACCAAGCCGACAATAGGCTATAGCGTACGATGCGCTACATGTGTGAACAAAAGAATACGCTCGTGTAGGTTCACACTAGATGCGTACGCTGAGCGGCCGACTATTCTACACATAAAAGAGCTCAGTATTTGAAGTTGCTCGTAGTACACATCCTCAATCAATCGCAACTTGCGAGAAAGTTCTTTCCACAACAGCGTTAGAAAAAGGCAACGACAAAATTCCTAATGTCAATTTGCTTATATGTCCGTAAGTTTTATCACCAATCTGGCATCACTGCGCGGCGGTGCGGACGCGGCGGAGCGGCGGTGCGTACGCGGCGGAGCGGCGCTATTCGGCAACTGCGTCCGCGTAGCCAATCCGCGTCCGCCGTGCATAGTCGCGTAGTAAAATAATCGGCTACTGAGAGTCAGCTACAACAGACGACGTAACAGCGTATAGTCGGTTCGGTGTGAACGACAATTTCAATATATATGGAAAAGCAATAAACTGCGTAACGCGCGCTCACAGTCAGCGGCGGACAATACGTTTGGTGTGAACGATGCCTTAACCAAGAGATCAACAAGCACGTACGACGCGACCTCCGGTGCTCCAATACTCTTGCCATTGAAAGAGCAATTGAGCTGAATCGGGGGTCAAAGGTGTTCGTACAATCTCTTGGAAGAAGCCACTTGACGAAGCTGACCACAACAAGTGGAGAAGTCGTTTCTTCGGTGCCGGCAGTCCTTTCGGAAGTGGAAAATTTCTATGGCCGGTTATACGCATCGCATGATCCCGGAAATGAGGATTCTAGAGCCACATTAACACGCCATTTCACCGAAGACTTGCCAGAAGTCAGCAGTGGCGAAATCGAGATCGCTCTGAGACAGCTCAAAAATGGAAAAGCCCCTGGCGAGGATGGCATTACAACAGAGCTTTTAAAAGCAGGAGGTAAGCCCGTACTGGGGGAGCTCCAGAAGCTTTTTAATGCCGTCCTGTTTGAAGGGAGAACTCCAGAGGCGTGGAGTAGGAGTGTTGTCGTCCTGTTCTTCAAAAAGGGAGACAAAACCCAGTTGAAGAACTATCGACCCATTTCCCTCCTAAGCAACGTCTATAAGCTGTTCTCAAGAGTGATCACGAACCGACTTGCGCGAAGACTCTACGAATTCCAACCACCGGAGCAGGCTGGGTTTCGGAGCGGATACGGCACCATAGACCACATCCACACAGTGCGGCAGATTATACAGAAGACCGAAGAGTATAATCAGCCCCTGTGTCTAGCATTTGTGGACTATGAGAAGGCCTTTGACTCGGTTGAAATCTGGTCTGTTCTGGAGTCCCTGCAGCGTTGTCAAGTAGATTGGCGATACATCCAAGTGATGAGATGTCTCTACGAAGCCGCTACAATGTCCGTCCAAGTACAGAATCAGCAAACAAGGCCCATACCGTTGCATCGAGGAGTGAGACAAGGGGATGTTATTTCCCCGAAACTGTTCACTAATGCAATGGAGGATATGTTCAAGACGCTGAACTGGAAAGGACGCGGCATCAACATCAATGGCGAACACATCTCTCACTTGAGATTTGCTGACGATATCGTCATCATGGCGGAAACGCTGCAGGACCTACAACAGATGCTTAACGACCTGGCTGAATCTTCTCTACGCATCGGCCTACGGATAAACTTGGACAAAACCAAGGTCATGTTCAATGAACATGTTCTACCGGAACCGATTGCGATACACGGTGCCGTTCTCGAAGTTGTTCGGAAATATGTATACCTCGGGCAGACATTGCAGTTAGGTAGAAACAACTTTGAGGACGAGGTGAATAGGAGAATTCAGTTGGGTTGGGCTGCATTTGGGAAGCTACGTCGAGTCCTAACATCGTCGATTCCACAGTGCCTAAAGACAAAAGTCTTCAATCAGTGCGTCCTACCTGTCATGCCTTACGGAGCCGAAACGTGGACACTGACGGTACGGCTGGTCCACAAGTTTAAAGTCGCTCAGCGGGCTATGGAAAGAGCTATGCTCGGCGTTTCTCTGAGGGATCGCATCAGAAATGAGGTAATCCGTCAGAGAACCAAGGTCATCGACATAGCCTACCGAATCAGCAAGCTGAAGTGGTAGTGGGCTGGTCATATAAGCCGAAGAACCGATAACCGTTGGGGTAAACGAGTTCTAGAGTGGAGACCGCGCCTCGGCAAACGTAGTGTAGGACGTCCTCAGGCACGGTGGAGTGATGACTTGCGCAAGACGGCTGGCAGGAGCTGGATGCGAGAAGCCGAAAATCGATCTCAGTGGCGTGCACTTGGAGAGGCCTATGTCCAGCAGTGGACTGCGATAGGCTGATGATGATGCAATATGTATTGCATTATACAATATGCAGCCACCACATGCTAGCTAGCACTCACCCTACATACCTTAATGAACTCAAGCATTGAATGCATTTAATTAAAAGAAAATTAGAAATCACCAAGAAAAATATAAGATAGGTACCCTAAAACATATTTACACTAATCTTATGAATAAGAAAGATTTGGTGTGTCTGCATGTTTGTTAAGAATACACTCAAATATGACAGAAATTATTAAAAAAATTGAGAGGCCAGATAAGTAGTTGCTCCATGAAAAAACCTGCATCTTTAGACTTGAATCCAACTCCAAAGGCGGCTGTTCTCATTTTAAGGAGATCAGCCAGCTGTGCAGGACGTATTATAGTGCACTATTCCTTCACTATCGTAGCCCGATGGGACGGCAATCCGACACTACCAGAGAGATCAGGCGCAGGACCGACATTTACTTGCTCTCCGATGCACGAGTGAATCAATCACAAATTCCCAGACTACAGGCTGCTTTGTGAAAGTTTAAGAAAACCCACAAAGCGATTTCAGTTCGACTTGGGAATCAAACCCAAGACCTCGAGCACAGCAGCCGCACTTTCGACTACTAGACCAATGAGGCAACCCCAAATTAGTTGGGCAAAGATATTACGATTCAGACAGGAATAATTTTTAACACACTTTCATTAGGTCAAACTGTACATAACTATGTAATGGAATCTAAGGTAACTAATTTAACCATCTTCCAAAAATAATAGCGTCATAAAAATTGACAGCTGTATGTAGTTCTGATGACAATACAACACTGTCGAACTGATCTGATGATGAAGCCGGAAGATATGAACTGGAACTTCATGATGGAACATCATATCGTATCGTGGCTGTTTCAACTTATTAGAAGTCCCAGAACTTTGACCATTTTTAAGCGCATTTGTACAATCGTGTTTTCTAGTCTTTTTTAGACTATTGATTTAAGAAGTAAAAGGATAAAATTACTTACGAATGTAAAGTGTTCTTTTGACGGTTTGTATCGAAACTTCTGACTCTACCGATGTACCCACAGTCCGGCACGCAACACTTCATGTTTTATCTTTCAATGTATTAAGTAAATTATCAATTTCTACACCACAAAACAGTTTTTAGCAACGAAATTTTTATAATAATTATTTTCTCAACAATTAATACATTCTATGTATTCTGACAATTTGTCACTGTCATAGGGGGGTGAAACTTCCATACATAGACATAATATAGTAAACAGGACTGCGCACTTTACCCAAAAAACGAGCCGAGTGAAACAGTTAGTACGGAGGCCGGCTCTCTCTCTCGGCTCGGATTTGCCTCTGTGTATTATGCAACCAATTTAGTACCTAATTCCATTGGAATAGAGTTAATTTTCGTAAATATATATTTTGAGAGTGCGCAATCTTGTTTAGTATATTACATCTATGGATGAAACTCTCCTACAAAATCGAAACTCGAAAAGTAGTCGAAGAAACTAGCGCCATCTAGTCTGCGAGGAACGTAATTTTTCTTCATATGCTAGGTTTATGCTCAAAGCAAAGTTTTTGAAGTATAATTATTCAGATATTTATATTACCTACTTTTTCTATTATGTTATAAAAATACATAATTAATATTTTATGTTAATTTTAAAAATGTTGATTTTTCAATCGTCATTTTCACTGCGGCAACATCCGGAAAAATCTGTCACCCGTGAGTCATATTCAAAGACTACAATGTGTATTACATACCAACACATACTGCCATATTAGTATCACTTGTAATTGTTTTAGTTATCGGCAAGGATATTGAGCCCTGACCTTCACCTGCGCAGAAGCGATTTATTGGTTTATTGCCTTATTATATGTACAGTGCTCAAAGCGATCCCCACTCTTCCGCCGAGAGCCCAATATCCGTGCCGGTAACTATATCTTTGGTTTTGTTCGTTTTGCGTTTACATTGTTTTTGTGATATATTTTTTATACCGACTAAGCTTGTTTACGGATTCGGATTTTCCTGAGTGCAACGTATTACCTGGCTTGTTATTTGGACCCCGAACTTATAACTTGACTTCTTCCCATTGACTTCGATTTTAAAAGTTTTACAAATTTGTATTTTGAAAATGCCGAAATCATCTGCATTAAAATGTTATTTTGGATGTATTATCGATGGTAAGTTCTAATTTAGTATGTTTCATTCAAGAAATTTATGATTCATTTCAACTTTCTGTAAATTCTGCACAAAATAAAATACCTACATTTTATTAAAATTTTATTTAAAGGACCGCTACACCGATTCCCGAAATGGGAATATCCTTACACGGATAGGTTTAATCAGTGGAAATCTGTACTTAGCATCGCAACCCAAGAGAGAGGAAATAACTACATATATAATTCTGTTCGCATATGCCACAGACATTTTGAACAATATTATAAATCACCGAGTAAAATGTTGACCAGAAATGCAATACCTACATTGAATTTGGGTATGTATTTTTACTTATTTCTGGTTTACTTTTTTGTTTAGCATGGTTACAAAACAACTGTGGTAAAATTTTATGTATAGTTATCTGCACGGATATTGAGCTCTCGGCGGAAGAGTGGGGATCGCTTTGCGCATTGTACACTTAAGGCAATAAACCAATAAATTACTGAGTGAGTGCTCAATATCCTTGCCGATGATTATATACATGTTAAAAATTTGTATGTTTATGTACTTAGCTGTTAAGTACTAAATGGCCTTTCCGGCTCCATTATTTATCAAACAAGCTTGAAATGCCAAAATAACTCATCAAAATAATTTATGTACGTATACATATATTTTCATAAACATTTCATGACATGTTATTAAGATTTTAAACACAATTTTTCTTTAATCTCAAGTGATATATCTATCTATATTATTTATGTAGCAAAGTGAGTTAAATTTTTTATTTATGATAATTGTTTTTCTTATCTACAAATATTTTATTTATAGACTTGAAAGTTCAATACTCATTTATTTATTAGTATTCCATATGTTATAACAGGTGGTACATTTAGATTAGTGACAATATGGACGCTATAGGGCACAGCTTAAAGAAGTAGGAGAGTTTTACTACTTTTCAAGTGGTTCATATGTACGTGAAAAGAAACATAAATGATGAATGACAGGACCATGGGGATGTACAGTACTTTAGAGGTCGAGAAAAGAAAATGCATGGAAAGTGGTGCCATCTAGCGGGGAGGACGTCGCCGTCGACGTCTACTAGATGTCGCCTTAGATGACCTCTTTCTATAAATGCTGTTCTTTTAATAATTGATCAAATTCGAATTAATAATAGAAACTTAAAAATAATTTTACATTTTTCGCGATTCGTTATCGGCAAAAGGTCATGGTACGTGTAAATATTTTCAAAACTTTTCACGAACGTTCGTTGTGGTTGTGTGTGCCGTCAGTTTTCCGTGTAATTTCTCTTTTTAATTGACCATCGCGTGTTTCCTGGACCCCAAGAGCGCTTCTTTCACACAGTTACTTGGCTTTTCGTAAACGGATACCGCCGAATACACTTACCTACTTCGCTGGACCCCATCGTTTTATTGACTTCGCCGTGTATGTTTATTGTGATCAAAGGCTACGTTTTTAGATTACGATGGCGAAATTACCGAAAAATCCTCGCACTCATTGCTATTTTGGATGTGAAGGAGGTAAGATGACAATTGACGATATAATATATGATCCTATTTTATGAAAGATCCCTTCCAAAGTTTAATTCTTCAACTTGGTCTAACAATAATTTTACATTACCTATCATAAAATTTTTCCCGCACATACATACACATACATAAATTGCACAACCTGTAATTTATTCATTATATCAAATTTCAGGTCCATTGCATCACTTTCCTAAGCCTGACCGTGATAGGGAAAGGTTTGATGCCTGGAAAAAAGTGTTGGACGATAACATCAAAATAAAAGGAGATGCATACATTTATAACCAATTAAGATTATGTAATAAACATTTTGAAGATTACTACATATCTCCAAGCAAGTGCTTGACCAGAAATGCAGTGCCAACCTTGTATATTACAGGGTTATTATCAGGTAAACAAATAAATTATAGTCCGAATATAGCTTGATCTTTGTGGCAGATGTCTATGAAATGTATGAAGTTTTGCACTAACCTTCCCACTGAGCATGCAGCCTCAATGTCATGTTTATAATTTTATTTTGTGTCACTTATATTTTCATTATTAGTGCCAGTTGAATCATAAATGAAGTGCAATTACATAAAACAGTTTTTTTTTTAATAGAATAACATTTTAATGATTTTTTTTTTTCTAAAATATTGTGCATAGTTGTCTAAGAAGTTGCTGCTTTTTAGGTACCACCAGCTCGTCTGAAGCTGCAGAAGTGTCTGTTGAGCCAACTGCTTCTGTTATAACGTCTGACGACACGAACAGAAACATGAAGCAAACATTTGTGGAAGGTATGTTACAAATCATAATAAAGCCACGTATTCACTGGGAAACAATGTTTCAGATACACAGTTTCTGAAACATCACGTAGATGTTTACAGCAACAATGTTTCGGGAATTCTGCCGTCCACATCGTCCACAGAAACAAAAGTTATATATTGTTTAAGAAACACGTATATATTGTTTCAGAAACACGTATATATTGTTCTGAAACAGTGTTTATAAACAATTGTTTCTCAGTGAATACATGGCTTGAAAGTCGGTTAAATATTTTGTTTTAAAAAATAACAAATGTTAAGTATGGTCACCAATATACCTATGGGTACGTAGATGACGCCATAGACGCCGAGCTATAACCATATATAACATGCTTTCGCGTAGACGCTGGCGCCAACTAGCGGGGAGGACGTATTATATGTATTATCTATACTGTCACAGGGGGGTGAAACTTCCATACTTTGCTTGTATCAAAATATTCACTGACTGCCATCTAAAGATTTAGGTACATAAACTTTGGCTATACTTTTACTTTTTAACACTTGAAAGTTCAATACTCATTTCTTTATTAGCATTCCATATGTTATAACAGGTGGTACATTTAGATTAGTGACAATATGGACGCTATAGGGCACAGCTTAAAGAAGTGGGAGAGTTTTACTTATTTTCAAGAGGTTCATACGTAAGTGAAAAGAAACGTAAATGATGAATGACGTTGACGGGACAGAAAAATTACGTTGTCAGTTGTGTTTTGAAAACAATTTTCTATGTTTTGTTCGCTGTTTCGAGGTGTTCTTGTGATCTGTTTTTTGACCCTGCTTATTTCTTGGAGTCTGTGATTGGATACGTAAACGATAGACCCTACGCCTTGTATAAACTGGACCTTGATATAGCCGTTTCATTTGGATTCGACGAAATTTTCAAAATGCCGAGAAAGTCTGCATTCAAGTGTTATTTTGGATGTATTCCAAAAGGTATGTTTCACATAATTATTTACATCCTTTTAGAACTATTTTCCTTTACTTTTTTACACACTGTTTTACATGGTGATATTGTCATTCAGGAAGAGTTCATCACTTTCCACCAAATGTATACCCGCATATGGAAAAATATGATCAGTGGAAAATGGTTCTAAGCGAGACAGATCGACAAAGGGGCGATAGTTACATATTCAACAACATACGTATATGTGATTATCATTTTGAAGAGTGTTACCGAACGGCCAGTGGACGTCTTACCAAGAATGCTGTTCCAACATTGAATATTGGTAAATACCTTCTATATTCATATCTTATGTATAAACAAATACACCACTAGGACTGACTGGTTCTAATAATACACTATAAGAATATTAATGACAATAACAAGTCAATCTGCTAACACCATTAGTCAGGCACTCATCATCCTCCAAGCCTTTCCCAACTATGTTGGGGTCGGCTTCCAGTCTAACCAGACATAGCTGGGTACCAGTGCTTTACAAGGAGCGACTGCCCTATCTGACCTCCTCAACCCAGTTACCCGGTCAACCCAATACCCCGTGGTTAGACTTGTGTCAGACTTACTGGCTTCTGACTACCCGTAACGACTGCCAAGGATGTTCAATGACAACCGGGACCTACCGTTTAACGTGCCATCCGAAACACAGTCATTGTTGTCTAAGATATACTTAGTTAGGCACTCTAGCATGATTATTGATCAAGCCGACATTGGGTTAGCATGGTAGTTGACAGCCAACTTGCTCTCTCTGATAGGAGTTCTGTATTCTGGTAGTGGTAACATTTGAACTGTCCATCTGTTAAAACGGACCAATTGGTCTGTTTTCAATTGTCACACAATTGTTTAAAAAATGGCCACAGCAGACTCGTTAAGGCTTTATAGTTATAACATGATATTAGTAGTGAATATATAATTTTGATTTCAGCATCCACATCAGCAAATTCTGCAACCTATTTGTCAAAAAAAACATCTGATAGTGCAGACACCACCGTTGCCCGAGGTAATTTATTTTATTTATATATAACACTAGACTAGTTTTTGCCCACGACTTTGTATGATGTAGTCGACCAACTATCAACTTGGGAACTCAGTTTTGCAAAACGAAAACCTGAGTGGCCTATCTATAGCTAATTTAATAGTGTATCATCTATGACTGTCATTTGGTCAGTGACAATCAGGGGTAGGGGGGGATGAAAATCTCCTAACTCAAAAAGTAGTCGAAGAAACTAGCGCCATGTAGTGTGCGAGGAACGTCAGTTTTCTTCATTATTTACTTATTTCATTATTCATTATGTTGATTAATTCAGATATTTATATTACTTTTTCTATTATGTTATAAAAATACACAATTAATATTTTATGTTAACATCAGGAAAAATTTCGTTACCTGTCAGCTATATTTGAATCACTTTTTATCTTTTTTGTTTGTTTATTATTGATATATTTTTTATACCCACTTGGCTTGTTTACGGATTCGGATTTTCCTGAGTGCAACGTATTAGCTGGCTTGTTATTTTGACCCCGAACTGATAGCTCTATATTACTTGGCTTCTCCACATTGACTTCAATTATAAACTTTTACGTATTTGGATTTTGAAATACCATCAAGTGTTGTTGGTTTATAGAAATAGATGGCGCTTGCTGATACTAACCGACCAAATTGAAAATAGTCTTAATTATACCAATTTTTGAAAACGATGTGGCTATTTCATTTTTGCATCATTATATTTCATCAAATCGATAATAAATGTTGCCATCAATGAAATAAGAAAACGAATTAGTGGTTTCTTTATGTTAAACTTTTTATGCAAAATCAAAACAGCAGTAATATTTTACTAAAATCAAATATTTTTCCATCAAATAAATCATTATGACTAGACTTATTTTATTGTAAGTAGTTATATCAATCCCGCCTCAAACCTTTAATTGAATTCGTGGCATAGTAGTTATTTTGTACTTCTTACTTGCAGCAATGAAGTAAGCTGTCAAGTGTCAACAAATAGTAATGGCGGGTAATGACATTTGTTCTGTCATTACAGCCGGTCGTTTTTGTTTGGGTTTACGTCGAGTGTTTTCATCTACCTAGTGTTTTTCCGTGAATTCGTTGAGTCGAGCCCTGCTCCTCCGATTAGCGTTGAGTGTTTGTAATGGTGTTCGAGACATAGACTCTAAAGTGCTCTAGAGTAACTTTGCGATGTCAAGCAAACGTTGTTGTGTACCTCAGTGTGCGGAAACTTTAGGTAAGTACATATTACCAGAAGGATTTATACCGGACAAATAAAAAGTACTTTTAAGGCTGCTTGTCCACTTAAGCGTAGAGGAGAAATATTAACCAAAGGTTTGATTCTGAATTTGAAACAAATTTTCTCATTTTCTATGCTTCTCCTGAAAATGAGCACTGAACGTGAGTCTATAAAGAAAATCCTTATACTTAGCCTTACATAAACTTTATTACCTATTTAATCATACCTACGTAACTCATACAAATAATACGAACGAAACATCAATCATGACTTTGTATGAAAATGTACCTAGCAATTATTATTTTCTTATTTCACTTAAACTCATCATTTCAGATATAAAAAGAAAAAATCCTGGTGTGAAAAACCCTTAAAAAGATATGTCAATAATTTCTATATTGTTTTGATTTTTCCACACAAAACATTGCTAGAAGGCATTTCATTATTCTCCTTTCACCTAAAATTAACCGATTACTAGGTTATAGAAAGCATAAGGGTAAAAGAATCATACTTTTGTAATTTGTATGTACTTTTTATTTTTGCAGGTTCTCAAAAACTTCATTGGTTTCCTAACCCCGAAAAGGACATTGCTCGTTTCCGAATATGGGTTCATACAATTGGTGGAGAGATTTTGAGTCTGAGTAATGAAAATATTTATAAACTTCGTCGAGTATGTCATGCTCATTTCGAAGAGAAATATTGTTGCCTTAACTATAGAATTTCTAACATAGCCATTCCAACATTACTTATACCAGGTGGGTGCACTACGTAGCTAAATATTTAGATGTACTTAACATACATACTGTTACAGCCTTTTTTATCGTCTCTTTGCTGGGCACAGGCCTCCTCTCACACGGAGAAGGATTGAGCATTTCACCACGCTTGCTCAATGCGGGTTGGTGTTTTCAGACTTTACAGTCCAAGTTTCCTCAAGATGTTTTCCTTCACCTTTTTTGTTCTTTGTTACCATGGTTTGGTTGGGTCTTTGTCTTAATTAGTCTTAATACCTCTACTGTTGCAGATCCACTGTCTATATCAAAATGTATGTACACTGATAGCAGACCATTCAGGGCAGTTGAAAACTTACCATCTACATCAAAAGGTTAGTTCACCCGGATCTTTCAACAAAGACCTAGATTCATTAATGTTAGCATTGTTTTGACTTAATATGGCAAGCATATGCAGCTTGACAATTTTGCCATTATAACCCTAATTAATTATGTATTTTTAAGAGCCCTGCCTCACTGCCGAGACGCCATGGCCACTCGAATTGGCGACCTTTGGATGCCAAAAGTAGCCAGACCTGCGCTGCTGGCGACGTCGCCATGACGTCTTAGTGACGCAGGGCTCTAAGCCCTCAAGGTGCATTTCAAATTTAAGTGGCATCTGGAATATATTTTGTTATCACACATGTTAAGATCTACATGTCATAGAAGTTGTTGGTTTGTGGTAACAGATGGCACCACTAGTGGCTTTCCTTCAAAATCCGTTCAACCTATAAACTTATACAATAAATAAAGTAATCTGTGACCAAGTACACGCTATGTTCTCTTAGAACATTGCAGGTTACTTGAAACTTTTGTACGGAAACTAACGCCATCTATCCCTCTTAGTGGAAACTATTTACTCGTTTTACCCGTTGGGTTACCACTTTATAAAAGTGATATGATTTAATCAAAAATAATAATATAATGTAGATAAATATTTATGTTGCTACATAGTATTACACTAGTCTAGTCTAATGCAGTAGATAGAAAAAATAAAACAACGAATGAGGGTTTTCTCTAATTTTTCTGCCACAGGGTGGCGCCACGTATGCGTCTGGTCCAAACAGCTGTCAAATAGTATGGAATTGTATGGTCCGAACTGATTGTTTATTGAAATTCTGTTATATTGGAAGTGTTATTGATTTTATTATGGACTACGGTCGGAATAAGTTTTCCGAATTAAAAATTGAGCTTAGAAAGAGGGGTGCAAAAGTCACTGGTACTAAGGAAAAGCTCGTTGAAAGGCAGATAACGCAATTTTGCGTTTAAAATTTTGAATTTGTTTACACAATATGATTTAGTATTTTTTTATCTACTCAACTGTAATTGTAAAACACTAATGCAGTGCTTTAATTATACAATAAAAATCACTAAAATCGTTCACGGTTCATAGTAAAGATAAGCACTTTGACGGGTACTTGGACCTGACGCCTCGGTGCTGCCACCTCGTGGACGCCATTTTAGAAAACCCTCGCGTCTTTTTGTCCTATGGTTAAACCAAGTAGGTAAATGACCATAACGGCTGAAAGACAATGTATCTATGGCCAAGAATAAAAAAAAAAAAAATTACCATAAATGACGTTAGATGTCACCTGTAAAATGAGTTAATTTATTCATTTGTTTTCGAGTTTCAGGTGAGATTGTTGGTTTGAAACAATTTTTGGCCTGGTTTTCGACTTCGAGTTGAGCTGATGCTCCTCTGTTTGCGCGTGACGAGTGAAGTGCTCTTGTTTTGTGAGATAGGACTCTGTGGGAGAAATTGACTCTTGTTTGGTTTGAGACAGGACTCGTAGTTAGTGATAAGTGTGAGAAATTGACTCTTCTGTTGTTCAACTTAACAGTTACAATGTCTTTCGTGTCTTGTTGTGTGCCTGGCTGTACGATCACTACTGAAGACGGTTAGTGTACATCATATTACATATATTATTTTCATCATCATCATCCTCCGAGCTCTTTCTCAACTATGTTGGGATCGGCTTCCAGTCTAACCGGATGCAGCTGAGTACCAGTGCTTTTGCTTACATTACATATATTATTTTGTTGTTTGTTATTTTACATGAATTAAGCTCATTCACAACAATATTCCAGGCGTGCTGCATAAATTTCCAAACCCATATATTGAAAGCGAACGCTTCAAGAAATGGGTTCAAACTGTTGGAGATACCATCAAAAAGTTTGATGAAATCTTCATTTATAACAACAGAAGAGTATGCCGAAGACATTTTGCACCGGTCTTCCACTACCCAAAGAACAGATTAAGTAAATTAGCAGTACCCACACTGTTCATTGAAGGTAATTAATACATTTGCTTGCACACTGTCATCATCCTCCGAGCCTTTTTCTCAAGGGTCGGCTTCCAGTCTAACCGGATTCAGCTGAGTACCGGTGCTTTACAAGAAGTGACTGTCTATCTGACCTCCTAACCCAGTTACCCGGGCAACCCGATACAAGGGGTATCGGGTTAGACTAGTGTCAGACTTAGTGGCTTCTGACTACCCGTAACGAATGCCAAGGATGTTCCTACTGTACAGGGTCAATTTTCTAACCGGACATAGCTATATTTGAAACTCTGAAAAATATCAAAACATACTGAATAGAATAACTTATTTCATGAAAGATTAAATCAATATACTGAATAGAGTCTCATTGGAGGCTCATTTTGACAAAACAACATTCTCTATGTGTATATTGTAGTCTTTGACTAAGTAGGTAAATGATATAAGATGTTACCTGAAAAATACGAGTTTGTTTGTTTGAAACACGTTTTGCTCTGGATTTCGACTTCGAGTGAGCCGCTGACCCAGTGGCGTAGCGTGGGTATCTGCCGCCCGGGGCAGTTGTCGATTTTGCCGCCCCTTCAAGTGTATTTTTTTTTAACAAGTGTTACTGGCCGTTTGTCATTTTTAACCGACTTCAAAAAAAGGTTTTTTTTTGTATCGACGTTAAAAATCATCAAATGACCCTTCCCGCTGTGGGTTAGCAGCGGTGAGGGAGTGTCAGACTCTTACTGATTAAAAACCGTCGTGTTCCTTCGTAGGCCTTTTATGTTTTATGGTAACTCTTTCGAACAACCTGCAGCCCCGGCAGAAGGGGGAGGTTCTCAAGTAGACTTTTCTTTTATATCTTTGTTACTTGATTTCTGGAAGGTTTCAAAATTCCAAATACGCGAGCGAAGCGAGCGGGAAATTTTTATCGGACTTAAACCAAAAATTACGTAAAATTTAGCCCAAACGTACTTAACTTTTTGTTTGTTGACAGGTGCAAAAATAAGGGCATATCGTTTTTGAATACGCGAGCGAAGCGAGCGCGAAATTTTTAACGGACTTAAAACAAAAGATACGTAAAATTTAGCCCAAACATACTTAACGCTTTGTTTGTTGACAAATGCAAAAATAAGGGCCATAATATAGTTTCTGAATACGCGAGCGAAGCGAGCGTGAAATCTTTATGGGACTTAAACCAAATATTACGTAAAATTTAGCCCAAACGTACCTAACTTTTTGTTTGATGACAAATGCAAAATCAAGCGCATACAGTTTCTAAATACGATTATATATATTTTTTATTTAAGACTCAAAACCAAAATTACGTAAAATGTAGTGTCACGTGTGTTTTAAGTACCAAATATTAACAATAATTAATTTTAAGTTTAATAAAAAGTTTCAACTTGTTTAATGTTTTGTTATTGTTAGACAGTTTTATGTAGCGGCGCAGATACTAGTTGCGAACAATTTTTTTTTTAATTGGGTAAATTTTGCCGCCCCCTAAAAGCTGCCGCCCGGGGAATGTGCCCCCCCTGCCCCCCCCACGCTACGCCACTGCGCTGACCCTGGATTTCCACTTCGAGTTGATCTGGGGCGCGATTCTACTAATGTTACTTAAGCGACATACGATTCACATCAGACTGAGATCCAATCACGACTCAATTACGATTGAAGCGTATGTGGCATTCTGCTATTTTTTCTTTTAAATAAACATTTTTATCCGTTTCTGTAATTCAATATTGAATCATATTGTCTGCAAATTATTTACGATTGCAATATGGTTTGCGATTGGTCTGACATTTGGTCAATAGGTAGTCTGCTCTACAGTCATGTTGCAATCGTAAATCAACAGTAAATAGTTTGCGTAATCATTTACCGCGCTGCTTGGATGTTGAAGGAATCACGGTTGAAAGTACCGTTTATTTCTATGAGAATATTGTAGTATTAGGCAGACCAATGAAATGGCATTGTAAAATAGAAATAGAAATCATTTATTTGCAAAAAAAATATGTTACAGATATGGTGATACATGTATTAATTTATATTGTCTCACAATACATTTTGCCTCGCATGCAAAGTACATTGACAACTGTCAACTTGACAGTTAATCTAACTTAATTATATTTACATGAAAATTGTACTCGAACTCTAAATAAAAATAAATATAGGTCCATGTATACAGAGTTAAAGTATTGTGTAAGTAATAAAAAAAAAATCTGTATATATATATAAATATTAACAACGCGGTGGACTCACATAGTCTTAAGCAGTGTCCACACCCGCGGTAACTGCGAAGGAGGCTTCTGTGATGCCCTGCACTCTCTCATAATAGGGTAGTTGAATAATTTTTAAAAACTTACTCATAGCGCGCCTTATGGCCAAATGTAACTGAAATATTAATATTTCAGTAAAATACAAACTGAAACATATTTTATTTTGTATTTTTATGAACTTTTTGACATATGACCACCAAAACGCCTCAAACTGTCATGGCGAATCGTGTGATGTCATACGTTGCAAAACACAGTGCTGTTTGTTTTTGGTGGATGAAGCGTTCTTATAATTAAAGCAATAAAATGGATCACAAGTTTTACAAATATTGTATAGTGCCTCAGTGCGAAAGCTCGACTATTAAAACACCTGAAAAACTATTTATACATGTGCCTAGAAATGAACAAAGGCGAAAGTGGCTACAACTTGCAAGACGCGACGTGAGTGTGGCTTTGGATTCAAAAATGTACTTTTGTGAAGATCATTTCGATGTAAGTTTTAACTTTTTTGCTATAAGTAATGTTCGTTAAATAAATTAACGTAATAATAATAAGTAAAATCTAAACAAGATAGTTTTTTTCCGTTGAATGCAATTTGGATTTTTAGGTTAGAATACCTACTCATTCTATTGCTAACAAAAACTTTAATTAAGACTTTAAATTACAGTTGCCAAATGATATGGAAAATTATATGGAATATCATGTCATGGGATTTGTATCGCAAGTTCGGATGAAACCAGATATTTTACCTAGTAAATTTGATTGTCAACCAGATAGAAGAAAACGAGCAAGCAGTAGTTTGGAACGACCATGTGCTCTAAAAAGACAAAGGATGACTATAATAGCAGAGTGCTTAGATAAAACAGACAGCAGCATTGCCAAAACTACTCCAGTTCAAGAAAAATCTCCAGTTATTAATGAAGGTAAATTCATGTTCTGTTACCAACATATACGTATGTATACTAGCTGCTTCGCCTCTAATTTTCAGCCAAATCGGTCAAGCCGTTTTCATGTTATGTCGTGACAACGGAAACCGGGTTTCATCCAAACTAATATTATAAATGCGAAAGTAACTCTGTCTGTCTGTCTGCCTTTTCTTCACGCCTAAACTACTGAACCGATTTGTGTGAAATTTGGTACAGACATAGTTTGAAACTTGAGAAGGGACATAGGATAGATTTTATTACAAAAAACAAAAATAAAATTTATTACGGACATATAGCGCCATCTATTGGTCAAATCAAAAATCTGCTGGTAGTCACTATTCCACGCGAACGAAGATGCGGGCAAAAGCTAGTTTTTATATATATAGATTTTACAATGTTAAACGGTTGGTTAATACACGTGCACAGTGATTCACGTTCCATACAAAGGCGGCCATAAATACGAAACTCACAAATACTTTTAATTTATTTATTTTACACGTTGAAATATGTTAAGATAAGTGTAAATGATTAAAATTATAACATAACCACATTCATTTAAAAAAAATATAATACTATTTAGGTGTAAATAATGTCTCGCAGTAATTTTGTTTTAGACGATAAACCTATAACATGTCATGAAAAATCTATATAAATAATGGTTATTTATATTAAAAACAACCATAAAGGAATAAAATAAAACAGCAAAAATACATGAACAACCTTTTTTGCAAATACACACAAAACACAAAATATACCAGAATACATTCCAGCTCAAAAGTATTTACTACAAACAGATAACAAATCTAGAACATATTTTGATAGCACACCTTTTGTTTTTGACAGGTAACTTTCGTAAACCTGTTAGGATGGGATCTGAATGAAGAAGTTGATGGTTCAACTTGGTCAGACTTCTGAGATAAATGTAACTCAATTCGCTCTACATCAATATTTTCAACTACATTCAGCCAATCTGAATATTTCTCTATAAACTTAGACCTACCACGATTTGATTTTGCCCAATAATAAGAAATTCGTTTACATACATTCATAATTTTATTACTTAAAGTCTCTAGTTTGATATTTTCGATGTCATCCGAAAGGCACGATGTTTCGGTCAAAGTATTCAGGACATGTTGCATTTTTCATTTGGACTACCCTCTTTAGAGTGCCAAATGTCAAAAATAGTCGTCCTCGAAACAGAACATTTGAAAGCTTTGCCTAAAACAACATAAAAGCTGAACTTAAAATATAAAGTTTTTTCAATACTATGGACATGCATACTTTGACACTTCTTTAACCCAAGAAGGGGCAGAAAGATGCAGATGAAACTTATATGGTTTTATAAGAACATCCTCTTTAT
Organism: Helicoverpa armigera; assembly: GCF_030705265.1. Taxonomy (NCBI): domain Eukaryota; kingdom Metazoa; phylum Arthropoda; class Insecta; order Lepidoptera; family Noctuidae; genus Helicoverpa; species Helicoverpa armigera. The sequence continues at coordinate 3,545,572 of NC_087150.1, read as the reverse complement.
TCGAAAAACATTTGCCTCAAGTGCAGCACTGCGCAGCAAAAAGTTATAGGTCCAAATGAAATCAAAGTATACCAAACAAATCTACAAAAACGCTACCTTCAATAAAAAAAAAAAAAAAAATATTAAGCGCATTCAAAAAAATAAAAAAGTAGTTGATAATAGATGTACAGTAGACTGCACATCAGTGGTAACTGTCATGCACCTTACCTCAATAGTAATAAGTACGATTTTCCTATAAAACTGTTACCACTGACCTGCAGTTGACTGTACATACCTTGGTCTTGGACCTCCATACTGTCACCATACGTAAACACTTGATTTGGAATAGTGACACTCAAAAACAAAGTGTTAAGTTTTGATGACTCACACGTTGCGATAATTAGACTCGAGATGCGCTAACTTCCGATGCACAAAAGTGAATAATAAGTTGACCTTATGACACTGGTATTTAGAGTTTTCGGAAGCTTCTTAACTTGTTAATCACTTAGTAAGTAGATCTAATGGGGATAAGCCAATGACATTTTTCGATTTATGGCCTTAGAGTGAATCACTGTGAGGTGGGGTCATAATAAACGGATTCTACTTTACAGTGTACAAAAAAGTGTGAATTTGTGTCTTGATATGGCAATTCTTGAAATCATGACAGCTGTCAGTTTGAGTGTCATGTCAGTGTCAGTACTGTCAGTGCATTACAGTTGTGTCGATCGAGTGAAGTGTTTATACTTATCCTCTCCGCTTTAACTGTAATAAACCCAGTTTCAATGTTAGTTTTACTTTACGCAAAATGTATTACAAGTGCTGCTTGTGTAACGCTACGCGACAGGACGCCATTTTATACCATTTCCCATGCACTGAGAAAAGACGCCAAGTATGGTTAGAGTGTTTGCCTTCTTCTCGGGGTGATTTGAAAGTTCTAACGCAAGTGCAGCTTTCGAAGCTGTTTGTGTGCTCAAGACACTTTGAAGAGCGGTTTGTGACTCAAAAATCTCGACTCGTAGGAACGGCTTATCCTACACTTTTTAGTGCAGAGGAAATAACTAAAGGAAAACCATCTCAAAACGGTTAGTAAAGTTATTCTTTATAATAAGTTAGCTATTCTTTACCAAAATGTGTGCGAAGTATGAATGTAGATGTATGGAAAGATGGATGGATTGCCTGAAAGATGACTTGAATAGGAAGGGAGTGAGTGTCAGTAAGCCGAGTGACAGGGGAACATGGAAGAGGATGACATATTGCGCCGACCCCAAATAAAATTGGTAACAGGGCAGGAGGAAGAAGAATCTTTACCACTTTTGTTTACCAAAAGTTGATAAATATTGTTGATGAGCTACAAGAATGTTGCTGGAACCAAGTACTTTGCCCATAACCATTTACCTTTTATTTTCAGAGAATTTAGACCAGTGGTTCTTAACCGGTGGTCCGCGGACCACTGGTGGTCCCTGGAGGCATTCGTAGTGGTCCGCGAAGCCTAGCTTCGCGACGTTGCTATACGTTATCTAACTTAATTTTTATCGGCTTATAATTGCGAGCGGGGGTTTTCGCGTGGACGTATATCGGGTGTGTCGTACCTAGTCCCCCCATTCATGAAAATGTATGTTTGGGCTACATTTTACGTAATTTTGGTTTTGAGTTTTAAAAAATAATTAAAATTTCAAGCTCGCTTCGCTCGCGTATTCAGAAACTGTGTGCCCTTATTTTTGCATTTGTCAACAAACAAAAAGTTTAGTACGTTTGGGCTAAATTTTACGTAATATTTGGTTGAAGTCCGATAAAAATTTCGCACTCGCTTCGTTCGCGTATTCAGAAACTATATGCCCTTATTTTGGCATTTGTCAACAAACAAAAAGTTAAGTACTTTTGGGCTAAATTTTACGTAATATTTGGTTTAAGTCCGATAAAATTTCGCGCTCGCTTCGCTCGCGTATTCAGAAACTATATGATGGCCCTTATTTTTGCATTTGTCAACAAACAAAACATCAAGTACGTTTGGGCAAAATTTTACGGAATTTTTTAACTCCGATAAAAATTTCGCGCTCGCTTCGCTCGCGTATTCAGAAACTACATATTATGCCCTTATTTTTGCATTTGTCAACACACCAAAAATATTTGGTTTAGGTCCGATAAAAATTTTGCGCTCGCTTCGCTCGCGCATTTGGAAACTACATATGCAAGTTTTTCTTTATTTGCATTTGCTTACCTACACAACTGCCGACATGCGTTTAGCTTTGAGTATAACTGACCCAAAAATTCAGTTTTTTTTTATACATAATAAAGAAATGAGTGCTAATTTAGGTAAACCGATGAGGTGGTCCCCGGCAAGCCAACTTTAGCTAAAGTGGTCCCTCATATCAAAAAGGTTAAGAACCACTGATTTAGACCCTCAGGCCGATCATATTTACTGCAGAAAGAGACACTTTGATCATACTTATGCAAAACGGAAACCTTTGACAGGTAATGTGTGAACAAACTTCATAGGTTTGTATGTGTGTCATTTTTTTTTTGTAATTATTATTTAAGTGGTGGCCTAGTGGGTAAAGAACCAACCTCGTGAGTATGAGGGTGTGGATTCCGGGTCAGGCAAGTACCAATGCAACTTTTCTTAGTTTGGATGTACTTTCTTAGTATATCTCGGATACAAATGGCTGATAAAAAGGTGAAGGAAAACATCTTGAAGAAACCTGGACTATAAAGTCTGAAATCACCAACCCGCATTGAGCAAGCATGGTGATTAATGCCCAATCCTACTCGGTGTGAGAGGAGGCCGCAGCCCAGCAGTGGGACGATAAAAAGGCTGTAACAGTAACAGTATTTATGTTAACAGATCTTCAAATTATAATTTAACTCTCATACTAGTCTGTTTATTTTGGTAACTTTTGTGTAATCCCTAGCTTTTGAGATACTTTCTTCGCTACAAGTAGAGTCGAGCTTGCTCATTAGTTTTAGTAAGATACCTATTCAGAAGCCTTCAACCTTTGTGTTGTATACTTTTCTATGATAGAGACGTTTTGTGTGCCTTTACGTACTTAAGTTATCATTACTACTATGTTACTTCGTAATTACAAATTTAAATAAAATTAATAATAAACAATTCATTTCAATCGCAATTCGTTATTTGCTAATCGGCTGTGCTTTAGCACTCCGTACATTTTTGCTTTGAGGTTTCGGCGCGTCTTACAAGTTCTTCCATATTGCGGTAGATGTCACTGTTCTCAAGATTAAAAACTTATACATGTCGTAATATTATTATCAAAATAAACATTAATTTTGAAATTAATGTATTATTCAATCATACGTCAAAACATTTACCCATGTCCAAGAGAATACCGTTCCGCATCACGTAAGGCATTTTACGAACCCTTAAAACTCAATGGTCTCTTATAAACATGAACAAGCTTTTTTAATGATTATAGTCATAATAGAAAAATGCACATTTATTTGCATTTTTCTATTATCATATCTATCTATTTTTTCTTGTTGTCTATACCCTATCCACGGAAGCAAGAGCTAAAAGAATGACACTTTTTCAAGATGGCGGTATAACCCGACCGATGACAAAATCACAGATACTGCGAACATTTTACACAAAAATGTGACGTTTTGTCATCGGTCGGGTTATCCCGCCATCTTGAAAAACTGTCATTCTTTGTTTACCTTTTAGCTCTTGCTTCCGTGGATAGAGTTAGTAAAGGAACGTTATAATGTAATATCTGGTCTGTCACTGTCAATGTCATTAATTCCGTTTCTCTTTGTGAATGTGCTCCGCTTTTATTTTTATGATTTTTTCGACAACTTCGCCTGTTACGCTGGACTTAGGCATAAAACCTTGGACCCTGTTTTGCCTGACGATTTGTACTTTGTTGACCTGGGTTATGGCTGCTTCTGAAAGAGGTTGTTGTGTGCCAAAATGCGGTAAAACTCGTAAGTGAAATTATTTCGATAATATAAAAAAGACACAGATAATATTCCGCAACTATCACACAACGCCATCTAGTCCCAAGCCAAGCAGAGCTTGTGTTATGGGTACTAGACAACTGATAAACATTCATATATGTTTCTAAATACATAAATATTTTAGATAAATTACACCCAGACACAGAACAAATGATCATGCTCATCACACAAAACATTTGTCCTGGGTTGGAATCGGACCCAAGACCTCCGGCATACCAGCCAGGGTTACTAACCAGTAGACCAGGCATGGCGAACCTTTACGGCCTTACGTGCCAAATTAAATAGAAAACACAATGCTATTTATAGAGGGGTGCCTTTATGGCAAATAGTTAACAGAATAAGTAAAAGATTTCAAGAAGTAGGTAATTTGTTTATTTTCATAAAATATTTTAACAGTAATGCTCAGATCTCCAAATAAAATAGGCTCTATTCTGAATATGGGAAGAAGTTCCTATGTGATCCGATTGAATCCACGAGAAACATTTCATAGTACTTTGTTATGGTCATAATTACAATTTATTGAAAACTTGCAAAATAATGGCGTGCCCAAATTATTTAGCTGCATGCCACTACAGGCACGCGTGCCAATGGTTCGCCATCCCTGCAGTAGACCAACAGGCCTGTGATATGTTAATAAGGTGCGCAAAGCAAATAGTTGAAATCCACCCAATTATGACACCTTACAATAAAGTTATCGTTTGACGCAACAAGTCTGGGTCAGGATGACTGGACCAAGAGAGTTTTGAAAATTGAGCAAAACCAAGTTTTACTACCTATTTGGTAGACACCACACACCACACCCCAGCCACCCACACACACCACACCACAACCAGACATCAAACAATTTGTACCTCGCTAGAATGTGTGCTCTCAGTTTTAACTAAATAATATTTTTTAGGCAAAGAAAATACAGTCCTGCATTCGTTTCCTAATCCTGATCAGTATATGGATCAATATCTAGCATGGACTCGATCAGTTGGCATTGATAAATTAGCTCTGGATCCCCATTATGTGTATAAAAACCGACGAGTGTGCCATGACCATTTTGAACTGAAATTTTTGACATGTACAAGAAGACTGTGCCGTGGTGCAGTTCCTACTTTGTTATTGTCGAGTAAGGTCGATCATCATTTGTTATATTTCTAATTTTACCTAACTTACTGTATAATCAAAATATGTTACTAAACCTGAGCAAATGAAACGTGTTAAAAATCATTCATCTACACTAAATATAAAAAACCGGCCAAGTGCGACTCGGACTCGCGCACGTAGGGTTCCGTACCATCCAAACTAATATTCTATATATGTATAAAGGGTTACTGGTAAGTAGACCGCATCCTTTCATGAGGTAATAGTATAGGTCAATATGGACAAATTTGACCATGGGATACACTGGGCAAAAGTTAACCCGTTTCAAGATAATCGAATTTCAATTATCTTGAAACTTGACAGAGGAGCGAAAACAATAGGGTCCCGTTTTACCCTTTGGGTACGGAATCCTAAAAATGTATTTGATATTATTATTATACACAGAGCTTGATTTTACAATATTTAATTGTGAATTTGAATATATGTTGGAACTGTCCTGCAAATTTTATCTATGCAATTGGTGCAGAGATATTAATATAACCATTAATGGTACTAGAACGGTGGAGGACACTGATGATAATAAAACCGTATGCCTTTAGTTATTATAATAAAAGAAAACATTATAAAAAAACAGTCGACAACTGTTGTTTTATTTATTTGCCTGAATTATATTTTATCCAAAGTAATTTTATAGACAAATTAACAGTCAAGTGAAATAACTTTTTCTAATTACTAATAAATACTACTACTAAATAGTCTTTTTTAAATTAAAAAATGTATTGTGGTGTCCCCAGTTTGCTGGGTTGTAGGGGCGTCGTATACCGCTAGATGGCGCTTGTGTCGTAATTACAAGTGATGACTCTAAACCCATATATTTATAGTACTCTGTGCTAATCGACAATGTTATTTGTTTTTCCGATTTACAGGACATACGTCATTAACAGTAATCGCTGTTTTATTCTGCTTATTTATTAGCAATTTTTCTTTGATCTTTGATTATGTAAATTGTTATGTTTCTTGCAACTTAAAGATGACTCGGCTGTTAAATGGATTTTGGTGACTGTTCTTAAACTATAACCTTGCTCTCTCCTTAAGGGGTCTACACACCAAAGCCGATGACTTCAGATTAACCCGGTGGCTTCAGAATGTCCAAGCCGAACGACTTTGCCGGCGGCCGACAGACGTGGCATGTGGTGTTCTAGTAATTGCCAAATACTCTATGAAAGCCGGCGGGCAACTGACTGAGTGAGTGGAGAGGGATGCCGGCGGCATCGGCATGCTGCCCCGCCGGCTTGCCCGCGCGGGCGCAAGCCGGCGGCATGATTGTACAAAATAAGGCCGGCGGGTTGGGCCGCCGGGCTGTGCCACCGGCGTCAGCGGCTTTGGTGTGACCCCTTTAGACTCTCGATCGTGTTTGTTTTGTATTGACCCCGGCTTCATTAAATAGACTGCCTGATAACATGTTAAATCCTTTTATTTTTTACGGGCAACACTGCTGCCACTGTGATGACAACCCTTGGAAGATTTTGACTATTTTTGACAGATTGCTAGTTTGTCTTCCTATATAATGTCAATTTGTACTTAATATTTCTACAAACAAAACAAGTAATTAACAATGATAATTTATAACAAAACGAACGCATCCTTTAAAATGCACTCTTTGTTTTCTGTCATGGCAGCCATTACGACGAGACTGTTTGAGACCAAGTGAATTAGTACGCGCGACTTTCTCGTTTTCTTTTCAGTTTCATCATATGCCCGGTTTACACTTTGTTAAGTTAACACTGCAGGTGATTAGTGCAGGTGTTTAGTAATCAAGGTGTGAACGGAAGCGTAAAGTGATGAGTGTTAAGTGATACGTGCGATTAGTACTTATTGATTAGTGCGAGTGAATAGAATCAAGGTCTATTTTTGTTGTTAAGTGACTACCCCCTCTCAACTTTTCTACTACCCTCTCTCGCAATTTGCCTGTACTAATCAGTGTGTAAATTCGTGTGTGTTAAGTGCGCAGTGTCAAGTTCAAAGCGAAAATGAAGTAGACGGAACACCATACTTTAAAATTCGTACAAGAATACATAAAGTTTGAATGCCTATACAATGGAAAGTGCGCAGAATTTAAAAACAAACAGTTGAGAGATGCGGCCCTATTGAAACTGAGTGAAGCGATGGGAATTCCCGATTTCAAAATTGAGTTCATTTTCTATATCAGATACCACAACAGATACAATCTCCTTAATTATTTGTCTCAATATTAGGCGCTGTTCATCTTCCATTTCTAGAGACACTATGCACAACGGACAGTACCACTATGAGCTTCTTCCTAAACACTGTGTAAACGGAGATGGAAAAGAATACTTAACACTTGAGACTTATCGCGTAAAGTTAACGCTTAACACTTATCAGTTCACACTTCGCAAAGTGTAAACCGGCCTTTATGTCTAAGCAATTTTTCATATGTTTGCGGACTGCTCAATACGTCGAGTCGAGTGTGTTAACCTCCTCCGTAAAAGCCTTCGCGTATTAATGATTTCGCTGGTGATTTGCGAGTGTCTAGTGTTAGACTAATATTATCCTGTGACTTATTTATTGTTCTTTAAGTAATATTCTCTTTTCATACATTAAGGAACTATACTATATTTACCCTACTATACTAAATCATTTTAGTTTTATACGGACAACACTACCTCTACTGTGAGGACAACACTAAAAAGAGTTTTTGACAGATATAGAGCGCGCGCTTCCTTCGTGGACTGATAAACTATGTTTTGTTTGTGTTTTGTGTTTTAAAAGTGAATACAAGTTATTGTGATACGAATTGACGTTTTATTTCTGATTAAGGCAAGGAGATCATACCCTAGCTTATACTAGATAGTGACTCTGTCTTTGTTGTTTTTGTGATATTGACAATATAAAATGCCTCAAAAGACGTGTTGTATTCCTAGCTGCGCTTCGGCACTCGGTACAGGTTAGTTTCTCCTTATTATCAGATAGTACGATAGTATCTTTAGCTTGCCGGCCGGTCATAGCTGACACAAAATATAGCCGAGCTGCACAGGCGCCAGCAACAAACTTTAGTCATTTGAATATCGTAATTAGAGACAAAATAGAAATATAATAGGTGTGCGGACGCCGGCGTTCGCTTGGGGCTATATATTTTCTAATTTATCTCTTAAATTATTAGGTTCAAGGTTAGTTGAGGAAATCTGACAGTTGAAATGTTAAAAGATAAACATTATTTGTTATTTTTCATTATCAACAGTCCAGTGATTTTATTGGCTGGACTAAGACATTTACGTACGTTACAATTATCATTAGATTGATGAGCGAACATGATTTTACATTAATTTGTAGTAGAGGATTAAAATATTTACATTTTAATGTCTGCAGTTTAGCTTTTAGATTGTAATTTGGACGTAGTTACGCAGAAACGTTCCAACCCACTGTACGTAAATGCTTATATCTCAAATTCAACTTGAATTAGATATAAGCATTTACGCGTTTCAGTTGTATTCTTTTTTATTCTAACTAGTAAAGGTACTACAGGTTTTATTGTTGAATTATATTGAGTTTAGATAATCCTATGCTAAATTTTAGGCTGTTCAATCACAATAAGTCGATTTCGGGTGACTTGTGGGTTGGAACGTTTCTGCAAAACTATGTCCATTTAATATCCTATTTTATTTATAGGGGCAGTGCTGCATGCTTTCCCAAGCCCTTTATCTGAAAGTGACAAGTTTCATACATGGGTTGTCAATGCTGGTCTTGTGGGAGAAGATCATGATTATATATTTAGAAACAGAAGAATCTGCCGTCTCCATTTTGAAGAAATATATTATTATCCCAAGAATAGATTAAGTAAATTAGCTGTACCAACGCTGCATCTTTCAGGTATTGAGCATATTTTTTCTAATCTTATTTTGAAAGTTGTGGTGGCCTAGTGGGTAAAGAACCAACCTTTCGAGTATGAGGGTGTGGGTTCGATTCCAGGGTCAGGCAAGTAGCAATGCAACTTTTCTAAGTTTGTATGTACTTTCTAAGTATACTTAGACACCAATGGCTGAAAAAAGGTGAAGGAAAACATCTTGAGGAAACCTGAACTATAAAGTCTGAAATCACCAACCCGCATTGAGCAAGCGTGGTGATTAATGCTCAATCCTTCTCCATGTGAGAGGAAGCCTGTGCCCTGCAGTGGGACGATAAAAAGGCTGTAACAGTATTTTGTTTTAAAATTCAAGTTATTGTTTGACAACAGTTTTTGTCATAGAAAGATAGACAATAAAGAAAGAGATACTCTTTTTTGTGATATCTCTTTAGCACACAGTTAGTATGTACGGCATAAAATTAGAAATAAATAAATGTTTTCTGAAAAAATATATATTTTTTTTTCATAATAATTTATTTACTATAGATAACGCATTGTGTATTTAATAATAAGAGGTTTTAATTTCTTTATGTTTACAAATAAAATATAACATTTAAACTGCATGTTTTTAAATACACAACTAGTAGTAATGTCGGGACATAATGTCGGGACACCTTTTCACACACGGTCGGTTAGCCCCATAGTAAGTTATTAATTAACTTGTGTTATGGGGGCTAACACAACTGATAAACTACATATAGCTACACATATACATATTTATAAATACATATTGTAACACCCAGACCACGACCAACAAGCATGCTCAATCACACAAATGTCGACCGAACCGGGAATCGAACCCGGGACCTCAGATTCGGCAGTCCGGCTTAGTGACCATTGCGCCACAGAGGTCGTCTACATGATGGAAATTACATACCTATTCCTGGTGACTAGAGGACATAGTTTGCACGTAAATTCCTCGCTATGTTGATGCTTCATATGTGCTCGCATATGCCTCGGAGATTTTATTCGTACGAAACATATTTCACATGCTAGTGGACCGCTGAGCTGGAATAAATCGTTATTTTTCATTGTTATTTTAAAATACCAAAAACCGGTAAAATGCGAGTCGGTATCGCGCACGAAGGGTCCCGTACCATTATTTAGAAAATGAGCAAAAAAAACACGTTTGTTGTGTGCCCTCTAAAATATTTATTTTATTCTAGACTAGCTTTTGCCCGCAACTTCGTTCGCGTGGAATAGTGACTACCAGCAGATTTTTGATTTGACCAATAGATGGCGCTATATGTACGGAATAATTTTATTTTTATTTATTTTTTTGTAATAAAAACTATCCTATGTCCTTTCTCAATTTTCAAACTATGTCTGTACCAAATTTCACACAAATCGGTTCAGTAGTTTAGGCGTGAAGAAAAGACAGACAGACAGACAGAAAGACAGACAGACAGACAGACAGAGTTACTTTCGCATTTATAATATTAGTTTGGATTTCAGTATTTGTTATTATAGCGGCAACAGAAATACATCATCTGTGAAAATTTCAACTCTCTAACTATCACGGTTCATGAGATACAGCCTGGCGACAGAGGGGCGAAATCAATAGGATCCCGTTTTAACCTTTGGGTACGGAACCCTAAAAAAATATGATAGGCTTACCTCACTATGTTTAAAAGCGTGTCTTTCCAATTTGTCCTGCGATGGAAACCATTTGAAACAAACGGTGCATTTGTGAGAACTCTGCTTGTACTTATGTGAATACTGTCGATTCAATACTTCTTTCTTTAACTTTTCATGGTCTAAATTAGTTACAGAAAAAACATTTTCGTCTATGGCTTTTGAAGGCCGGACGTAAGGTTTTTTTCTTTTGCGCCTGAAATTTTTTATAATTTTATTTATTTGTTACACCAACAGCATTGCAAACGAAAAATATATAACAACTATTCATTTAACGATTATTAATTTTATTTGGGGTCGGCGCAGCATGTTTTCTCCTTCCATACTCTTCTATCTGCCGTCATCTCACAAGTAACATTCTCTCTAACCATACCTACTTTCACACAATTCATCCATCGTTTCTTTGGTCTTCCTCTTCCACTATATCCGTCCACGTTCATACTCATCACCTTCCTCACAATATGACATTCGTTCCTCCGCATCACATATAAAGTACTAGCTTCCGCCCGCGACTTCGCCCGCGTAGAGTTCGGTTATATCGCGTTTCCAAGAGAACTCTTCAAAAATCCGGGATAAAAACTATCCTATGTTCTTTCTCAAGGTCAACTCTATCTCTATACCAAATTTTATTCAAATCAGTTCAGTGGTTTAAACGTGAAAGCGTAACAGACAGACAAGAGTTACTTTCGCATTTATAATATTAGTAGGGATAATACCTTCTCGTTATCAGAAGATGCTTATGACTTAACAATAAACTTACCCCCTTTTCACAGGTTCATCATCTTCAGTCTTCTTAACTTTACTTCCAACCTTCTTCTTCTTCTTAATACCAGAAGTAACATCAACCACAACATTAGCCGTATTCCCATCATTCATTTGTCTATCATTTTCAAAATCAAAATCAGATTCAACAGATTTGGAAAACTCACTTTTTTCATCAATAATTTGACTCTCACTCTCATTCTGACTTTTGACGAACACGATATTATCAAAAAAGTCAATTTTTGATGGACCATCAAAATTGTCTTCATCAAAAGTTATTGATTCATCATTTAGAGATAGAAGATTAATTTCACTTTTGACACTTAAATTCATATTAGATTCATCTTTGACATTATTTTGATCTAAATTACTTATTTCTATTTCTACTTGTGTGCTGTTATTTTCAGTTTTGACAAATGGCTGTGGTATTAAGTCGACAATATTGGTACTATTAAATTTGAAAACTTCCTTGCTTGATAATTGCGATTTTAAGTCGGGATGCTTCTTGTATAGAGTCCGGACATCTGATACGGTTAGCTGAAAGTTTTAGGATTAATTATAACATCGGACAGCAAAAAGACCCGAAAATATATAATAATATAACAAAGAATTTTGTTTGAAAAGGCTCCGAAACTACAGAACCGGTTTGAAATTTTTTTACACCGAACGAAAATGGTGATTGATACACCCGTGCATCGGAGAGCACGTAAATGTCGGTCCTGCTTGTGATCTCTCTCCGGTGGTGTCGGATTGTCGTCCCATCGCGCTATGAGAGTGAAGGAATAGTGAGTGCACCGCAGTCCAAGCAAATGTGCACAAACTATAATATGTCCTGCGCAGCTGACTGATCTCCTTATATGAGAACAGCCGCCGTGGTCGACATTGACCGTGGACGCCATTATATAAGGTAGTATAGATCTTATTTTTTATTGCACACATAAACACATTTTTACACAGATAACAGAGATTATGCACAACGGCGAGCTTAACCCAGTGTTGGGTTCTCTTACAGCGAACCATAGAGTGAAAGAGTGATTTGATGAAATATATCTATACTAATATTATAAAGCTGAAGAGTTTGTTTGTTTGAACGCGCTAATCTCAGGAACTACTGGTCCGATTTGAAAAATTCTTGCAGTGTTAGATAGCCCATTTATCGAGAAAGGCTAATAGGCTACTTTTTATCCGGGTTTGTGCAGAGGTTTCCACGGGATGCGGGTGAAACCGCTGACAGAAGCTAGTTAGTATAGATAAACAAACAAATTTTCTTGTTTAAAATGTTAGGTATAGTATAAATATGAAAATACTTACATGATCATGGGTCAAATAATGCTCTTTGAGCAGAGCGTCGCTTATAAGCGCTTTACATCTGAAAGCTGAAGCCGCTTGTAGCTTCGCAGCGCAAACATAGCATATACCCATCGGTAGCTTGTTGCTCACACCTTTGTTCGGCTGAAAAATATTATATAACATTTAAGGGTCTATTCACACAGACACAGACAGTTCATCTGAGAAATCAATGACTGTGTTTCGGATGGCACGTTAAACTGTAGGTCCCGGCTGTCATTGAACATCCTTGGCAGTCGTTACGGGTAGTCAGAAGCCGGTAAATCCGACACCAGTCTAACCAAGGGGTATTGGGTTACCCGGGTAACTGGGTTGAGGAGGTCAGATAGGCAGACCCTCCTTGTGAAGCTCTGGTACTCAGCTGCATCCGGTTAGACTGGAAGCCGACCCCAACATAGTTGGGAAAAAGGCTCGGAGGATGATGAAGGGTCCGTTCAGACAGACCGGCTCGGAGAGCATCGGCGCGCATTTTTCTTTTCACACAGACCAGAATCAGCTCCGATCGGCTCTGATCGGCTGCGTGAGCGTTAAGGATTCGAGCATTCTTAATGACAAAAGCAGTGCACATGCAAAATTAAACCTTACTACAAATACTAAGTACTCGATTTTCAACGGGTTAAGAATTTGCTCTCCTCTCCGAGCCGATCTGAGCGAACCCTAAAGCACAGTGCTCAAAAAATTTGAGGTTCAGAATCGCACTTGGCCGGTTTTTTTAAAGTTTTTTATTGCATAAAAAAATACTTACTGGGGTACCCATGATATCCCTATACATGATATGTAGCTTTTGATTGCTCAGTTGATACATTTTAGCGTCCAAAGTCAAACACAGCTTACAAATCTGAAAAAAATATATATATAAATATATACTTAGAAACGAGGACGACCTCGATGGCGCAATGGTCAATATGCTGCCGAACCTGAGGTCCCGGCTTCGATTCCCGGTTCGGTCGGCATTTGTGTGATGAGCATGCTTGTTGGCCGTGGTCTGGGTGTCACAGTATATCTAACTATATGTATATGTAGTTTATCAGTTGTGTTAGCACCCATAACACAAGTTGATTAATAACTTACCATGGGGCTAACCGACCGTGTGTGAAAAGGTGTCCCGACATATTATTATTGTATTTATTATTTTAACAAAACACAAACCGTCGTACCACAAAAATGTTTAAACGTCTGTTGAACACTTGTCTAAAAAAATGACAGATTATGACGTTGAGGTAAGGTCCGTTTTGCAACCACACTTTTTAAGGGTTCCGTACCCAAAAGGGTAAAACGAGACCCTATTGTTTTCGCTCCTCTGTCTGTCCGTCCGTCCGTCCATCTATCACCAGGCTGTATCTCATGAACCGTGATAGTTAGAGAGTTGAAATTTTCACAGATGATATATTTCTGTTGCCGCTATAGTGATAGTTAGAGAGTTGAAATTTTCACAGATGATATATTTCTGTTGCCGCTATAACAACAAATACCTACTGAAAACTATAATAAAATAAATATTTTGGAACAAACGTGATTTTTTTGCTCATTTTATAAATAATGGCACGGAACCCTTCGTGCGCGAGTCCGACTAGCACTCGCCGATTTTTTAGACAAGTGTTCAACAGATGTCTTAGTTCTTGTAATAAGGCTGTAAATATTTCCGGAATAGGAAAGAGCTTATCTTACCCTTGAATCAGCTGGTGCGTCCGAATCATGCTGAAAGAGAAAATTCTTTATTAATAAACTTTTATTTTGTTTACAGAAGAAGTACAGAAAAGGAGTCGTGGTGGCCTAGTGGGCAAAGAACCAACCTCTCATGTATGGGTCCGATTCCAGGTCAGGCAAGTACCAATGCAACTTTTCTAAGTTTGTATGTACTTTCTAAGTATATCTTAGACACCAACGACCGTGTTTCGGATGGCACGTTAAACTGTAGGTCCTGGCTGTCATTGAACATCCTTCGCAGTTGTTACGGGTAGTCAGAAGCCAGTAAGTCTGACACCAGTCTATCCAACGGGTATTGGGTTGCCCAGCTAACTGGGTTGAGGAGGTCAGATAGGGCAGTCGCTCCTTGTAAAGCACTGGTACTCAGCTAGATCTGGTTAGACTGGAAGCCGAACCCAACATAGTTGGGAAAAAGGCTCGGGAGATGATTTTATTTACAGAAGTACTGTACTGTAACAGCCTTTTATCGTCCCACTGCTGGGCTGCGGCCTCCTCTCACACGGTGAAGGATTGAGCGTTAATCACCACGCTTGCTCAATGCGGGTTGCTGATTTCAGACTATTTAGTCTAGGTTTCCTCGAGATGTTTTCCTTCACCTTTTTATCAGTCATTGATGTCCAAGATATACTTAGAAAGTACACACAAACTTAGAAAAGTTGCATTGGTACTTGCCTGACCTGGAATGGAATGCACACCCTCATACTTGAGAGGTTGTTTCTCTACCCACTAGGCCACCACAACTTATTTTATTTACAGAAGTACAAATATTTACAATACAACTTAATATTATAAATGTGAATGTTTGTGAGAATGTACAAATACAGCTGGACCGATTTGGTTGAAATTTGATATGTAGATAGGATAGATACTTTTAACAAAGCTAGTAAAAATTAAAACTATCCTTATCCTTGTAAGCCTACGACTAAAATTTGTCAAAAAATTCCTCCTCATCGCTGTCAACTGGGAGCTTTGTCCAAAGTAGTTGCCAGCCTTTTGGTCATACGAAATGTCAACATTCATTTTGGGCACTCTGACTGAAAGTCACTACATAGTATAAAACAAAGTCGCTTTTTCTGTCCCTATGTCCTCCCTTTGTACGCTTAAATCTTCAAAACTACGCAACTGATTTTCATGCGTTTTTTTAATAGATAGAGAGATGAAAGAGGAAGGTTTATATGTATAATAACATCCATTAAATTCTGGGGAAATATTGATATCCCGTGCGAAACTGGGGCAGGTCGCTAATAAAAAATAAAAATAAGTCCAAAAAACTTACTATAATAGGTACAGCGCCATTTTTGAGTCTTTTGTGCCCGTTTTTAGTTACATGTATGTCTTTATCCAGAAAATGTTGTGAACATATAAAGGACTTGCTGTTTGGCTCAAAATTTGGGATAGCTAGAGCCTCCAACCACGCTTCACGATGCTTTGGGTCTTTCGGGAACCTAGAAAAAGAAAAACCTTAATCAAAATTAGTTTATTCAAACTTCACTTTTCAAATGTCTGAAATTGACAAGAGACAGCCCCCAAAACACCTACACTTCACCACTGCCTATGTGTTTTTGCTGGGAAGAAGAAGTGGTGCAACTCCCCAGCAACACATGTTGTTTATATTATATACATATACATTTGTATGCAATATGTATTGCATTATACAATATGCAGCCACCACATGCTAGCTAGCACTCACCCTATATACCTTAATAAACTCTTTAAAAAATTGAGAGGTCAGATAAGTAGTTGCTCCATAAAAAACCTGCATCTTTAGACTTGAATCCAACTGCAAAGGCAGCTGTTCTCATTTTAAGGAGATCAGCCAGCTGTGCAGGACATATTATAGTGCACTATTCCTTCACTCTCGTAGCCCGATGGGACGGCAATCCGACACTACCAGAGAGATCAGGCGCAGGACCGACATTTACGTGCTCTCCGATGCACAAGTGAATCAATCACAAACTCCCAGACTACAGGCTGCTTTGTGAAAGTTTAAGAAAACCCACAAAGCGATTTCAGTTCGACCTGGGAATCAAACCCGAGACCTCGAGCACAGCAGCCGCACTTTCGACTACTAGCTAGACCAATGAGGCAACCCCAAATTAGTTGGGCAAAGATATTACGATTCAGACAGGAATAATTTTTAACACACTTTCACTAGGTCAAACTGTACATAACTATGTAAAGGAATCTAAGGTAACTAATTTAACCATCTTGCAATAATAATAGCGTCATAAAAATTGACAGCTGTATGTAGTTCTGATGACAATACAACACTGTCGAATTGATCTGATGATGGAGCCGGAAGATATGAACTGGAACTTCATGATGGAACATCGTATCGTAGCTTTTTTGACTTATTAGAAGTCTTAGAACTTTAACCATTATTAAGCGCATTTGTACAATCGTATTTTCTAGACTATTGATTTAAGAAGTAAAAGGATAAAATTACTTACGAATGTAAAGTATTTTTTTGACGGTTTGTATCGAAACTCCTGACTCTACCGATATATCCACAGTCCGGTACGCAACACTTCATGTTTTATCTTTCAATGTATTAAGTAAATTATCAATTTCTACACCACAAAACAGTTTTTAGCAACGAAATTATTATATTAAGAATTATTTTCTCAATAATTAATACATTCTTCTATGTATTCTGACTTCTGACAAATTCAACAAATTGTTACTGTCATAGAGGTGTAACTTCCATCCATACATAGACATAATATAGTAAACAGGACTTTTACCCAAAAAACGAGCCGAGTGAAACAGTTAGTACGGAGGCCGGCTCTCTCTCTCGGCTCGGATTTGCCTCTGTGTATTATGCAACCAATTTAGTACCTAATTCCGTTAAAATAGAGTTAATTTTCGTAAATATATATTTTGAGAGTGCGCAATCTTGTTTAGTATATTACATCTATGGATGAAACTCTCCTACAAAATCGAAACTCGAAAAGTAGTCGAAGAAACTAGCGCTATCTAGTGTGCGAGGAACGTAATTTTTCTTCATATGCTAGGTTTATGCTCAAAGCAAAGTTTTTGAAGTATAATTATTCAGATATTTATATTACCTACTTTTTCTATTATGTTATAAAAATACATAATTAAAATTTTATGTTAATTTTAAAAATGTTGATCGTCATTTTCACTGCGGCAACATCCGGGAAAATCTGTCACCCGTCACTCGTCAGTCATATTCAAAGAATACAATGTGTATTACATACCAATGACAGAGTGTCTTTGGTTAGCACGTGTGCCTAGAATTTTCTGCTGTTTTCTGTGTTTTTGTGACCTTTTGTGACTTAATTTTGTGTCTGTGTGTTGTCCCTGTGTTTGTTATCGGTGGTGTATTGTTATTTGGGTAAATAACTAGTTTTAGTAAGCACTATGGATCGCAATAAACCCCCCGACCCCGATCCTCCTGACATCTCTGTATTTGCTCCTCTTTCCCCCAATTATCCCCTGTCCCAATTCGCCGATGTTGCTTGCAGTATCGCGGACTCCCACACCTCATCATCCTCTAATGCCAGGAAACGCTGCGGAGATAACTCAAACATTGCCGTGTCAACCCCGCCACCAAAACAACAAAGAAATTTAGTTGGCCGCAGCAGGTACTCTGCTACAGATAAGGCACCGTTCATTGTCCACGTCTCTCGATTGGAGCCCCAGCCTAACGCCGGTACCTCTCTCCATCCAGTTACTTTCGGGATATTTCTTCAAAAGCACAATATAACTAACATTGTCCGCGATGGCGTTAAAAAAGTCGGCAGGAATCGTGTATCAGTAGAGTTCAAATCCCCTCAGGATGCGAATTCATTTATCATTAATAATATTCTTCCCAAAAATAGTTTTGTGGCCTCTATCCCTACTTTTAATATTACTCGCATGGGTGTTGTTACTGGTGTGCCCACTGATCTGAAAGAAGAAGAAGCGCAAAGATACCTACAGGTCCCTTCAGGTTGCGGTGAAATTCTTAAAGTTAGACGGATAAATAGGAAAGTGGTGATTGATGGAGTGGCCGAATTTAAGGCTACAGAAACATGTGTCCTTACCTTTGACGGTCAGGTATTACCGCAAAGAGTATTCTGCTGTTATACTTCCCTTCCAGTCCAACAGTATGTTTACCCCACCATCCAGTGCCGTAAGTGCTGTAGGTTCGGTCATGTAGAACTTGTGTGCCGGTCTAAACCTCGCTGCAGTAAATGCGGCCATGATCACCCTGGTGATGGTTGCAGCATTTCTGAGGCGGAGGCATTCTGTGTGCTCTGCTCGGGGAATCATTTTGCGAATAGCAAATCATGCCCAGAGTTGGGCAGACAGAAGGCCATTAAGACCGTTATGGCTGAGAAGTCCCTTTCTTATGCTGAAGCTAGCAAAACTATCCCACTTGTTTCTCGCAATTATGCAAATGCTACAAAAGTAGTTCCAGCTCCCACTCAGTCATACCGCAAAACTGTTTTTCTTAAGCCAAAGACCCATGCCCCTCTATCCCCCTCTTACGATAAAGCTGCTCATCAGCAAATCATTAACTCCCCTGCATCTTCACAGCCTGATGGCTGTGCTCTAAATAACCCATTCATTGGCAATAATACATCATCACTTATAGATATCCTTATTAAACTTTTGACTACAATTTTATCTACTAATAATGCTGAAATACCGTCCAACGTTGCCTATCAACTAGTTAATCTTCTCCCAAATATTAGAAATGGCGTCCCGCCAAATATTCCTGCAATGGAATGTGAGGAGCGTGTGGCATAAGAAACACGACCTCATATTCCTTCTAAATAAATTCAAGCCTCTGGCTTGCTCAATCGCTGAGACTTGGCTCACACCGAGTCTCAGTTTTAATATACCACTTTTTAATATTCTCAGATGTGACAGATCTGATGGCTATGGAGGGTCGGCTCTCCTTGTTAATAATCGTGTTCCACTGTCGACCTTGACACTTTCTGCTCTGGATGGTGATATGAATATAGTCGCAGGTAGAGTAGAAGGTATCACAGTCCTATCTGTATATATCTCCCACCCACAGCACAGGTTCTTAGCTACCATTAGAGAAATCTTAAATAATATTGTAGGACCCGTCCTTGTCATGGGTGATTTTAATTGTCACCATTTTAGATGGGGTTCCAATCGCTGCGATTCCTTTTGGGAAGGTTTAGTAGAAATCTTGGATGACCTAGACCTTTGCATCCTAAATGATGGTAGCCCTACTCGTAGATCCCTTCCCGGACAGCAAAAGAGTTGTGTAGACCTCACATTCTGTTCAGTAGAGTTGGCGGCATCAATTCATTGGCAATGTACTACCCTTACGCATGGTAGCGACCATTACCCCATTATTATAACTTTTCCTAATAAAACCTATTTAGAGAAAACTTCTCCTCCACTATTGAAGTACAACTTGTCCAAACCCGATTGGTCGAAGTTTTCATCTTTACTGGAGGAGAAAATCAGTATACTTCCAAATTTAACTTCAAGTTACCAAGATACTTCTGGTCACTGCCATGCTAAGAGATGTCACGATGACTTTATCTCGGCCATTACTTCAAGTGCAGACTCATCCTTCCCGTTGCGTAACTGTGCCAAAAATAAAATTCCGTCTCCCCCTTGGTGGGACCAAGAATGCACATCGGCTGTTAAAGAAAGGAAAGAGGCCGAAAAACAGTACAATGAATTGATGAATAGCGACAATCTTATACGGTACAGACGAGTGTTTGCTCAATCTCGGCGGCTTCTTCATAAGAAGAAACGTCGTGGTTGGGTTAAGTTTTGCACTTCTCTATCCCCTTCCACTCCCATATCAGCAGTATGGAAGAGCATTAATCGTTTTAGGCGAGGCTGCTCCCCACCTATCTCTTCCCCCATAACGAGAGAAACTGCTGAATCCTTCTTCGACAAAATTGCTCCAGCCTATGTTCCTTCATTTCCAGAACTTCTGCTACCGTCTGTAAATATTTTGGATGATCCTATGGATGAACCATTTTCGTTGAAGGAACTTGATGCGGTGTTACGTCATGTTAAGGATTCCGCTCCAGGCATGGACGGAATACCGTATTCATTTGTAGCTCATTCCGGTTCTAAAGCTAAGCAATACTACCTTGACATTGTTAATTATTGCTATCAATATGGTTGGGTTCCTGACCAGTGGAAAGTACAAATAGTCATTCCGCTCCTGAAGCCCGGCAAGACTGCTGATGACCCGAATGGCCTTAGACCAATTGCTTTGTCCTCCGTGTTGGCCAAGTTACTGGAACACTTAATTAAAAATAGGCTTGAGTGGTTGGTTGAGTCTAGGGATTCACTGCCGAGCCATCAGTTTGGCTTTAGAAAGGGGCTTAGTACCATGGATAGTGTGGCAATTCTGGTAACCGACATCCGTACAGCCTTTTCTAAAAATGAATCTGCTGTAGCCGCATTCCTTGACATATCTTCCGCATACGACAGCGTTCTTCTTCCAGTCCTCAGGCAGAAACTGCAACAGCTGAGGATTCCAGGTAAGATGGTACAATGTATATGCGCACTCCTCATGTCTCGCTCATTAATGCTCAGAGTGCAGGGGGAAGTATTCGAGATGAGGCAGACGTGGAAAGGCCTTCCGCAAGGCTCTGTTTTAAGCCCTCTACTTTACAACCTCTATACGGCAGACATTGGCTCCAGCCTCAATGCCGATTGTCACTTACTGCAATACGCTGATGATCTGGCGTTATATGTTGTTAATCCTTCCATAGAGGATGCTGCCTCATCCCTCTGCCTCTCCCTGGACTCTCTGCACACATGGCTTCTGGACCATGGTCTCTCATTATCTGCCCCAAAAAGCTCGGTAGTGATTTTCTCCCGAAAACGACTGATCCCTCAGGTCTCAGTGAACATCCAAGGACAAGGCATCCCTATAGTCCAAAAAGCAAAATTTTTAGGAGTTTATTTAGATTGTAAATTATCCGGTATTCACCACATAAATTACCTAATCAAAAGATGCGAACGAGTTATCTCCATTTTGAAAGCTCTCTCTGGGGTCTGGTGGGGGGCACACCCCTTCACTATGAAATTAATTTACAATGCCTTAGTTCGTAGCATTCTGGATTATGGGTCACACTTGGTGATTCCTGGTAACAAAGGTGCCTTGGCCGGCTTAGATAGGATCCAATCTCAATGCCTTCGGATCATCACAGGTTGCATGAAGTCGTCGCCTATTAACGCCTTACAGGTTGAATGCGCTGAACCCCCTTTAGCCCTGAGACGTCAGTACCTTGCTTCCCGTTTCCTGTCCAGGGTTATTCCTAAATCATCCCACCCTCTCATCCCAAAACTCAGAGAGCTTGACACTCTTTGTCACAGCTCAAAATATTGGGAACATAAAGAAATCCCCTTATTCCTGAAAGCATTCCGATTTTTCAAAATTTTGAATCCCCTATTGCATCACATCCCAGACTTCCTTTATTTAATTACCCTATGAAGTACTTTGCTTCACCCTAATATATTTTATAACATTGGCATATCGAAAAACTCCCCATCGGCAAATTCGACCTTTAATGCGGTTTTGGGTGAACGATGGACTGGGTTTCAAAGGTTCTTCACGGATGCTTCCAAATTGAATGGTGGCTATACTGGAGCCGCGGTTTATTACCAGAACTCGAAAATTATTATGAAATTCAGATGCCCAAAGGAGTCTTCTATATTTACAGGCGAGTGCGTGGCATTATTGGAAGCTTGTCACTTTATAGAGTCCCATGAGATCAACTTCGGAGTTATCTTTACTGACTCCCTTAGTTGTCTCCAAGCCCTATCCCAGAATCCCTTTCGAGCTAAACTCCATTGTCCTATTATCCTGGATATCAAAAAGTCCCTTTTCTCCTGCTCTCTGCAAGAGAAAGTTGTTCACTTAGTTTGGATCCCTAGCCACTGCGGTATAACGGGAAATGAATGTGCTGACGCATTGGCTAAGGATGCATGCACGTCTGAATCAGCGGACCTTGCACACTTCTCCCTTCACGGGCATGACCTACTAAACGTTCCTAGATTGAGTCTTGAGACGTCGTGGCAGGAATGGTGGAATATCTCCAGCAGAAAGAAGGGTAGTTCATATTACTCTATCCAACCGGTTGTAAAATCAAAACCGTGGTTCACTCGTTTTAAAAAATACCCTAAACAGGTTATTTCAGTCCTGTGCAGAATACGATTAGGGCATTGTTGTACTCCGGTCTTCTTGCGCAAAATTCGGGTGCAGGACTCATCCCTCTGCGAGTGTGGACTGGATGAGGGTACCCTGGACCATATATTCTTTAATTGTCCCAATAACTCATCTTTTGATCTATATGGTCGTCTCCAAAAACTTAAGATTCCTCTCCCTACTAATTTCCGTTCCCTCTTAACTTACTCCTGTCCAGAATTGCTCCAGGCGCTATTGATGACTATCCATCGAAATAATATTAAATTATAAACTGTGGCCTAGTTATTTAGACCACTGTTTGTATAGTTGTGGTATATATGTTATTCGTTTTATGTTACTAACATATTGTTATTATTTATATATGTAAATGTATTTCTGTTTGTTTCAGTGCCGTCCTACTAACACGTTAAGTTACACAAGTTTGACTTCAAGATCAATTTAATTTTATCCTTTGCCAATCACAAGCACTACTTGCTTCTCATCCCACTTGTCATTGGCAGAATCGTCGACGTATGCATCGACATGGATTGCCATAAATAAAAATAGAATAGAATAGTGTATTACATACCAATACATACTGCCATATTAGAATCACTTGTTATAGTTATCACTTGTAATTGTTTTAGTTATCGGCAAGGATATTGAGCCCTTACCTTCACCTGCGCAGTAGCGATTTATTGGTTTATTGCCTTATGTGTACAGTGCTCAAAGCGATCCCCACTCTTCCGCCGAGAGCCCAATATCCGTGGCGGTAACTATATCTTTGGTTTTGTTCGTTTTGCGTTTACTTTGTTTTTGTGATATATTTTTTATACCGACTCAGCTTGTTTACGGATTCTGATTTTCCTGAGTGCTTCGTATTACCTGGCTTGTTATTTGGACCCCGAACTTATAACTTATAACTTATTCATTGACTTCGATTTTAAAAGTTTTACAATTTTGGATTTTGAAAATGCCGAAATCATCTGCATTAAAATGTTACTTTGGATGTATTATCGATGGTAAGTTCTTATTTAGTATGTTTCATTCAATAAATTAATGATTCATTTCAACTTTGTGTAAATTCTGTACAAAATAAAATCTGTTACAGCCTTCTTTTTTTTTATCGTCCCTCTGCAGGGCACAGGCCTCCTCTCACATGGAGAAGGATTGAGCATTAATCACCACGCTTGCTCAATGCGGGTTGGTGATTTCAGACTTTATAGTCCAGGTTTCCTCAAGATGTTTTCCTTCACCTTTTTATCAGCCATTGATGTCCAAGATATACTTAGAAAGTACATACAAACTTAGAAAAGTTGCATTGGTACTTGCCTGACCTGGAATCGAACCCGCACCTTCATACTTAAGAGCTTGGTTCTTTACCCACTAGGCCACCACGGTGACCACGGCTGCTTAAAATAAAATACCTACATTTTATTAAAATTTTATTTAAAGGACCGCTACACCGATTCCCGAAATGGGAATATCCTTGCACAGAAAGGTTTAATCAGTGGAAATCTGTACTCAGCATCGCAACCCAAGAGAGAGGAAATAACTACATATATAATTCTGTTCGCATATGCCACAGACATTTTGAAGAATATTATAAATCACCGAGTAAACTTTTGACCAGAAATGCAATACCTACATTGAATTTGGGTATGTATTTTTACTTATTTCTGGTCTACTTTTATGTTTTCCATGGTTACAAAACAATGTATAGTTATCGGCACGGTTATTGAGCTCTCGGCGGAAGAGTGGGGATCGCTTCGCGCACTGTACATTTAAGGCAATAAACCAATAAATTACTGAGTGAGTGCTCAATACCCTTGCAGATGATTATATACATGTAAAAAATTTGTATGTTTATGTACTTAGCTGTTAAGTACTAAATGGCCTTTCCGGCTCCATTATTTATCAAACAAGCTTGAAATACCAAAATAACTCATAAAAATAATTTATGTACGTATACATATATTTTCATAAACATTTAAGACTTAACATTCATGACATGATATCAAGATTTTAAATGATTTTAAATTCACAATTTTTCTTTAATCTCTTTATTAGCATTCCATATGTTATAACAGGTGGTACATTTAGATTAGTGACAATATGGACCCTATAGGGCACAGCTTAAAGAAGTAGGAGAGTTTTACTACTTTTCAAGTGGTTCATACGTACGTGAAAAGAAACGTAAATGATGAATGACGGGACCATATATTACTTTACTCTTTGGACGGGACCATGCATGGGGATGACACTACAGTACTTTGAGGTCGAGAAAAGAAAATATATGGAAAGTGGTGCCATCTAGCGGGGAGGACGTGTCAACTAAGGCAAAAGTTTTCCCTTAAATACTACTAGATGTCGCCTTAGATGACCTCTTTCTTAAAATGCTATTCTTTTAATAATTGATCAAATTCGAATTAATAATAGAAACTTAAAAATAATGTTACATTTTTCGCGATTCGTTATCGGGCTTAAAAAAGTCCATAACGTTTTTTATACATTCTTATTACTTATTTTTCCAATGGCAACACTGGTAAATAATGTATCTATGGCCAAGAATAAATTAAAAAAAAAATACGTGTAAATAAATAAAAGTTTTCAAAACTTTCCACCAACGTTTGTTGTGGTTGTGTGTACCGTGAGTTTTCCGTGTAATTTCTCTTTTTTATTGACCTTCGCGGTTTTCCTGGACTCCGAGAGTCTTACACACAGTTACTTGGCTTTTCGTAAACGGATACCGACGAATACACTTACCTACTTCGCTGGACCCCATCGTTTTATGGACTTCGCCGTGTACAGTTACCGGCACGGATGTCGGGCTCTCGGCGGAAGAGTGGGGATCGCTTTGCGCACCCGTACGCATAAGGCAATAAGGCAGTAAATCGCTTGTGCGCAGGTGAAGGTCAGGGCCCGACATCCGTGCCGGTAACTGTATGTTTATTGTGATCAAACTTGGCTACGTTTTTTTATTACGATGGCGAAATTACCGAAAAATCCTCGCACTCATTGCTATTTTGCATGTGAAGAAGGAGGTAAGATGACAATTGACGATATAATATGTGATCCTATTTAAGAAAGATCCCTTCCAAAGCTTTTTTTCCTCTAGTAATGAGTCAATACATCATTTGAAAGGTCTTTTCAAGCGTTACATTTTGTACTAACATACTACTTACCAATTCTTAGTACTTAAGAAGTTAGAGCTTATTTTAGATTATATTATCGATAGTTTGTTTCAAGTTCTGAGATTTCTTCTCGAGTAATTAATTATATATCACTGGAAAGGCCTTTTTAAATAGAACATGTTGTACTACTAAAATCATCATCCTCCGAGCCTTTTCCCAAACTATGTTGGGGTCGGCTTCCAGTCTAACCGGATTCAGCTGAGTACCAGTGCTTTACAAGAAGCGACTGCCTATCTGACCTCCTCAACCCAGTAACCTGGGCAACCCGATACCCTTTGGTTAGACTGGTGTCAGACTTACTGGCTTCTGACTACCGGTAACGACTGCCAAGTATGTCGTACATGTCGTACTAAAATACCTCTAACAAATTGTCAGTACTTTAGAAGCTACAGCAGATTTCAGACATAGTTATTATTTCACTAAACACGTTCTAACTCCCTAAATACTAACAAATGACAATCGCCGCCATACAAGAAAATGCTCTACATAACACAAGCTTTCTATTGATATATCACTTAATGCTAGAGGAGAGGTAGACCAAAACGCTCATTGACTTTCAGGTCCATTGCATCATTTTCCTAAGTCAGACCGTGATAGGGAAAGGTTTGATGCCTGGAAAGAAGTATTGGACGATGACATCAAAATAAAAGGAGATGCGTACATTTATAATCAATTAAGATTATGTAATAAACATTTTGAAGATTATTACATATCTCCAAGCAAGTGCTTGACCAGAAATGCAGTGCCAACCTTGAATATTACGGGGTTATTATCAGGTAAACAAAAATATATGCAAATAAATTCTAGTCCGAATATAGCTTAATCTTTGCGGCAGATGTCTATGAAATCCAGCGGGGCCCAGTAGGGCCAGGGCCTGCCGGGGCTGCGGGTTGTTCGAAAGAGATATCGTGGCCCTGGTACATAAAAGGCCTACGTCGGAACACGACGGTTTTTATAGTCAGTAAGAGTCTGACACTCCCTCACCGCTGCTAACCCACAGCAGGAGGGGTTATTTGATGATTTTTAACGTCGCAAAAAAAAAAAAAACGGTCACTGATTATCGGGCGTATGTCATGTTTATAATTTTATTTTGTATCACTTATATTTTCATTATTAGTGCCAGTTGAATCATAAATGAAGTGCAATTACATAAAAACAGTTTTTTTTTATATAGAATTACATTTTAATGTTTTTTTTTTTCTAAAGTATTGTGCATAGTTGTCTAAGAAGTTTATTGCTGCTTTTTAGGTACCACCAGCTCATCTGAAGTTGCAGAAGTGTCTGTTGAGCCAGCTGTTTCTGTTATAACGTCTGACGACACGTACAGAAACATGAGGCAAACATTTGTGGAAGGTATGTTACAAATCATAATAAAACCACGTATTCGCTGGGAAACAATGTTTCAGATACACAGTTTCTGAAACATCACGTAGATGTTTACATCAACAATGTTTCGGGAATTCTGCCGTCCACATCGTCCACAGAAACAAAATTATATGTTTCTGAAACAAAATTATTTGTTTCAGAAACACGTATATATTGTTCTGAAACAGTGTTTATAAACAATTGTTTCTCAGTGAATACATGGCTTGAAAGTCGGTTAAATGTTTGGTTTTAAAAAATAAAAAGTGTTAAGTATGGTCACCAATATACCTATAGGTACGTAGATGACGCCTACATAGCTATAACTATATATAACATGCTTTCGCGTAGACGCTGGTGACAACTAGCGGGGAGGACGAGTAGTTGAAATAAAACTATTCTGTCAGTGGCTCATTTATACCCGTATTATATGTATTATCTATTCTGTCACAGGGGGGTGTAACTTCCATACATTTGGTTGTATCAAAATATTATATATGTCGGAGGCGAACATCAAGGATGGCACTATCGTCCGACATCAGTTAGGGTAAATGAAGCAAAGAGATAACTCAAAGAAACTCAAAACTCAAACGAACTCAAAAGTCAAACGTTTATTCAAATTAGTCAGAACAAAAGACAGCTCCCAAAACGCCCGCCCTTCGCCACTTCCTATGTGTTTTGGCTTGGGGAGAAGAAGTGGCGGAACAAACTCCCCAGCAACACATGTCTGTCTGTTAGGTTAGAAGAACCTTTACACTTTAATTTCAAAAGACACTTTACACACTTTACAATATGGATCTACAACGGTACTACATCACTAGGCAATAACACTAGACGTGACGTAGGGCAGTTTCGAGATGTGCGCAGCACGACGACTCGACCAAGACTGAGCTCCGCGGACGCCACGCCGACCACCACTACTCTGCCAAGCGCGCCAAAATGTTGTTTCACCGGAAACGCCACCAGAGGGCGCGCTTGCGTGACGTTTAGTGTCCGTACTATTGACAGTCTCCGACATATACAAAAACTGGCCATACTTTTACATTTTTGCCACTAGGTAGAGCTAGTTGACGACATTACAAAAGTAAACATACAATTAATAACAATAAATATTTATTATTTCACAATTTATTATGGATTAAATTTCAAAAATATGGTTGCAAATTTTCTTTTTAGCACTTGAAAGTTCAATACTCAATTCTTTATTAGCATTCCATATGTTATAACAGGTGGTACATTTAGATTAGTGACAATATGGACCCTATAGGGCACAGCTTAAAGAAGTAGGAGAGTTTTACTACTTTTCAAGTGGTTCATACGTACGTGAAAAGAAACGTAGGTTAATGATGAATAACGGGACAGAAAAATTACGTTGTCAGACTTGTCAGTTGTCTTTTAAAAACATTTTTCTCTGTTTCGTTCGTTATTTCGAGGTGTTCTTGTGATCTGTATATTGCTTTATCTTTTTGAGTTTTTGACCCTTTTTCTTTCTTGTACTCTGTGATTGGATACGTAAACGATTGACCCTATGCCTTGTATAAACTGGACCTTGATATTGCCGTTTGATTTGGATTCGACGAAATTTTCAAAATGCCGAGAAAGTCTGCATTCAAGTGTTATTTTGGATGTGTTCCAAAAGGTATGTTTCACATAATTTTTTACATCTTACAAAATCCGCTTAGAACTATTTCCTTTTACTTTTTTACACTTTTAACGTATCTACACTGTTTGGTGATATTGTCATTCAGGAACGGTTCATCACTTTCCACCAAATGTATACCCGCATACGGAAAAATTTGATCAGTGGAAAATGGTTTTAAGTGAGAAAGATCGACAAAAGGGCGATAATTACATAAACAACAACATACGTATATGTGATTATCATTTTGAAGTGTGTTATCGAACGGCCAGTGGACGTCTTACCAAGAATGCTGTTCCAACATTGAATATTGGTAAATACCATCTATATTCATATCTTATGTATAAACAAATACACCGCTAGCACAGACTGGTTCTAATAATACACTATAAGAATATTAATGACAATAACAAGTCAAACTGCTAACACCATTAGTTAGGCACTCATCATCCTCCAAGCCTTTCCCAACTATGTTGGGGTCTATGAGTGGCCTATCTATAGCAAATTTATTAGTGTATCATTTATGACTGTCATTTGGTCAGTGACAATCAGGGGTAGGGGGGGATGAAAATCTCCTAAAAAATCATAACTCAAAAAGTAGTCGAAGAAACTAGCGCCATGTAGTGTGCGAGGAACGTCAGTTTTCTTCATTATTTACTTATTTCATTATTCATTATGTTGATTAATTCAGATATTTATATTACTTTTTTCTATTATGTCATAAAAATACATAATTAATATTTTATGTTTACATCCAGAAATATTTCGTTATTCGCTATTGTTTTCTCTCTTCTGTCCGTCCGTCCGTCCGTCCGTCTGTCACCAAAACTAGAATAAAATAAATATTTCGGGAGGCTCCCATACAACTAACGTGACGATTTTTTTGCTCAGTTTTGCTCGATATCCATAAATATATATATTAATTAATATATATATATTAGTTTGGATGGTACGGAACCCTTCGTGCGCGAGTCCGACTCGCACTTGGCCGGTTTCTTTTTTGTTCATTTTGCGTTTACTTTGTTTTTGTGATATATTTTTATACCCACTTGGCTTGTTTACGGATTCTGATTTTCCTGAGTGCTACGTATTACCTAGCTTGTTATTTGGACCCTGAACTGATAGCGAATATGATAACTTGGCTTCTTCACATTGACTTCGATTTTAAAACATTTTACTTTGATTTTGAAATATCATCAAGTGTTGTTGGTTTATAGAAATAGATGGCGCTTGCTGATACTAACCGACCAAATTAAAAATAGTCTTAAATATACTAATTCTTGAAAACGATGTGGCTATTTTATTTTTGCATCGTTATATTTCATCAAATTAGTAATAAATGTTGCCATCAATAAAATAAGGAAATGGATTAGTGGTTTCGTTAAAATCGAAAACTTTTTATGCAAAATCAAAACAGCAGTAATATTTTACTAAAATCGTAAAATATATTTTCATCAAAGTAGTTTCAGTTTGTATATATGTATAGTGTGTACATTGTAGAAATAGATTATAAAAATAAAATAAACAAGATTTTCATCAAATAAATCATTATGATTAGACTTATTTTATTGTAAGTAGTTATATCAATCCCGCCTCAAACCTTTAATTGAATTCGTGGCATAGTAGTTATTTTGTTTTTACTTGCAGCATTGAAGTAAGCTGTCAAGTGTCAACGAATGATAATGGCGGGTAATGACATTTCTTCTGTCATTATAGCCGGTCGTTTTTGTTTGGGTTTACGTCGAGTGTTTTCGTCTACCTAGTAATTCCCCGTGAATTCGTTGAGTCGAGCCCTGCTCCTCCGATTAGCGTTGAGTGTTTGTAATAGTGTTCGAGACGTAGACTATAAAGTGCTCTAGAGTAATTTTACGATGTCAAGCAAACGTTGTTGTGTACCTCAGTGTGCGAAAACTTTAGGTAAGTACATATTACCAGACGGATTTATACCGGACAAATAAAAAGTACTTTTAAGGCTGCTTGTCCACTTAAGCGTAGCAGAGAAATATTAACCAAAGGTTAGATTCAGAATTTTAAACAAATTTTCTAATTTTCTATGGTTCTCTTGAAAATGAGCACTGAAAGTTAGTCTATAAAGAAAGTCCTTATATGTACTTAACCTTATATAAACGTTATTATTTAATCATACCTACGTAACTCATACAAATGATAAGAACGAAACGTCAATCATGACTTTGTATGGAAATGTACCTAGCAATTGTTATTTTCTTATTTCGCTTAAACTCGTCATTCCAGATATGAAAAGAAAAATTCCTGGTGTGAAAAGCCCTCATAAATATGTCAATAATTTCTATATTGTTTTGATTTTTCAACAGAAAATATTGCTAGATAGCATTTCATTATTCTCCTTTCAGTCTTCAATCTGGAAGCCGACCTCAACATAGTTGGGAAAAAAGCTCGGAGGATGAGTCTCTAACCTAAAATATACTAGATAGATTTATTATAGAAAGCATAAGGAATAAGGAAAATAAACATAATTTTGTTCTTTGAATGTACTTTTTATTTTTGCAGGCTCTCAGAGACTTCACTGGTTTCCTAACCCCGAAAAGGACATTGCTCGTTTCCGAATATGGGTTCATACAATTGGTGGAGAGATTTTGAGTCTGAGTAATGAAAATATTTATAAACTTCGTCGAGTATGTCATGCTCATTTCGAAGAGAAATATTGTTGCCTAAACTACAGAATTTCTAACATAGCCATTCCAACATTACTTATACCAGGTGGGTGCACTACGTAGCTAAATGATTAGATGTACTTAACATACATACTGTTACTGTTACAGCCTTTTTTATCGTCTCTTTGCTGGGCTGCGGCCTCCTCTCACACGGAGAAGGATTGAGCATTAATCACCACGCTTGCTCAATGCGGGTTGGTGATTTCAGACTTTATAGTCCAGGTTTCCTCAAGATGTTTTCCTTCACCTTTTTTGTTTTTTGTTACCATTGTTTGGTTGGGTCTTTGTCTTAATTAGTCTTAATACCTCTACTGTTGCAGATCCACTGTCTATATCAAAATGTATGTACACTGATAGCAGACCATTCAGGGCAGTTGAAAACTTACCATCTACATCAAAAGGTTAGTTCACCAGGATCTTTCAACAAAGTCCTAGATTCATTAATGTTAGCATTGTTTTGACTTAATATGGTCGTCTAGCAGCTTGACAATTGTGCCATTATAACTAACTAGCTGGTGCCCGCGACTTCGTCTGCGCAGGTTTAGTATTTCGAACAATATGTTTACAAATTGTAGCCTATGTGTTATTCTGATGTATAAACTATATTATTGTAAAGTTTCATTAAAATCCATTCAGTAGTTTTTGCGTGAAAGAGTAACAAACATCCATACATCCATACATACAAACTTTCGCGTTTATAATATTAGTAGGATTAATTATATATTTTTAAGCCCTCAGGGTGCACTTCAAATTTAAGTTGCATTTGGAATATATGCATGCTTATATACAGGCATGTTATAAAAGTTGTTGGTTTGTGGTTACAGATGGCACCACTAGTGGCTTTCCTTTAAAATCCGTTAAACCTACATAAAAACTTGAAATAAAATACTCTGTGACCAAGTACACATACACGCTATGTTCTCTTATTAGAACAATGCAGGTTGCTTGAAACTTTTGTACGGAAACTAACGCCATCTATCCCTCTTAGTGAAAACTACTCGTTTTACCCATTGGGTTACCACTTTATAACAGTGATATGATTTAAACAAAAATAATAATATATCTGTTGTTTCATAGTATTACACTAGTCTAATGCAGTAGCTAGAAAAAATAAAACAACTAATTCAATGAACATTGCAAAAAGCGTTTTTTTGTCCTAATATTACACACAAGTAGGTAAATGACCATAGCGGCTGAAAGACAATGTATATCTATGGCCAAGAATAATAAAAAAAATGACCATAAATGACGTTAGACGTCACCTTAAAAATGAGTTAATTTATTCATTTGTTTTCGAGTTTCAAGGTGAGATTGTAGCATCAAGCTTAGAATTATATGCTCCTCCGTTTGCGCGTAACGAGTTCACAGTGAAGTGCTCTTGTTTTGTGAGATAGGACTCTGTGGGAGAAATTGACTCTTGTTTTAGATAGGACTAATTGTTAGTGTGTGAGAAATTGACTCTTGTTTTAGATAAGACTTTAGTGTTGTGAGAAATTGACTCTTCTGGTGTTCAACTTAACACATACAATGTCTTTCGTGTCTTGTTGTGTACCTGGCTGTACTATCACTACTGAAGACGGTTAGTGTACATCATATTACATATATTATTTTCATCATCATCATCATCATCCTCCGAGCTCTTTCTCAACTATGTTGGGGTCGGCTTCCAGTCTAACCGGATGCAGCTGAGTACCAGTGCTTTTGCTTACATTACATACCTATATTATTTTGTTGTTTGTTATTTTACATTAAGCTCAGTCAAAACAATATTCCAGGCGTGCTGCATAAATTTCCAAACCCAAGTATTGAAAGTGAACGCTTCAAGAAATGGGTTCAAACTGTTGGAGATACAGTCAAAGAATTAGATGAAATCTTCATTTATAACAACAGAAGAGTATGCCGAAGACATTTTGCACCGGTCTTCCACTACCCTAAGAACAGATTAAGTAAATTAGCAATACCCACATTGTTCATTGAAGGTAATAAATCCATTCTTCTTCTTCTTTCCTGTCAATGACATGTTGTATATTGAGACTACACTATGTCAGCCAAATATGCCGCTACAGCGAGAGGACGGCCGGATGCGCTCATTAAGTCCTCCCGCGAGCAAGTTTCAGGGCTCAGTGGACATGGACGATTATTAATACATTTGCTTGCACACTATACAAGGTTAATATTCCAACCGGTCATAGCTATATTTGAAACTATGAAAAATATCAAAACATACTGAATGGAATAACTTATTTCATGAAAGATTAAATCAATATACTGGATGGAGTCTCATTTGAAGCTCATTTTGACACAACAACATTCTCTATGTGTATATTGTGGTCTTTGACTAAGTAGGTAAATGATATAAGATGTTACCTGAAAAATACGAGTTTGTTTGTTTGAAACACGTTTTGCCCTGGATTTTGACTTTGAGTAAGCCGCTGACCCTGGATTTCCACTTCGAGTTGAACTGAGGCGCGATTCTACAAATTTCGCTTAAGCGACATACGATTCACATCAGCTGAGATCTAATCACGACTCAATTACGATTGAAGCGTATGTGTTATCTTTTAAATAAACGTTTTTATCCGTTTCTGTAATTCAATATTGAATCATATTGTCTGCAAATTATTTACGATTGCAATATGGTTTGCGATTGGTCTGCCATTTGGTCTATAGGGTAATCTGCTCTACAGTCATGTTGCAATCGTAAAACATTTTGCAATAAATAGTTTGCGTAATCATTTACCGCGGATAGATGGCGCTGCTTGGATGTTGAAGGAATCAGGGTCAAAAGTACCGTTTATTTCTGTGTGAATATTGTAGTATTAGGCCGACCAATGAAATGGCATTGGAAATAGTAAGTAGTTGACATTGACAACTGTCAACTTTACAGCTAATTTAACTTAATTATTATATTATTTATCTCCTATATAGGGATATCGCTAAGCGACTTGCTGACACTTCAGGTGACCCAAGGGCTGGTTTTTATTTTGGCCAAAAAGTAAGCATTGCCATCCAACGTGGCAATGCTGCCAGCCTCTTGGGTACACTCCCGGTGGGCAGCGATGAGGAGTTTTTTGATGCAATTTTTTAAATATTTTTATTTATAGTAAGTGTATATATTAGGTAATAAGTTAGTTATATGTTGTATATATATTTATTATTAAGTTATTTGTAAATAAACTATAAAAAACAAATAGAAAAAAAAAAATATATATATATTTACATGATAATTGTACTCAAACTCTAAATAAAAATAATTGCTAAATAGAAAAAATCTCAATAAATACAAAGTAAAACGGGCGAAGTTCGAGTCGGACTCGGACGTAGGGTTTCGTACCATCTAAACTAATGTTCTATTTATATTTATGGATATCGAGCAAAAAACATCACATTTGTTCTATGGGAGCCCCCCGAAATATTTATTTTATTCTAGTTTTCAGTACTTGTTGTGATAGCGGCAACAGAAATACATCATCTGTGAAAATTTCAGCTCTCTAGCTATCACGGATCATGAGATACAGCCTGGTGCGAGAAGGACGGACGGATGGACAGAGGAGCGAAAACAATAGGGTCCTGTTTTACCCTTTGGGTACGGAACCCTAAAAATTAAATAAGCCTTACAGTAAACTATACAATAAACTCATGAGAACTAACACGATAGGTCTTTATCGCGGTGCTATAACAACAATACAATACAAATGTACAATAGTGACCGAATCATAGCCGACCAATTTGAGTAGGCTTCTGCTTTTAGTTGTAACACTTAAATAATTATCAGCCAATGGAAGGCTCAGGCCCTACTTGGCCCAGCTAGGCCGAACGTGTGACCAATTCGAATCTGCGTTCGCCACACTTTAATAAATAATTTAAGCAATGTCCACACCCGCGGTAACTGCGAAGGAGGCTTCTGTGATGCCCTGCACTCTCTCATAATAGGGTAGTTGAATAATTTTTTAGAACACTCATAGCGCGCCTTATGGCCAAATGTAACTGAAATATTAATATTTCAGTAAAATACAAACTGAAACATATTTTATTTTGTATTTTTATGAACTTTTTGACATATGACCACCAAAACGCCTCAAACTGTCATGTCATGGCGAATCGTGTGACGTCATACGTTGCAAAACACAGTGCTGTTTGTTTTTGGTGGATGAAGAAAGCAATAAAATGGATCACAAGTTTTACAAATATTGTATAGTGCCTCAGTGCGAAAGCTCGACTATTAAAACACCTGAAAAACTATTTATACATGTGCCTAGAAATGAACAAAGGCGAAAGTGGCTACAACTTGCAAGACGCGACGTGAATGTAGCTTTGGATTCAAAAATGTACTTTTGTGAGGATCATTTCGATGTAAGTTTTAACTTTTTTGCTATAAGTAATGTTCGTTAAATATATTAACGTAATAATAATAAGTAATATCTAAAAAAGATAGTTTTTTTTCCGTTGAATGCAACTTGGATTTTTAGGTTAGAATACTCATTCTATTTCTAACAAAAACTTTAATTAAGACTTTAAATTACAGTTGCCAAATGATATGGAAAATTACATGGAATATCATGTCATGGGATTTGTATCGCAAGTTCGGATGAAACCAGATATTTTACCTTGTAAATTTGATTGTCAACCAGATAGAAGAAAACGAGCAAGCAGTAGTTTGGAACGACCATGTGCTCTAAAAAGACAAAGGATGACTATAATAGCAGAGTGCTTAAATAAAACAGACAGCAGCATTGCCAAAACTACTCCAGTTCAAGAAAAATCTCCAGTTATTAATGAAGGTAAATTCATGCTGATTCGCCTCTAATTTTCAGCCAAATCGGTCAAGTCGTTTTCATGTTATGTCGTGACAACGGAAACCGGGTTTCATTTTTATATATATAGATCTTACAATTTTAAACGGTTGGTTAATACAGGCGGGGTCATAATAAACGGATTCTACTTCACAATGTACTCTATGCCATAATGTTATAGTGTCTAATGTTTGTATAACACCCAGAAACAAAAAAAAGTGAATTTGTGTCTTGATATGGCAATTCTTGAAATCATGACAGCTGTCAGTGTGAGCGTCAGTGTCAGTGCATTACAGTTGTGTCGATCTCGATCGAGTGAAGTGTTTATGTTAGGTATCCTCTCCGCTTAAAAACCCAGTTTCAATGTTCTTTGTACTCAACGCAAAATGTATTACAAGTGCTGCTTGTGTAACGCTACGCGACAGGACGCTATTTTGTACCATTTCCCAAGCACTGAGAAAAGACGCCAAGTATGGTTAGAGTGTTTACCTTCATCTCGGGGTGATTTGAAAGCTCTAACGCAAGAGAAGCTTTCGAAGCTGTTTGTGTGCTCAAGACACTTTGAAGAGCGATTTGTGACTCAAAAATCTCGACTCGTAGGAACGGCTTATCCTACACTTTTTAGTGCAGAGGAAATAACTAGAAGAAAACCATCTCAAAACGGTTAGTAAACTTATTCTATATAATAAGTTATTTATTTATTTAATACTTCTGCACATTTTGTACAAGGGCGGACTTAACGCCTTAGGTGTTTCCTACCAGTCTACCTTTGGGTGGCTATTCTTTACCAAAATGTGTGCGAAGTATGAATGTAGATGTATGGAGAGCAAGAGGAAGATAGAACAGATGGATGGATTGCCTGAAAGATGACATGAATAGGAAGGGAGTGAGTGGCAGTATGACGAGTGACAGGGAACATGGAAGAGGATGACATATTGCGGCGTCCCCAAATAAAATTGGGAACAGGACAGGAAGATGAAGATTCTTCACCACTTTTGTTTACCAAAAGTCGAAAAATATTGTTGATGAGCTACAAGAATGCTGCTGGAACCAAGTACTTTGACCATAACTATTATTAACTTTTTATTTTCAGAGAATGTAGACCCTCAGGCCGATCATATTTACTGCAGAAAGAGGCATTTTGACCATACTTATGCAAAACGGAAACCTTTGACAGGTAATGTGTGAACAAACTTCATAGGTTTGCATGTGTGTCATTTTTTTTTTGTAATTATTATTTAAGTGGTGGCCTAGTGGGTAAAGAACCAACCTCGTGAGTATGAGGGTGTGGATTCCGGGTCAGGCAAGTACCAATGCAACTTTTCTTAGTTTGTATGTACGTTCTAAGTATATCTTGGATACCAATGGCTGATAAAAGTAAGCAAATGTAAATAAAATTAATCTATAATATAAAAATGAATGGCAAAATGTGTTGGTAAGCCCATAACTCAACAACGCCTGGACCAATTTGGCTAGTTCTTTTTTTGTTGTGTTTGTTATTTTCAGGAGAAGGTTCTTATATAAAAAAAAATAGGGTAAAGTAGAGAAGTCAGTTGACGGGAGCGAAGCCGCGGGCAAAAGCTAGTTACAAATGTAAATAAAATATTAACATCCTTCACGTCACGACATCATTAACGTCATGGCTAATCGGCTGTGCTTTAACACTCCTTACATTTTTGCTTTGAGGTTTCGGCGCGTCTTACAAGTTCTTCCATATTGCAGTAGATGTCACCGTTCTCAAGATTAAAACTTATACATGTAGTAATATTATTATCAAAATAAACATTAATATTAAAATTATAATAAAATATGTATTATCCAATCATACGTTTAGATAAATCATAAGATAAATTTAACCACAAATTACATTTATCCCTTGCCCAAGAGGATACCGTTCCGCATCACGTAAGGAATTTTACGAACCTTTAAAACTCAATGGTCTCTTATAAACATGAACAAGCCTTTTTAATGATTAGTCATACTAGAAAAATGCACATTTATTTGCATTTTTCTATTATCATATCTATCTATTTTTTCTTGTTGTCTATACCCTATCCACGGGAGCAAGAGCTAAAAGGTAAACAAAGAATGACAGTTTTTCAAGATGGCGGTATAACCCGACCGATGACAAAGTCTATTCTATTCTATTCTATTTTTATTTATGGCAATCCATGTCGATGCAAACGTCGACGATTCTGCCAATGACAAGTGGAAGGAGAAGCAAGTAGTGCTTGTGATTGACAAAAAGACAAAATTAAGTTGATGTTGTAGTCAAACTTGTGTAACTTATCGTGTTAGTAGGACGGCACTGAAACAAACAGAAATACATTTACATACAGTCATGGTCAACTAATTAAAGACACCCCCGATTCGAAGTGAAATAAATATTTATGGTACTGACATGAGCTAAAGCACGGTATAAAATGTAATGTTATTATTATTAAAACAAACCTTGCATTATGGTCTTTAAATTGAGGACAAAAAATATTTACTCTCTTTAATACTTTAGACATAACGCTCTATGGGAACTGAACACTAACTTTTGTAGCGGATACTTGGCTGGTCAGCTAATTAAAGACAGTTAAAGCCCAGTTAAGAAAAAAAAACGACAGATAAAAATAGTCGCCATAGTTTTTTTTAAAGTGAGTAAAATATTTATGAGAACTCAAATTAGGTAATAATTTAGGTTTCCTTCATTAAAATTTTTCATTTTAGTCCAATCAATAAGACTAAAACAAATATTTTGGTAAGTAAAATGTTTCAGGCTTTTTTGAATAAAGTTTTGTCATGCGGATTCATTAATACCACTTGAACTGTAATATGGACATGGTAATAAAATTATTAAAGATGCCTTGTTAATGGTACTAAAAAAATAAAAATTTGAGAACAACTGAAACCCGACGCCAAGGAAAACTTGTCCGCAAACAGACTTTACAGTGGTGTTATAATAAAATAGTGAATCATTTACATGATTCGGTACGGGTTTTTTTGGAAGCCTTCTGATGCTAAAAGGACAACAGACGTGTCTGCAGAACTTTCAGACTACAACCGGGTCGGGAAAAGCTGTAGGGCATGGCGTATCTGAAGATGTTACTTTTGGGAAAGCACCGCGTGTCCATAATGAAGTTGGTAGTTTTCTATCAAAGGTGAAAGTTGCTCTGAACAAGTATTAAAAAAATATTTTTTTATCTGATAAAACAAAGAAATTTGATAAATTCTAAAAAAAAAATGATTTTAGTCACCTCCAAAACATGTGATTGAACCAAAGTACACCAAGAAAGTTCTCAAACGTAGGAGGCGAAAATGTTATAGTGTTTGGCTGCTCGCCACTGTTTAGTGTAAGACCTTTCAGAGACGTATTATTAAAAATAGGCGAATTCAAGTACTATAATAGTTCAGAAATAAGCATATTGTTATAATTTAAGCATAATTTACCGGTCATTAGGACTTTCCAAATTAGAAAAGTTCTGAAAGACACTGCAAGAGTAGTAAAAATGATTCTTTGATCGGGCAACTTATGACGGTTTTGGTTTGGCCTATTGCAAATCCAATGAAACTAAAACTGGTAATAGGCAAAAAATACCATGGCAAGAAGTCGTACATGGAACATCGATCAATTTTACACAGAATTTAATTAAGCATGGAAGAAAATTCCCTCAGCGACTTCTACAAAACTGACCGCTTGCTCATTCAAGGATGTCGTACTGTTATTGAGGTAAAAGGAAATAAACCAAATATTAATACTTATTGGAATGTTTAAATATAGAGTAGGGAATGTTGTTGTAGAAAGATAACTCCAATAATATTAATAATTTGTATTTCTTCCTCTGAACAAATGGAGTGTCTTTAATTAGATGGCCAGGCTTCGTTATGGATCATACCGCCCGGGATTCGGATAAAGCGAAAAAAAACTAGACGCGGGGGATTATTAAATATAGTCATCAGTTTTAACATTTCACAATGCCTTCTTAAATATTTTAAAATAGAAAAGAAAGTTCCCACGGCAATGTAAAAAAAGAAATACAGATGAAATGCCCCGGTAAGTTCAGTGTCTTTAATTACGTGTCCATGACTGTATATAAATAATAACAAAATGTTAGTAACATAAAACAAGTAACATATATACCACATTTATACAAACAGTGGTCTAAATAGATAGGCCAGAGTT
This sequence comes from Helicoverpa armigera, assembly GCF_030705265.1. Classification (NCBI taxonomy): domain Eukaryota; kingdom Metazoa; phylum Arthropoda; class Insecta; order Lepidoptera; family Noctuidae; genus Helicoverpa; species Helicoverpa armigera. The sequence continues at coordinate 3,505,164 of NC_087150.1, read as the reverse complement.
TATAATTTAATATTATTACGATGGATGGACATCAATAGCGCCTGGAGCAGTTCTGGACAGGAGTAAGTTAAGAGGGAACGGAAATTAGTAGGGAGAGGAATCTTCAGTTTTTGGAGACGACCATATAAATCAAAAGATGAGTTATTGGGACAATTAAAAAATATATGGTCCAGGGAACCCTCATCCAGTCCACACTCGCAGAGAGATGAGTCCTGCACCCGAATTTTGCGCAAGAAGACCGGAGTACAACAATGTCCTAAACGTATCCTGCATAGAACCGAAATAACTTGTTTAGGGTATTTTTTAAAACGAGTAAACCACGGTTTCGATTTTACTGCCGGTTGGATAGCGTAGTACGAACTACCCTTCTTTCTGCTGGAGATATTCCACCATTCCTGCCACGAGGTCTCAAGACTCAATTTAGGTACGTTTAGTAGGTCATGCCCTTGAAGGGAGAAGTGTGCAAGGTCCGCTGATTCAGATGTGCATGCATCTTTAGCCAATGCGTCGGCACATTCATTTCCCGTTATACCGCAATGACTGGGAATCCAAACTAGGTGGACAACTTTCTCTTGCCGAGTGCAAGAGAAAGGGACTTTGATATCTAGGACAATAGGACAATGGAGTTTAGATCTAAAGGGATTCTGGGATAGGGCTTGGAGGCAACTAAGGGAGTCAGTAAAGATAACTCCGAAGTTGATCTCATGGGACTCTATAAAGTGACAAGCTTCCAATAATGCCACGCACTCGCCTGTAAATATAGAAGACTCCTTTGGGCATCTGAATTTCATAATAATTTTCGAGTTCTGGTAATAAACCGCGGCTCCAGTATAACCGTCATTGAATTTGGAAGCATCCGTGAAGAACCTTTGAAACCCAGACCATCGTTCACCCAAAACCGCATTAAAGGTCGAATTTGCCGATGGGGAGTTTTTAGATATGCCAATATTATAAAATATATTAGGAGTGAAGCAGAGTACATCATAGGGATAATTAAATAAAGGAAGCCTGGGATGTGATGCAATAGGAGATTCTAAATTTTGAAAAATCGGAATGCTTTAAGGAATAAGGGATTTCTTTATGTTCCCAATATTTTGAGCTGTGACAAAGAGTGTCAAGCTCTCTGAGTTTTGGGATGAGAGGGTGGGATGATTTAGGAATAACCCTGGACAAAAAACGGGAAGCAAGGTACTGACGTCTCAGGGCTAAAGGAGGTTCAGCGCATTCGACCTGTAAGGCGTTAATAGGCGACGACTTCATGCATCCTGTGATGATCCGGAGGCATTGAGATTGGATCCTATCTAAGCCGGCCAAGGCACCCTTGTTACCAGGAATCACCAAGTGTGACCCATAATCCAGAATGCTACGGACTAAAGCATTATAAATTAATTTCATAGTGAAGGGGTGTGCCCCCCACCAGACCCCAGAAAGAGCTTTCAAAATGGAGATGACTCGTTCGCATCTTTTGATTAGATAATTTATGTGGTGAATACCGGATAATTTTGAATCTAAATAAACCCCTAAAAATTTTGCCTTTTTGGCTATGGGGATGCCTTGACCTTGGATGTTCACTGAGACCTGAGGGATCAGTCGTTTTCGGGAGAAGATCACTACCGAGCTTTTGGGGCGGATAATGAGAGACCATGGTCCAGAAGCCATGCGTGCAGAGAGTCCAGGGAGAGACAGAGATGAGGCAGCATCCTCGATGGATGGATTGACAACATACAACGCCAGATCATCAGCGTATTGCAGTAAATGACAATCAGAATTAAGGCTGGAGCCAATGTCTGCCGTGTAAAGATTGTAGAGTAAAGGGCTTAGAACAGAGCCTTGAGGAAGGCCCTTCCACGTCTGCCTCACCTCGAATACCTCCCCCTGCACTCTGAGCATTAATGAGCGAGACATAAGGAGTGCGCATATACATTGTACCATCTTACCCGGAATCCTCAGCTGTTGCAGTTTCTGCCTGAGAACTGGAAGAAGAACGCTGTCGTATGCGGAAGATATGTCAAGGAATGCGGCTACAGCAGATTCATTTTTGGAAAAGGCTGTACGGATGTCGGTTACCAAAATTGCCACACTATCCATGGTACTAAGCCCCTTTCTAAAGCCAAACTGGTGGCTCGGCAGTAAATCCCTAGATTCAACCAACCACTCAGCCTATTTTTAATTAAGTGTTCCAGTAACTTGGCCAACACTGAGGACAAAGCAATTGGTCTAAGGCCATTCGGATCATCAGCAGTCTTGCCAGGTTTCAAGAGCGGAATAACTATTTGGACTTTCCACTGGTCAGGAACCCAACCATATTGATAGCAATAATTGATAATTTCCAGGAAGTATTGCTTAGCTTGAGAACCGGAATGAGCTACAAATGAGTACGGTATGCCGTCTATGCCTGGGGCGGAATCCCTAACATGACGTAACACCGCATCGAGTTCCTCCAACGAAAATGGTTCATTCATAGGATCGTCCAAAATATTTACAGACGGTAGCAGAAGTTCTGGAAATGAAGGAACATAGGCTGGAGCAATTTTGTCGAAGAAGGATTCAGCAGTTTCTCTCGTGATGGGGGAGGAGATAGATGGGGAGCAGCCTCGCCTAAAACGGTTAATGCTCTTCCATACTGCTGATATGGGAGTGGAAGGGGATAGAGAAGTGCAAAACTTAACCCAACCACGACGTTTCTTCTTATGAAGAAGCCGCCGAGATTGAGCAAACACTCGTCTGTACCGTAGGAGATTGTCGCTATTCATCGCTTCATTGTACTGTTTTTCGGCCTCTTTCCTTTCTTTGACAGCCGATGTGCATTCTTGATCCCACCACGGCGGTGACGGGATTTTATTTCTGGCAGAGTTACGCAATGAAAAGGAAGTGTCTGCACTTGAAGTAATGGCCGAGATAAAGCCATCGTAACAACTCTTAGCATGGCAGTGACCAGAAGAAACTTGGGAACTCGAAGTTAAATTTGGAAGCAAACTGATTTTCTCCTCCAGTAAAGATGAAAACTTCGACCAATCAGGTTTGGTCAGGTTGTACTTCAATAGTGGAGGAGAAGTTTTCTCTAAATAGGTTTTATTAAGAAAAGTTATAACAATAGGGTAATGGTCGCTACCATGCGTAAGGCTAGTACATTCCCAATGAATTGATGCCGCCAACTCTACTGAACAGAATGTGAGGTCTACACAACTCTTTTGCTGACCGGGGAGGGATCTACGAGTAGGACTACCATCATTTAGGATGCAAAGGTCTAGGTCATCCAAGATTTCTACTAAACCTTCCCCAAAAGAATCACAGCGATTGGAACCCCATCTAAAATGGTGACAGTTGAAATCACCCATAACAAGGACGGGTCCTACAATATTGTTTAGAATGTCTCTAATAGTACCTAAGAACCTGTGCTGTGGGTGGGAGATATAGACAGATAAAACTGTGATACCTTCAACTCTACCTGCGACTACATTCATGTCACCATCCAGAGCAGAAAGGCTTAGGGTTGAGAGTGGAACACGATTATTAACAAGGAGAGCCGACCCTCCATAGCCATCAGATCTGTCACATCTGAGAATATTAAAAAGTGGTATATTAAAACTGAGACTCGGGGTAAGCCAAGTCTCAGCAATTGAGCAAGCCAAAGGCTTGAATTTATTGAGAAGGAATATGAGGTCGTGTTTCTTATGCCACACGCTCCTCACATTCCATTGTAGGAATATTTGACGGGACGCCATTTTAATATTTGAGAGCAAGTTAACTAGTTGATAGGCAACGTTGGACGGTATTTGTGCATTATTAGAAGATAAAATTGTACTTAAAAGTTTAACAAGAATTTCTATCAGTGATGAAGTATTATTATCGACGAATGGGTTATTTAAAGCGCAGCCATCAGGCTGTGAAGATGCAGGGGAGTTAATGATTTGCTGATGAGCAGCTTTATCGTAAGAGGGAGATAGAGGGGCATGGGTCTTCGGCTTAAGAAAAACGGTTTTGCGATATGACTGAGTGGGGACAGGAACTGCTTTTGTAGCATTCGCGTAGTTGCGAGAAACAATTGGGATAGTTTTGCTGGCCTCAGCATATGAGAGGGACTTCTCAGCCATAACGGTCTTAATGGCCTTCTGTCTGCCCAGCTCCGGGCAAGATTTGCTATTCGCAAAATGATTCCCCGAGCAGAGCACACAAAATGCCTCCGCCTCAGAAATGCTGCAACCATCACCAGGGTGATCATGGCCGCATTTACTGCAGCGGGGTTTAGACCGGCAAACAAGTTCCACATGACCGAACCTACAGCACTTACGGCACTGGATGGTGGGGTAGACATACTGTTGGACTGGGAGGGAAGTATAACAACAGAAAACTCTTTGTGGTAATACCTGACCGTCAAATGTTAGAACACATGTTTCTGTTGCCTTAAATTGTGTCACTCCATCAATCACCACTTTCCTATTTATGCGTCGCACTTTTAGAATTTCACCACAACCTGAGGGGACTTGTAGATACCTTTGAGCTTCCTCTTCATTTAGATCTGTGGGCACACCGGTAACAACACCCATGCGAGTAATATTGAAAGTAGGGATAGACGCAACAAAACTATTTTTGGGAAGGATGTTATTAATAATAAATGAATTCGCATCCTGAGGGGATTTGAATTCTACCGACACACGGTTCCTGCCGACTTTTTTAACGCCATCGCGGACAATGCAAGTTATGTTGTGTTTTTGAAGGAATATGCCAAAAGTAACTGGATGCAGAGAGGTACCGGTGTTAGGCTGGGGTTCCAATCGAGAGACGTGTACAATGAACGGTGCCTTATCAGTAGCAGAGTACCTGCTGCGGCCAATTAAATTCTTTAGTTGTTTCGGTGGCGGGGTTGACACGGCAATGTTTGCATCATCTCCGGAGCGTTTCCTGGCATTCGAGGGTGATGAGGTGAGGGAGTCCGCGATGCTGCAAGCAACATCGGCGAATTGGGAGAGTGGGTAATTGGGGGAAAGAGGAGCAAATGCAGAGATGTCGGGAGGATCGGGGTCGGGGGGTTTATTGAGTTCCATAGTGCTTGTTAAGCCTAGTTAATTACCTAAATAACACTACACTACTGGTAACAAACACAAGGACAACACACAATCACAAAAATAAGTCACAAAAGATCACTAAAACACTGAAAACAGCTGAAAATTCTAGGCACACGTGCTTACCAAAGACACTCTGTGGCGAGAATCCCGATGACAAAGTCACAGATACTGCGAACATTTTACACAAAAATGTGACGTTTTGTCATCGGTCGGGTTATACCGCCATCTTGAAAAACTGTCATTCTTTGTTTACCTTTTAGCTCTTGCTTCCGTGGATAGAGTTAGTAAAGGAACGTTATAATGTAATATCTGGTCTGTCACTGTCAATGTCATTCACTCAGTTTCTCTTTGTGAATGTGCTCCGCTTTTATTTTTTATGATTTTTTCGACAACTTCGCCTGTTACGTTGGACTTACGCATAAAACCTTGGACCCTGTTTTACCTGACGATTTGTACTGGGTTATGGCTGCTTCTGAAAGAGGTTGTTGTGTGCCAAAATGCGGTAAAACTCGTAAGTGAAATTATTTCGATAATATAAAAAAGACACAGATAATATTTCGCAACTATCACACAACGCCACCTAGTCCCAAGCCAAGCAGAGCTTGTGTTATGGGTACTAGACAACTGATAAACATTCTTATATACATGTATTTCTAAATACATAAATATTTCATCTAAATTACACCCAGACACAGAACAAATGATCATGCTCATCACACAAACATTTGTCCTGGGTGGGAATCGAACCCACGACTTCTGGCATAGCAGCCAGGGTCACTAACCAGTAGACCGACAGGCCTGTGATATGTTAATAAGGTGCGCAAAGCAAACAGTTGAAAACCACCCAATTATGATAATAATATAATTTTGACGACCTCAATGGTGCAATGGTCACCATGCCAGATTGCCGAACCTGAGGGCCCGGGTTCGATTCCCGGCTCGGTCGACATTTGTGTGATGAGCATGCTTGTTGGCCGTGGTCTGGGTGTTACAATATGTATTTATAAATACGTATATATGTAGCTATATGTAGTTTATCAGTTGTGTTAGCACCCGTAACACAAGTTAATTAATAACTTACCATGGGGCTAACCGACCGTGTGTGAAAAGGTGTCCCGACATTATATATTATTATTATATTATGACACCTTACAATAATTGTTATCTTTCACACACCTTACAATAAAATTATCTTTTGACGCAACAAGTCCGGGTCAGGATGACTGGACCAAGAGAGAGTTTTGAAAATTGAGCAAAATCAATTTTTACTACCTTATTTGTACCAGACATCAAATAATTTGTACCTCGCTATAGTGTGTGCTCTCAGTTTTAACTAAATAATATTTTTTAGGCAAAGAAAATACAGTCTTGCATTCGTTTCCTAATCCTGATCAGTATATGGATCAATATCTTGCATGGACTCGATCAGTTGGCATTGATAAATTAGCTCTGGATCCCCATTATGTGTATAAAAACCGACGAGTGTGCCATGACCATTTTGAACTGAAATTTTTGACATGTACAAGAAGACTGTGCCATGGTGCGGTACCCACTTTGTTATTGTCGGGTAAGGTCGATCATCATTTGTTATATTATTATTTCTAATTTTATCTAACTTACTGTAAAATCAAAATATGTTACTAAACCTGAGCAAATGAAACCTGTTAAAAATCATTCATCTACACTAAATATAAAAAAACCGGCCAAGTGCGAGTCGGACTCGCGCACGTAGGGTTCCGTACCATCCAAACTAATATTCTATACATATATGTATACAGGGTTACTGGTAAGTAGACCGCATCCTTTCATGAGGTGATATTATAGGTCAATATGGACAAATTTGACCATGGGATACACTGGGCAAAAGTTAACCCGTTTCAAGATAATCGAATTTCAATTATCTTGAAACTTGACAGAGGAGCGAAAACAAGGGTTAGGGGGAAACTCGCCTCTGGACCGCGGCCCAGATTACACGGTATAATAATAGTCGGGAAAACTGGTCCGAATGTGCGGGCCAGATTACTATGTGAAAAAAGTGACGGAGGTAAGTCGACCCATTGGGACTTAATTTCATAAAATCCGATAGTTGTGAAATTTTTCACTGCTCAAAATCGTCAGGTCAGGAGGCAAAAAGACAGATCTTTTTCATAATTTTCATCATAAATATAATACTTTGTCTAGAATACTGGACTCCTAGTAGCTAATATAAACTTAGTTATCCCAGTACGGAAAGTAGTTCCCACGGGATGGGGGTGAAACCGCTGGCAGAAGCTAGATATTATAGTAATAAAAAAAACATAAAAAATCAGTCAACAACTTAACTGTTGTTTTATTTATTTGCCTGAATTCTATTTTATCCAAAGTAATTTTACAGGCAAATTAACAGTCAAGTGATTTGTCTTTTGGTAATTACTTTGGGGAATTAAAAAATGTATTCTGGAGTCTCCGGTTTGCTGGTTGTAGGGGCGTCGTATACCGTTAGATGGCGCTCGAGTCATAATTTTATGTACTCTGTGTAGTGCTCATCGGCCATGTTATAAATTTTTCTTTGATCTTTGATTATGTAAATTGTTATGTTTCTTGCAACATAGACTGCCTGATAACATGTTAAATCCTTTTATTATTTACGGGCAACACTGCTGCCACTGTGATGACAACCCTTGGAAGATTTTGAGTGTCCATTTCGACCGCGCGGCCACCTCATAATTTTTTATGAAACTTTGCCAGGAATTAGTAGTAATTTGTTACTTTTCACTCCTCTTTTCCTGAATTTGTTACAAAAAAAACCAAGCCGCTATGACAAAGAACAGTTGGCCGCTAGAACCGCCACTTGCCGTAGTCATCGTTCGTGATTACTCAGAAACTATACAATGTAGATAGACGAATGATACATCAAAAGAAAGGTCTTAATTTGTTAAATTTGTTACAAAAATAAAAAAGGTCAAAACGTAGATATACAAAAAGTTATGCAATGTTAAGTTTTCAGGTTATGAGTAGGTAAGTATATCACCGTAGGCACCAAATTAATAGAGGCTAATGTGTATAGAAAATTAGTCTTTAATTTGTTACAGCGAAAAAAGACAAAAAAATACTAGAAAGCAGGTTCAATAATATGTTAGAGTCGATTTTAGTTGGCCGCGCGGACGGCAATATGCCTAAAATACAATTTCGTTTTTCTCGTTATTAAAAGTAGGTTTTAGCTTAATTAAAGTACTAGTCGATGGGTAACGTAACCTAGTTTGAATAAATATAGCGAATTTAACTGCAGCGTTCGTATTTTAGGAGATATTTACAAAAACACAGTGGTATGAAACTGTATGAGAGTAGGGTGTCCATGCATTTTCACATATTCGAAATTTTCGTTATTCACGTCTTATTTTTTTAGGGAGAGTGCATACTTTATAAAAATCAAAGTCACAAATAGATTAAAATTTCTTTATTTACAATCAACACAAAGGCAAACAAATCAAGTAATAAAAGACAACCAGATAAATATAAAATCTTCATAAACTAACATAATATAATATAATAATTGTCCTTAATGCTAAGAGTAATCGGCAATTCAGTGAGTAAAACTGAGTCTGCAGCTCCGTTTAAATCAAATGTTATGATCTCGCCTAGCTTAAGTTCACCTTTCAACTCTGTGTCACATTTTTGACACATTGTGTTAACACAAAGGCAAACAATTGATTTGTTTGCCTTTTTGTTGATTATAAATAAAGAAATTTTAATCTATTTGTGACTTTGATTTTTATAAAGTATGCACTCTCCCTAAAAAAATAAGACGTGAATAACGAAAATTTCGAATATGTGAAAATGCATGGACACCCTACTCTCATACAGTTTCATACCACTGTGTTTTTGTAAATATCTCCTAAAATACGAACGCTGCAGTTAAATTCGCTATATTTATTCAAACTAGGTTACGTTACCCATCGACTAGTACTTTAATTAAGCTAAAACCTACTTTTAATAACGAGAAAAACGAAATTGTATTTTAGGCATATTGCCGTCCGCGCGGCCAACTAAAATCGACTCTAACATATTATTGAACCTGCTTTCTAGTATTTTTGTCTTTTTCGCTGTAACAAATTAAAGACTAATTTTCTATACACATTAGCCTCTATTAATTTGGTGCCTACGGTGATATACTTACCTACTCATAACCTGAAAACTTAACATTGCATAACTTTTTGTATATCTACGTTTTGACCTTTTTTATTTTTGTAACAAATTTAACAAATTAAGACCTTTCTTTTGATGTATCATTCGTCTATCTACATTGTATAGTTTCTGAGTAATCACGGGCGATGACTACGGCAAGTGGCGGTTCTAGCGGCCAACTGTTCTTTGTCATAGCGGCTTGGTTTTTTTTGTAACAAATTCAGGAAAAGAGGAGTGAAAAGTAACAAATTACTACTAATTCCTGGCAAAGTTTCATCAAAAATTATGAGGTGGCCGCGCGGTCGAAATGGACACGATTTTGACAGATTGCTAGTTTGTCTTCCTTTATAATGTCAATTTGTACTTAATATTTCTAATTTTCTACAAACAAAACAAGTAATTAATAATGATAACTTATAACAAAACGAACGCATCCTTAAAAATGCACTCTTTGTTTTCTGTCATGGCAGCCATTACGACGAGACTGTTTGAAACCAAGCGGATCCGTACGCGCTACTTTCTTGTTTTCTTTTCAGTTTCATCGTATGTCTAAGCAATTTTTATATATGCGGACTGCTCAATACGTCGAGTCGAGTGTGTTAACCTCCTCCGTATAAGCCTTCGCGTATTAAAGATTTCGCTTTTGACTTGCGAGTGTGGAGATAGTGAATCTGTTTTTGTTGTTTTTGTGATATTGACACTATAAAATGCCTCAAAAGCAGGGTCTGTCAAGTTTGTTCTACGAATTGCATTAAGGTGGGCTTGAAAACAAGAGAGAGTCAACGACATCAGAGTAAAAGAGATAAATATATAATGTTGCCACCAAAAATACAATTTCGTATTCTCCCTAATAATGAGCGTATAAATTGATTTTTAAAGTAAATTACCCTTGAAGATACTTTTAGCTATTATTCTAATGCCAAAAAATATACTTAGTTGAGAAATATTAGATATAAAATTTAATATTACTTATTAGAAAATATATATGGGGGATTATGTGTGGCAACACTAATGTCCGGACGCCATATTGGTTTTGACATTGTTGACGTCACAAGAAAAATGTCTGCGGCCGGTTGCGCACCATTTTATCTTGTACTAATGTTTATTTGTAATAAATAAACTACTTCCATTTAATTCTACATACATTGATAACGTTGAGTCGAGCTTGCTCCTCCGTTGCTGTGTTTTGGTGAAATTAAGTGTGTATTTGTGAGATATAGACTCGGTGTTGAGACAGTGACTTGTTTGATTTTGTTTTGTGTTTAATTCGCGATGAGTTCACAAAAAGAAAACACAAGAATCTGCTGCTTGTGTGGATCTTCACCTTCTAAAGATCCCAGCATCACTTTGCATCGGTTTCCAAAGCCTGGCACTAAAATGCTCTGCGGTATGTACACTCCATGCTATTCGTCTTAGACGACATAGAATACCACATTTATTGTTAATTCCGCTTCTAACTACCACAAACTCACGTAACATATATACCTATATACTTAAGTCCCAACTTTCCTTGCCAAAATCATTAGGTACTTACTATAAAAGTTTTCTTGCTTACACCATTCCCGTATCTAATATAACATCTCTTTCAATCAAAGCGAAGACTACCCACTGACATGATATAATAATATCTTAACTCGGAAAATGATTAAAATAGTGTGTAATTTGAGAGCAGTGGTGGCCGAGTGGTAACTGCCCCAACTTACGAGTGGTAGGTCGCGGGTTCAAACCCGATCTGGCGCATAACTTTGTGTAATTTATTTCGTCACTACTGCTCTCAAAACGGTGAAGGAAAACATCGTGAGGAAACCAGCATGTCCTAGAACCAAAAAATTCGAAGACGTGTGACATCCACCAATCCGCACTGGGCCCGGGGTGGATTATGGCCCAAGCCCTCTCCTAGAGAGGAGGCTGTGTCCCAGCAGTGGGAACATTAGAAGGCTGATGATGAGTGTGTAATTTTGATATTTTTAATTTTCAGTTGTGAATTATGGGCAAAGTATTGCTTCCCAAACGAAGCCTGGTCTTCACCAAAATTCCAGGACGCACTCCATAAACAACATAAGATGCTATGCAGCAAACATTTCAAAAGCACATGCTTTAATGAGAAGAAGTTGTTCAGAACAGCTGTACCTGATGTTTGTAAATATCAAAATATAATTGGTCTAGTGTCTTTCTCTTCCTAATCATTTCTATAATAAAGAAGAAATAACACCAACGTTTATTACACAATATGATAGAATAATTTAAACCATGTCTGTAAACTTGTTGTTTGTTAAACAAATCGATAGTATTCTTTATTGTATAATAACATAGTCTTGTTTTTTATAATAGTAACACTTTAAAACTAACTAGAATTTTTGTTTGTTTATGTTTTGATGTTGAAATTGTATGCAATAGGCCCATCCATACTTGTTATTTTGGACGAAAATGTCTGAAATACCTACCTAAATTGATTAAATTCATGTATTTTAAAATTCATTACATAGGTGCACATACTTGTGATTTATGAACACCTTTTGTACCCTATTTCTGGAAATAAATTATAATTATTAACATGCTAAATAAAAAACTCTTGTACTGTAATCTTCCTTTTATTACACTGCTGCACTGCTCTATAAAGATAAATATTAGCAATTTATGCACAAGTACACTGTGTTTCATGTCGATTATTGCTGAGCAAAATGTGATAATCTTGCTCAGCCATAATCGACGAACGCACTGGGGCCCGATTCTCCTAATTTTACGATTCAGTCGAGTCGATTCACATTCGACTGAGATTCAATCCCGACTCAATTACGATTGAAGCATATGTGGCATTCCGCTATTTTTCTTTGAAATAAACGTTTTTATCCTTTTCTGTCATTCAATAATGAATCATTTTGTCTGCAAATGATTTACGATTGCAATATGATTGTAGAGCAAACTACCGTATAGACCAAAATCACCAAAATAGCAGACCAATCGCAAACCAATCGAATGTCGTTGGAATACGATTGGTCTTATATTAGTAGCAGAATGCCCGATATGGTTAAAACTGCTACTGCGATCATATTGCGATTCAATTTCTATTCGATTTTAACATTATTAACTTAGGAGAATCGGGCCCCTGTACTTGTGCATAAAATGCAATAAAAATGACCTATAGAATATACTGTAGTTTGAAACTCCCGCCCTAGCTTCTACTCTCTAGTTTTCGTGGGCGGAATATAGATGGCGCCGGCCGGTAAGGAAAAATTTCCTCATAAAATTTGTACGGAGTCGTTATTCTTCCCTTTAGGGTATATATGTTCTGTGCTCAAAAGACGTGTTGTATTCCTAGCTGCGCTTCGTCGATCGGCACAGGTTAGTTTCTCCTTATTATCAGATAGTACCTTTAGCTTGCCGGCCAGTGATAGCTGACACAAAATATAGCCGAGCTGACAAACGCCAGCAACAAACTTAGTCATTTGAATTTCGTAATTAGAGACAAAATAGGAATATGATATGTGTGCGGACGCCGGCGTTCGCTTGGGGCTATATATTTTCTAATTTATCTCTAAATTATTAGGTTCAAGGTTAGTTGAGGAAATCTGACAGTTTCGGCTGACCTGCCGGGTATCTATCTGTCTCATCATCATCATTCTCCCGGTTGCTTTCCTCGGCTTCCACCTCGGTGCCTGGGGTCCGCCTATCTACTGTCCAAGACATAGTATTTATGAACATTTAACCTTTCGAATACCATAATTAAAGACAGAATAGGTGTTCTGACACTGGTGTCCGCTTGGGGCTTAAGAGCCTTAAACTGAACGTTATCGAGGACTCCTGTGTAAAATGAACATGATTTTACATCTGTAGTAGAGGATTAAAATATTTACTTTTTAATGTCTGCAGTTTAGCTTTTAGATTGTAATTTGGACGTAGTTATGCAGAAACGTTCCAACCCACTGTACGTAAATGCTTATATCTCAAATTCAACTTGAATTAGATATAAGCATTTACGCGTTTCAGTTGTATTCTTTTTTATTCTAACTAGTAAAGGTACTAGAGGTTTTATAGTTGAATTAGATTGAGTTTAGATAACCATATGCTAAATTTAAGGCTGTTCAATCACAATAACTCGATTTCGGGTGACTTGTGGGATGGAACGTTTCTGCAAAACTATGTCCATTTAATATCCTATTTTATTTATTATAGGGGCAGTGCTGCATGCTTTCCCAAACCCTTCATTTGATAGTGACAAGTTTCATACATGGGTTGTCAATGCTGGTCTTGTGGGAGAAGATGGTGATCATATATTTAGAAATAGAAGAATCTGCCGTCTCCATTTTGAAGAAATATATCATTATCCCAAGAATAGATTAAGTAAATTAGCTGTACCAACGCTGCATCTTTCAGGTATTGAGCATATTTTTTCTAATCTTATTTTGAAAGTCGTGGTGGCCTAGTGGGTAAAGAACCAACCTTTCAAGTATGAGGGTGTGGGTTCGATTCCAGGGTCAGGCAAGTAGCAATGCAACTTTTCTAAGTTTGTATGTACTTTCTAAGTATACTTAGACACCAATGGCTGAAAAAAGGTGAAGGAAAACATCTTGAGGAAACCTGGACTATAAAGTCTGAAATCAGCAACCCGCATTGAGCAAGCGTGGTGATTAATGCTCAATCCTTCTCCGTGTGAGAGGAAGCCTGTGCCCTGCAGTGGGACGATAAAAAGGCTGTAACAGTATTTTGTTTTAAAATTCAAGTTATTGTTTGACAACAGTTTTTGTCATAGAAAGATAGACAATAAAGAAAGAGATACTCTTTATTGTGATATCTCTTTAGCACACAATTATTATGTACGGCATAAAATTAGAAATAAATAAATATTTTCTGAAAAAATATATTTTCTTTCTTTCATAATATTTTATTTACAATAGATAACGCATTGTGTATTTAATAATAAGCGGTTTTAATTTCTTTATGTTTACAAATAAAATATAACATATAAACTGGATGTTATTTAAATACACAACTAGTAGTACCTCTGAAATCACTTGGACATTCGTGTATAATTACCGGATGATTTTTTTACCGTCGGGATAATGAGGAGAGTGATTCTAGACCTCAAATACAACTTTTTCTTTAAGTTTAGAATTACTCTCCTTATTTTCCCGACGCGACGGTAAAAAGTCATCCTGTCCTGCTGTGTAAGCAGCTTAGGCCCATGTCAAATTAACCGTGGTCAAAATTGACTACGGTAAAATTTTAACTTTAACTTTACCATAACGTACGAACAACCAGACCTTAGGCCCGGTTGTTCGAAGCTCGGTTACGTCAAGGTTAGGGTTAAATTCTAGTTACAGTAAAATTAACCGGGTTTAAATTCAAAAAGCGTGGTTGAACGTCAAAATTTCATAATAAAAATGTCAAATTAAATATGACGTTTTTATTATGAAATTTTAACGTTTGTAAAACTAACTGGTACTCCAACAATGCTTTTTGAATTTAAACCCTGTTAATTTTACTGTAACTAGAATTTAACCCTAACCTTGACTTGACGTAACTGAGCTTCGAACAACCGCGCCTAAAGGCCCCAGTACACGTTGGCCCAAGTGCGGCCAATACACGCCATCACCAATGTGTACACGGGGTATTGGTGCAGGTTGGCGGACATTTGTCAAGGTTGGCGCGCATTCGGCGAGTTGTCGGTTTTTTGGGCACACATCAAAGGAATCTTGGCCCAGCTTGGCGTGTGGTGTTTACACATTCGGCCAATGTTTAGTTCGTCACCGACCGCTGAGGATAAAACACACTTTTGTGTTGCGTGTAAAAATAAATATAGTAGTAAATATAGTAGTGGATGTGGTAGGTTTGACCTTCTCGACTTTATGTCGGTTTAATAGGTATCCCGTTCCGCAGCCCGCGGAAAAAAAGATATCTATGTCCCTCCTAGTCTGTTATTAAGTATATGTATTATGTAGTTGATGTGTTTGTTTGCGTTGTTCTTCTCCTTCTTCTCCCTCTTCTAGGTTGTGATGATGACGAATGTTCAGTGTTAGATGATTGATGTATGTTCTGTTCCTGGATGGCTGGTTCCGCTTGCGTGCTTGGTGATGGATGCGTGTTCTGAATGGCTGGTGTTTGTGTGTCAGTGTGCGAGTGTTGTTCTTCTATTGTTCGTACGAATACTGTATCTCCTAATACTTTGCTGAGTATGATTGATGAATGTATGGCTGCTTGTTTTTGGAGTATATGAATGTTAATTGAAGCGTCTAATTGTTCTATGTACTTTTTAATGCTTTTTGCAACGATGCCCGTCACGCCTACTACTATCGGAATGACAGCCGTTTGTGTATTCCACAGCCGGCTGATTTCAGTTTTCAGAAGATGGTATTTGCTTAGTTTTTCTATTTCTTTGGCTCCTATATTGTAATCTGACGGTACGGTAATATCTATTAAATATGTTTTGTTACTAGTTTTATCTGTGTATATAAGGTCTGGTCTATTGTGTGTAACAGTGACATCGGTTTGGACGGGCATTTCCCACATGATTTTGGCGGTCTCGTTTTCTTTTACTTGTGGTTGCACTAGTGTTTCCTTCCACCAAAGGTTTGCAACTTCTATTTTATGTTTTTTAGCAAGACACCAGTAGACGTATTGGACAAGATTATTATGTCGTCGGACATAGTAGGTCCCCGCTAATTTTTCGCAACCAGATATAATATGCTGCGTAGTTTCGTCTTTAGTGACGCAAAGGCGGCATTTTCCGTCTACTGGTTCTTTCAATATATCGCGCTGATGTTGTTTGGTCATAACGGCTTGATCCTGTATTGCAAAAATGGATGACTCTATAGTTGGTGGAAGTTGTTGTTTTTTAATCCATTTAAACGAAAGTTCTCTGTCTATATTAGCTTGATCTAGTACTTTTTTGGGAAACTGCCCGTGTAATTGCTTACTTCGCCATACTGTATTTTGTTGTTTAATTATTGCGTCTTTGATTTCTTTGTCTGTGTGTTGGTTTCCTTGTGTTAAGTGTAGCTGTGTTTCTATTTCGTCTGCTTCTTTTATTATTGAGTATTTAACCCTATTTTTATCGTGTTTCGTTATTGTTTTAATGAGATGGTCCCTATTTGTATTGAGGTATTGTTTATATTTTAGTATTTGTGTTTTGTACATATATTCAACATTTAAAAGTCCTCTCCCTCCTTGTGCTATTGGCAAGTAAAGCCTCTGTACGTCTGCTTTCTGTTGGTGTGCCTTATTTATTGCTAATAATTTTCTAGTTTTTATGTCTATTGCTCTAAGATCGCTGTTTTTGTAGTTTATTATTCCGAAAGAATATAGTAACACTGGAATAGCGTAAGTATTCATACCTTTAATAAGATAACGCGATGTGAGTTGTGTGTCTAGTAATTTTTTGACTCTTCTATAATACTCTTTGGTTATTTGATCCCTAATAACACTATGTTCTATTTTTCCTGATTCATGAAGTCCTAAATATTTATAGCTATCACCTATGGCAAGTTGTTTGAATGTATCCCCACTTAATAAAATATGGCCCTCTCCTATTGTGCTGCTTCTCTGTCCTGAGTCTATATGTAATATATTGCATTTATCAAGCCCAAATCTCATCCCTATGTCATTTGTAAATATCTCTACACTGTCTAATAAAACTTTCAGGTTATTTCTACTGTTTGTATAAATCTTTAAATCGTCCATGTAAAGTAAATGATTGATCCAGTAACTATCTCTAAGTTTGTACCCTTTCAATTCGTATTTGTTAAGTATATATGACAGAGGATTAATTGCCAAACAAAATAGCAAAGGAGAGAGGGAGTCGCCCTGAAATATTCCGCGTCTGATGTAAATCGGATCCGTGGTTATGGAGTTTTGGGAGCCTCGCGCTGTCATCACTACTCTCCACGAAGGCATTGATAGTCTAAGAAATTTCTTGACTACAGCAGGACATTTATAAATGTCCAGGATCTTAAGGAGCCATTCGTGAGACACACTATCGAAAGCCTTTTGGTAGTCAATCCACGCCATGGTCAGGTTCTTGTGTGAGCGACTTGCGTCTTCTAAAATGGCCTTGTTAACCATGAGGTGGTCTTTGCATCCCCTGGCACCGCGCCGACAACCCCTTTGTTCTACTGCCATTATGTTGTTCTCATGGCAGTGATGGTAAAGTGTATTGGCTAAGATGGAGGTTAACACTTTGTATATACTTGATAGACAAGCGATAGGTCTCCAATTTTTTGGATCTTCAGTATTTTCATTTTTGGGTATCAATATTACCTGACCCGTCGTAAACCATTCCTCTAACGCTTCCCCCCCTGTAATTAAATTCGTGAATAACTGTGCTAAATATTTATGCGCGCTAGTGAAATATTTTAAGTAATAATTTTGTATTTTATCTATTCCCGGTGTTTTCCAATTAAGTAACTTCTTAACTGCAATTTTAACTTGGTCTTCTGTAATCTCTTCTTCATTTATTGTGGTAACCTCATTTGATGAAATTTCTATTTCCGTAATCCAATTAGCCTCCCTATTATATTGTACAGGTTGTGATAATATTGATTCCCAAAATTGTTGAACACTTTCTTTACTAGGTATATTTACATCAGCGTTGCTTTTAGCTCCTAAACTTCTATATAACCTATGTTCATTTTCCTTAAATAATTTATTTTGTTCTTGTTTTGTATTCATAACGTCGTACCTTTTTATTCTACCTGCAAGTGCTTTTACTTTTTGTTTGATGATTTCTGTTGTGTTGTCGTGGTCGTTTTCGTTTTGAATATTGTATTTAGTGTATAGTTTGTCTTTTATTTTCTGCATTCTACGTGTATTGATTTCGCGTTTAATTTCTAATAGTTGTCCCAATTCTTTCCTAAACTTTTCTATTTTAGTCTTTATTCTTCTTTTCCAAGGTGGTTCTGATTTTTGTTTTATTGTATCTTTCGGTTTAAAAGGAGTTTGATTATTGTTAATTATTAGAGTTTTGGCAGCTGCATAAATGACATTGTTAATTTCGCGAAGACTACTGTGGGTAATTAATATATTAGGCAAGTATTTATTTAAAGTATTTAAGTTTCCTATAAATTTCCTATTTATTTGTGCTTTGGGAAGAATTAAGCGTTCTGCTAGTGGTGTTTCTTTCGTTTCTGCTAAAACTTGTAAAAAATGTAAGATGAGTGTATCCTGATCCTCATTTACTTCTACACTACCGGTCAGCTGGTCTATTGTTTCTACTTGTTCTAGTGTGTGTTGTGTGTGCGGGTTGTGTGGTATGTTTTCTGTTGTTGAGTGTATTGATGTGTGTGGCGTGTCTTGGTCGTTATGTATATCTTCTGGGGTTTCTGTTGTTAGTGTTCCTTCTGCTTGTTTCTGTATCCTATCCATCAACTCCTGGGAAATAAGTCTCTGTTTAATTACACTACGAGCCTGATTTGAAAGTGTGTTTCCTGTGAATCTGTGTATTTTTGGGTTGTTGGGATTTCTCTCAACAAACAGTGACTTAAGCCTCTCTATATACCCTGAACCTCCTGAACGTGCCCTAAAGTAGCAAAACATCAACTCGTGCAATTCCTCTGTCGACCACTTTCTTCGTCTGTCATTGTTATTTACGGTATTTGTGGTCGTTGCCGATGAGCCGGCAGAGTGTGTGAGCTCAGCTCTACTCTGCAAAGCTTCACCAGCCCCCTCCCCGCCCCGATGGTCGGCTGTAGTATTTTCGGGTCCCCCGACTCTCGCCCGCCTGTTCAGCGAAGAGCCGCTGACGGTCCGTATGCTGTCACGTCCAGCGTCAGCTCCAGACGTGCCCCGACGATCACCCTCGGGCAGCGGCCCTATGCGTTCTACATTATTAATTTGCTCCATATTACTGGGTTACCTGACCTTGTTAGCCACGTAAGTTTCCACTGTACGTGTGTCCGCCCCCCACGTGGCTCGGTGTTCAGCTCGGACGTAAGGCAGGATTTTGGGGGGCTATAGTAGTGTAGTATAATATAAATATATATAGTAGTGTAGTATAATATAAATATATATAGTAGTGTACAAATAAATAGTCGAAGCCTTAATTACTTCGACGTCCATCGCAAGTGGTTTGCCAGGCAGGAATGAGCCATGCGCCAATGTGTAAACACTATTTGATCGTGGCCTACATTTGTGCATTGCACAGTTTGGCCCAACACAGGCCAACGTGTACTGGAGCCTTAAGACACATAGGTGCTTGTGTGTATTTGCTAGTAAGTAGTACGGGTTCTGGGAACTAGATGGCGGTATGAAATACAAAATCGAGAGATGGTTATCTAAATAGTACTATGTGATTGTGTTGTGTTACATACTACTACATACTACTATGTGATTGTGTTGTGTTTTGTATGTAGTTAACTGTGTTTTCTTGTATTGCTCATATGGACTTGTCCGAAATAAACTTTTTATTATTATTATAATTTTTTTTATAGGCATCGTGCGTAGCGATGACCCTGCCATCTCGTGACTTATATCCGAAACTTTTCCCTCAAATGTCAAAAATTATACTGTCAATGTCAAACATGGAGTGGAATTCTGTGAGTGAGTGTGTGTGTCTCGTGTTAAATTTTGCTAATTTAAGTAATCAAAATGTATTGTTGTATTGCTGGATGCTGTAATACATCCAAAAACAACTCCAAGGGTGTAAAATTTTACTATTTCCCTACTAATAGTACTCACATGCCATGGCTTAGGGATAAAAGAATTAAATGGATAAATGCAGTTGTAAAACACACGTAAGTATGCATTCAAGTATTTAAAAAGTACTATTTGATTTTATTTATATAAAAAACCACCAATTTTTTAGGTAATTATGATTGAAAACAGTTCAATTTTCGATGATCGTTGAACCTAACCAATGACCGTTGTTTCTTTCAGTAGACATCCAAATAAATGGCTCCCGTCTAAAAATACTACCGTCTGTAGCGCCCATTTTATTGGCAACAAGAAATCAGAAAATCCTCTGCACCCGTCGTATTTACCTACCATTTTTCCTGGTGAAGAAAATATAAATAAATTGGATCAAAAAATTGAAAGATTTGAAAGACACCAACATCGAATGCTACAAGCTGGATCAGTAAAAGAAGAAAAGTCCTGTAAGAAATTTATACCTGAAAATAGGAAGGAACTTGAAAATCAAAAACCATCTAGTCGAAGTGTTGGATGTCAAAATTATAATATATCATGTGAAAATGAGGGGTAGTCAGAAGCCAGTAAGTCTGACACCAGTCTAACCAAGGGGTATTGGATTGCCCGGGTAACTGGGTTGAGGAGGTCAGATAGGCAGTCGCTCCTTGTGGCACACTGGTACTCAGCTACATCCGGTTACACTGGAAGCCGACCCCAACATAGTTGGGAAAAAGGCTCGGAGGATGAATAAGCTACTGCTAACGTCTTTAAGCTGTGTCCTATATAGGATCCATATTGATTCTTGACTGTAAACTGTGTAATAACATATGGAATGCTAATAAAGAATTGAGTATTTATTACTATTCAAGCGACACATAGCCGAAAAAGTTTGCAACGATGTAAATATAAGTTTCACTTTAATAAATTTATGTTTTTTTTATTGTTTCAGATAGTCAGTCAGTCAGTAGAGGAAACCAAGGATTGCAAGAGGCAGCTCCCAGTACTGTTGACGAGGTATTAGGTAAGTCATTGGCGCAGTTTCTTTTTTTTTAACATTGGCAATAGTCATCAAGTGCGTCCCGCTGTGGGTTAGCAGCGGTGAGGGAGTGTCAGACTCTTACTGACTAAAAACCGTCGTGTTCCGTCATAGGCCTTTTATGTACCAGGGCCGCGGTATCTCTTTCGAACAATCCCGCAGCCTCGGCAGGCCTTGGCCCTGCTGGGCCCCGCTGGGGTTGCTGACATCTCTGAGGATTTCCGGGGGTCTGGGGTGTGGAATACCCCCTAGGGGAAAGGGATTTGGGGGCTCTGGGGTGTAGGATACCCCACAGAGGAAAGGTTGGGTCCAGGGGTACCCCGGGCTATGTTAGGCTATTTCACAAGTGTTTTTCATATTATTTTACTTCTTTATAAGAAGGCATATGTATTCGTTGGAGTTCGTCATATCATTATGTTTATAGGTACATACAGGAATGAATTTTATTTTTTTTAATTATATTTTTTGTTTTGCTACAGATACCAGTGTTACCGCAGAAGTTCAAGGATCACTGGATAAGTCACCGGGTCCTGTTGAGGAAGAAGCAGGTACATACATACCTACATTATCAGCTTTTGTATCGTCCCACTGCTGGGCTGCGGCCTCCTCTCACACGGAGAGGGATTTAGCGTTGATAGAAAAGAAAGAAAAACCGGCCAAGTGCTAGTCCATCAGTAGATCCAAACTAATGTTCAATAAGTATATATTTGTCAATATCGAGCAAAATTTATCAAAAAAAACAAGTTTGTTGTATGGAAGCAACCCAAAATATTAATTTTATTCTAGTTTTCAGTATTTGTTGTTACAGTGGTTGGTTCCTTACCCACTAGGCCACCACGCTAAACAGTATTTTTTTTTACAGATGCACCCGTTGAAGTTAAGGTAAGTCTAACATGTTTCATGTTACTACATCTACTCTGAAATTACCTTTTTATTTAGGCAATGACCTCCAGCCTCCAGTCTCTAAAGTCAAAGTAAGGGTCCGTTAGACAGACCGGCTCGGAGAGCATCGGCGCGCATTTTTCTTTTCACACAGACCGGAGCCGATCGGCTGCGTGAGCATTAAAGAGCATGCAATCGGAGCCAAACGTCAAGAAAAAGTACGCGATCGGAGCCGGTCGGCTCCTCTTATTATTTCACACCGAGCGCCTTCGAGCATTCTTAATGACAAAAGCAGTGCACATCCAAAAATAAACCTTACTACAAATAGGTACTAAGTACTCGATTTTCAACGTGTTAAGAATTTGCTCTTCTCTCCGAGCCGGTCTTTCTGAACGGACCCTTAAGTCAGTTGTTTTTATTTCAAATAGGCCTTTGCAGGCTTTTATAAAATATCACACTAGTTGCACGGTTCAAAAAAGTTGGTCTCCGAGAAGAGCCGGCAAGAAACTCCACTTGCAGCTGAGTACCAGTGTGCCACAAGGAGCGACTGCTCTATCTGACCTCCTCAACCCAGTTACCCAGGCATCCCAATACCAAGGGTTAGACTGATGTCAGACTTACTGGCTTCTGACTACCCGTAACGACTAGCAAGGATGTTCAATGACAGCCGGGACCTACAGTTTAATGTGCCATCCAAAACACAGTCATTCATGTCTAAGATATACTTCGTATTATTACCGTATAAACTGGTAAGAGTTAGCTTATTTTTGCTTGATGTGTTTTCAGGAGGTGTGCCGCATCTGTCTCGCGTTTAACGTGAAAATGTATAATATACAAGAATATAATTTGTGTCAAATGTTATATGACATCACCGGTATCAAGGTAAATCTATCTATCGCTACTAATATTATAAGAAAGTAACTCTGTCTGTCTGTCTTTCTGTTGCCCTTTCACATCTAAACCACCCAACTGATTTTAATAAAATTTGGTACAGAGATAGAGTTGACCTTGGGAAAGAACACAGGATAGTTTTTATCCCGGACTTTTGAAGAATTCTCTTGGATACGCGATATAACCGAACTCGACGTGGGCGAAGCCAAGGGCGGAAGCTAGTTCTTAATATATTTTATAAGGAATATTTTTTTATACTAGCTTCCATCAGCGGTTGCAACCGAGATAATTCTCACAACTGGTTAAAATAGCCTATATAGTATTTTGATGATATTTTTACCTACAGCCAATTTAAAGTTTCATCAGTATTTTCTGAGTAAAATATCGACAAATACCCATATACAAGCTGTTGATTTGCATTCGTGCCATATATATTCAAGGACGTAATTATGCTAATGATTCTCGACCCAAATCAACAAAAAAATCGGAACCAAATTTTGTTTTTTATTTTTTTTCGGAATTCCGTCAATGTCATCTAGCCCTATTTAAACTTGGCGCGTGTGTTACTGGCCTTAAAACCGTGCTGCGCCCTCACACAAACGCAAAAACAAAGCATACGCAACGATCATTCATAAAATTGGATTACTTCTGAAATACTACGACATTACAATGACAAAAAAAGCAGTGCATATTAGCTATTTCCTGTCTACTATAATTCTAATCGATTATTTACGTATTTTATGTCCTCCTCCCGAAATATGGCACAAATGCAAATCAACACCTTGTATACAAACTTCTGCATGTATAATATTAATAGAATTCTTTCAATAAACAGTAGAACAATGTTTGATAACCTCAGGTTGGTGAAAACGATGGCATATTCCAATATGTATGTTACGAGTGTGCTGCACGACTTTCAGCGGCTTCAGCGTTCAGGCATAAAGCGCTGAAAAGTGACGGCATGCTGCAGCGACTGATGAACTGCGGCGATACAGTGAGTAACATTATTTGACAGTAACACTATTGATAAGTTACATTAGTATTCATAGACCACGGACTAGCTAGCGCAGCGTAGGACGTCCACCAACAAGGTGGACAGACGACCTTATGTCGGTCGCCGTCGACGCTGGATGCAGGTCGCCTCCAACAGGTATCTGTGGAGATCTAAGGGGGAGGCCTATGTTCAGCAGTGGACGTCCGCAAGCTGAGATGTTGATGATGATGATTATTCAGTAACATTATTGCTCGTCGTTATTGTTAGTAAGTTATATTTTCTATAGGTAGGGTAGGTAACATTATTGGTTAGTAACATTTTTACTCAGTAATAGTATTACTTATCGTCATTATTTTTCAGTAACACGATTAGATTAGTATACTAACATTATTTCTCAGTAACATTGCTACTCAACAAACTTTATTATTTATCATTCTGTTTCAGATAGCCGAACAAATAACATTTCTTAAAGAGAACCTTGACATTTTGAAACCGACGCTTACAGTGCAAGAAGTTTTCATAACTACTGATATTGCTGAAGAACCAAATATTAAGTTTAACCTTATTGATGACAAGACTGTAGAAACTACACATGTCGTTATAAAAGAGAAATATAAGGATATAGTCAAAACGTTCTGTGATGTCGAGACCATAGATAATTTTGTTCCTACGGAAAGATCTTTGACGATGAATGAAGATGGCAGTGTTACTATATGTGAAAATATTAAAGGTACGTTTCGATTAGTAGCTTGAAAACAATTGATAATGTATAGCCCTGTATTCATGGTAAACTTTTTTTTTATAAACAACTAGCGACCCGCCCCGGCTTCGCACGGGATAACAGTGTTTTCCCACTATTTAATGTATGTTATTATACATATAAACCTTGCTCTTTAATCACTCTATCTGATAAAAAAAACCGCATCAAAATCGGTTGCGTAGTTTTGAAGATTTAAGCGTACAAAGGGACATAGCGACTGAAAAAGCGACTTTGTTTTATACTATGTAGTGAAGTTGCATCATCATATTGCTGAGTCGCAGAGTCAATACACAGTATAAAACAAAGTCGCTTTTTGGATCAACCTAATAGACATACAGTATTGCTGGGGAGTTTGTTGCGCCACTTCCCAGCAAAAATACAAAGGAAGTGGCAAAGTACTTGTTTCTAGCAACATTTTTGTCGCTCATCAATAATGTGGCTAAACAAAAGTTTACCATTAATACAGGGCTTAAGGGCGACTGCACGTGCTGCTGCCGCTTCTATATAAACGGTTTCATGTAAATACATACAAACCAGGGGCCCGATTCTCCTAAGTTAATAATGTCAAAATCGAATAGAAATCAAATCGGAATGTGATCGCAATAGCAGTTTTAACCATATCGGGCATTCTGCTACTAATATAAGACCAATCGTATTCCGTAATCGTATCGACATTCGATTGGTCTATGATTGGTCTGCTATTTTTGTGATTTTGGTCTATACGGTAGTTTGCTCTACAATCATATTGCAATCGTAAATTATTGGCAGACAAAATAATTCATTATTGAATGAAAGAAAAGGATAAAAACGTTTGCGTGATGCCACATACGCTTCAATCGTAATTGAGTCGGGATTGGATCTCTATCGAACCGAGTCGAACGTGAATCGTATGTCGCTTAAGTAAAATGAGGAGAATCGGGCCCCTGTAGTTCAGCTGCGGCCGACTTCATGTAGTCGCAGCTAGCATTCAACACGCACCATTACGAGTTTAAAATGCTATTTATAATTTTGTAGAACATGAAAGCACTACTTTACATGGTGAAGAAGACAATTCTAACGCGATTACGAAGGAAGATTTAACCAGACGAGTAAAAGAGAGGCTTAAGGAATTAAAATGTTGTAATGTACCGGACCTGGCCAAGGAGTTTGGTGTCACTACTGAACTTGTACAGAAAATTATTGATGACGCTGGTTTTAAAAAAGGATATAAAAGAAAAAAAGGCTCCCCTCAGGTAAATTTATTTATTATTTTTAACTATAATCTCCCAGGTCGCCTCCAACAGGTATCTGTGGAGATCTTAGGGGGAGGCCTATGTTCAGCAGTGGACGCCGCCTGAGATGATGATGATGATCATAATCTCCCGAGCCTATTCTTAGCTATGTTGGGGTTGGCTTTCAGTCTAACCCTGCGGTGAGTACTACCAGTGTTTTACAAGGAACAACTGCCTGTCTGACCTCAATCCAGTTACCCGGGCAACCCAATAACCCTAGGTAAGGCTGGTTGTAAGCCAAAGATGAGCCGGTATCTACAGTTTAACGTGCCCTCCAAAACAGTTATTGGTGTCCAAGATATACTTAAAAAGTACAAAAGTTGCTTTGATACTTGCCGATTCTAGAATCATACTTGAGAGGTTGGTTCCTTACCCACTAGGCCACGACGACTTATTATTTTTAACTTTCGACGCAAAAAAGGGGTGTTATAAGTTTGACCGCTGTGTGTGTCTGACTCAGCTCTTAAACATTCTTTTATAATTAATCTATTTTTTAATTTCTTTACAGAATCAACGAGGAGCGGGGAAAAAGAGTAAAGTCTCTTGAATAAAATGGCGGAACTATCTCTGAAATGTGAGTGATATATTCATTCATACAACATTCAACTGCCTGCCAGAAAGTCTTACCAAGGGGTGTTGGGTTGCCCGGGTAACTGGGTTGGGGAGGTCAGATAGGGCAGTCGCTCCTTGTGGCACACTGGTACTCAGCTGCATCCGGTTAGACCGGAAGCCAACCCCAACATTGTTGGGAAAAGGTTTGGCAGATGATGTTACGATGCATGCGCTGTGCAGATAAATGAAAAAAAAATACTGAGTTGTTATCTGTTACTGACAATGAGGGAGTTTTGTAATAAATATTGTTGATTTTAAAAATGTATTTATTGGTTTTATTTATTGATACCCAAAGACTAACAAACTGCTGGATAGCGTAGTAGCGTATTTCCCTTTCCGTGTTCAACTGGCGACATCGGTCTCGCGAAATCCACACGCTTTTGTTTTACTACGGAATCCTACGATCCCTTGTTCAATTCGCGTCAACAGAGCACGCTTTTGCGATCAAGCAACGTTAAAAGAAGTTTTACAAAACAGTGTGTAATATAGTTGAACACGGTGTTTTAACCTGTCTATTCGAAACTGTTCGGAATCGCAGCTAAATTCGCTAATTATTTAGGTAGCCAACACTGCCGAAAAGCTTCTCCAATCAGCGTGCTCCACATCGCAATTACACGCAAATTTATTTCGCCACTATTGGTCGCAATATTGTTCCCTTACCCCACTGTCCTCGAATAATGTAACGCTTAGAAAAATACATCGCTGCATAGCTTCTTACTGTACGCATCTCTCTTTTATTTCTCGCCATATTTCACCTACACTCATCATCAAATCTAGCAAGCAGGCCACACAATACGCTAACTTTCAAGTACCGGCGCATCAATCCGGTACATGTGGTCCTTCGAGCCGGATCCAAGTATCAGCATCCTACGGAATACGTTCACCGCTGTGGCCGCTTTGCTAGCTCGAGAAGACTGGACTGGACTCAGGACTACCTGGAGGCTAAGCGCAAAAGGGAATAGATAACGGATTGGGAGCTCATCGGGCATCACACGCACGCAATCTGGTGGGACCAACCATCCTTTCTTTTCTCCATCACCTCCTTGTTCTCTTTGTGATACCAGTGCTTCAACTGATTTCAGTGCTCGCATCATTGTGCTGAACAAGTTCATTACGAGTGCGTACTTGTGGTCGTCGATATCGCTGCAGACGCGGTCTTCCGGCATTCCAACCGTGAGTACTCCTATTTTCACCGACCACCAAAATGGCTACCGTAGAAAGTGCACAGTCACGCGATAAATCTCCCCTAACATTAGCTGTCGATAGTGCTAATTCTAAGTCTCGCGATAGGTCCCCTAATCTAGCAGGAGATCAAAATTTACTCCGAGAACTAGTGCGAAAACGTGGCATCATAAAAGGCAGACTCACTAAGTTCTCAAATTATTTAAATTCATTTGAAAATAACGATGACCTTTTTTCGTCCTCGCGCGTACGAATTGATTTAAAATTACGCATAAAAGGAGCTGCTAGTTTATATGCCGAGTTCAATCAAGTTCAGGCTCAGATAGAAGAATGTGTATCAGATAGTGACATGGCTGACCAGCTAGATCATAGAGAAGCGTTTGAAAACTCTTATTATAGCATATTAGCCCATGCGGAGTCCCTTCTGACCGAGACTGTTGAGGGCGAGGTTACAGACGCTAAACATTGTTGTAGTGAACAACCGCAATCCGTGAAACTTCCTACAATAACACTGCCTAGCTTTGACGGTTCGTATGAGCACTGGCTTGAATTTCGCGACACTTTTCTCTCGCTGGTCCACAATTCCAAACGCATAAGTAATATCCAAAAATTCCACTACTTAAAGTCCTCTCTAAAAGGTAATGCCGAATTAGTTGTTAACTCGGTGGAATTTTCCTCGGACAACTATATTGTGGCGTGGGAACTACTACTAAATAGGTTCAATAACAACCGACTTTTAGTGCACAACCATGTGAAGGCCTTGTTTAGCATTGATTCGTTGTCTAAAGAGTCGCCCGTTTCCCTCCGTAAACTTATTGACACGATACTTAAGAATTTACGTGCACTTAAAATCCTAGGCGAGCCTACCGATCAGTGGGATACGCTTATTAACTACATTATAGTTTCCAAACTAGATAAAACCACTGAGCGCGAGTGGGAGACACACAAATGTTCACTGTTTCCGAGCGATAATAATTCTAAACGCATAATTAAGGTTAATGAGTTGATTGGTTTCCTTAAAGACCGGGCGGATATGTTGGAAACCTTGCAGCTTTCACACAGCAAAGAACAAACTAGTACACTGAACGAAAACAAAAAACATAAATCACATTCACATAATACGTCACACTGCAATGTTTCCACACACGTTAAGTCTAACGACAGTCGCACGCCTCGCTTTAAAAGGTCTTGCTTAAAATGCAACGGCGCTCATCCACTTTATTCTTGCCAACAGTTTATCGATAGTGACTTAGACGCTAAATTGAAATTAATTCGCGATCACAAACTTTGCGAGAATTGTTTACGTTCGGGACATGCGCCTGATAAGTGTATGTTTGGGCCATGTAGGAAGTGCAACCGTAAACATAACTCATTAATTCATAATGATAGTAGCGATGGTCTAGTCTCGCTCCATTCGCATATTGTGACTAATGATCCTAACGCCAGTGGTGCAAGCGCAGGGCCGAGCGTCCCCGCTCCCTCGACTGGTAAACCGGTTCCTATTCTCGTAAACAACTCACATACGCATAATAATAAATATATAGATGTGCACTCCGTGTTATTGTCAACCGCATTAGTCGAGGTAGCCGACGTTCACGGTGTTTATCATCAAGCTTGTGCGCTTCTTGACAGTGGTAGTCAGAGGTGCTTCATAACTAAATCGTTTTGCAATATACTTAACGTTACTACGTCACTGTCTAATTACGAAGTTAGGGGTGTCGGTGATTCATTGTTACAATGTTCGGAAACTTGTAGCGTTGAAGTTAAATCGCGAGTCAATAATGAATTCAAAACACGCATAACTTGTTTTGTATTGTCACAAATAACTTCAACGATGCCGGCCTTATGTCAAATAAACGCGCAGTTCTGTATTCCAGACAACATAAGACTAGCCGATCCGTTATTTTTTGATTCTAAAAGTATCGATATACTTATAGGCGCAGATAGGTTCTGGGACTTATTAGCGGAAGGCAAAATGAGGCTTCCCACCGGGCCTTATCTGCAGAATACCAAGTTAGGGTGGATTATTTCTGGCTCTGTTTACAATACGCGAAATGCAGGTCGTATTCACTGTAACTTGAGTCATTCGTTAGATTCGCAACTACGCTTATTTTGGGAGCTTGAGGAGCTGCCCAAACTCAGGGACACGCAGACTCAGGAAGAACGTATGTGTGAGGACCATTTCATTCACAATACTACGCGTGATAGTGAGGGACGGTTTCAAGTACGCATTCCGTTTAAAGAGTCACCTGATGTTTTAGGCGAATCGTATACGCAAGCTGAACGTAGATTTTACGCCTTAGAAAAACGTTTACAGCGATCTCCTGATTATAAATTGTTATATACAAATTTCATGCAGGAATACCTGGACTTAGGCCATATGAGTCCAGTTAGCAGTTATGAACATCCGTGCTATTTCATGCCGCATCACGGCGTGTTTAGGGAGCACAGCACTACAACGAAGTTACGCGTCGTCTTCGATGCTAGTGCTGCCTCGACATCAGGTAAGTCACTCAACGACTTGCAATTAGTTGGACCACCGATACAAGGTGATTTGGTATCTATTCTTATACGTTTTCGACAGCACAAGTTTGTCGTGTGTGCAGACGTTCAGAAAATGTTTAGAAATTGCTGGGTAGCAGAAGACCAACGCAAGTTGCAAATGATTTTGTGGCGTAATGATCCATCGTTACCATTGGGAGTATATCAATTGAACACCGTTACCTACGGAACCGCATCCGCACCGTTTCTTAGCGTTAGGTGTTTGAAACAGCTAGGTATCGAATCTTCTGACCCTGAAATTCGGAGGGTAGTTACAGAAGATTTTTACGTAGATGATTTGTTGACTGGCAATGATGACAGGCTTGTTTTACTGCAGTTATGTAAGAATATTCAAAGCACATTACAAGCGGGTTGTTTTCCCCTTCGCAAATGGGTTTACAATTTTCCATGTCCCGATACCGACTTATTAGTAGATAGTTCAATAGAAATAAAATCTAACGAAAATATAAGCACTAAAACATTAGGCTTAAGCTGGAATAATGTTAATGATACGTTTTATTTTAATACTCAGATTACTGCCAATGATAAACCTGTCACTAAAAGGTGTATATTATCCAGCATTTCACAAATTTTCGACCCACTTGGTTTGTTAAGTCCAACGATTATTATCGCAAAGGTATTGTTGCAGCAATTATGGCTTCTTAAAATCGGTTGGGATGACATAGTTCCATCTAATGTCGCGCGGACGTGGAACCGGTTTGTTATCTCTTTAGAAGCGCTCGACGCAATCCGTGTTCCTCGCCACGCTATAGGTAGTGAGCCTATGTTTATAGAATTGCATGTATTTAGTGACGCCTCACAGACAGCGTACGGCGCATGCATATATATTCGTACAGTAAATAAGGATAACACAGTTACAGTTAGGCTTCTTTTCGCAAAGTCTAAGGTTGCGCCACTGAAACCTATAAGTATACCGCGTCTAGAGCTTTGCGGTGCTTTACTAGGTGCTAAAATACTAGATAAGGTTCGTAGTTCGTTACGTTGTGAGTTTAAGAACCTAGTGTTTTGGACAGACTCAACCATAGTACTTGGGTGGTTGCGTATGTCACCAAACAAGTTAAAAACCTTTGTTCAGAACAGGACGGTGGAGATTCATGAACTCACACAAGATGTTCAGTGGCGCCACGTGAGGACTAAGGAGAATCCGGCTGATCTGGCTTCACGAGGTTCGAAGGTAGACGAACTTGCTTCTTCCAAATTGTGGTGGGAAGGTCCAGAGTTTTTGAGAAGTGCTATGTTCTCACTGGACGATCACCATGTCATAGACGCAGATGAAAATCTTCCCGAAGTTAGGCCAGCTATTTCTTCATTCGTAACTCATGATGCTTCAACATATTTCTCGTTTAATCGATTTTCACAACTTAAGCGCATGAAACGTGCGGTGGCGTATGCGTTACGTTTCATTTACAATATTCGCAATAAAAATAATAAACGTACAGGCATCATTAGTGTTGATGAATTGAATGAGTCTCAAATAGTTTTAATACGGTGGTCACAGATGGAAAGTTATCCAACTGAATATAATTTATTATCCAATAGTTCGCAATGTACATTTAAAGGTAATTTAGCCAAATTAAATTTATTTTTAGACGACAATAAAATTATTCGCGTAGGTGGGCGCTTATGTGACTCGCATGAATTTAGTTACAATAAAAAGCACCCTATCTTAATATCAAGTAAGCATTATTTTTCTTTGCTACTGTTTCGTCATGAGCATTTACAGCTACTCCACGCTGGGCCTCAGGCATTACTTTATAATTTACGCGAAACATTTTGGCCTTTGGGGGGCAGGAGTTTAGCTAGACGTGTAGTGAATGCTTGCGTTACTTGTAACCGTATTAGGGGTAGAATTCTTACGCCACAAATGGGCAATTTGCCTATGGAGAGGATAACCGCTTCTTTTCCATTTTATCGTTGTGGCGTTGATTATTGCGGGCCAGTTCTTATACTTAATCGCAAAGGTCGCGGAGCTAGAACTTCTAAAGCCTACATTTGTTTGTTCGTTTGTTTAGTAACGCGGGCAATACATTTAGAGCTGGTCAGTGATCTCACTTCTGAAGCATATCTACTATCACTCAATAGGTTTATTTCTCGGCGTGGAAAGCCGATAGAAATATTTTCAGACAATGGTCGAAACTTTGTTGGCTTGATGAACGATTTTAAGGAGTTTCTTGGTAGGTGTAGTTCTGATTTAATAGAATATGCAACTAGCCAGCAAATAAAATTTAAGTTCATACCTCCATATTCGCCTCACTTTGGTGGTCTGTGGGAAGCAGGAGTAAAGTCTTGCAAATTTCATCTACGCCGTGTGGTAGGGAATGCGCACCTTACTTTTGAAGAGTTAAGCACTGTCTTATCACAAATAGAAGCAGTCCTTAATTCCCGACCATTATCCCCACTTTCTCCAGATCCTAAAGACCTTTGTCCTCTCACTCCTGCCCACTTTCTGGTTGGTCGACCGCTAACTACTCCTGCTGGCGACGATATTAATGACATTCCTGCGCATAGACTCAAACGTTACCAGAGGGTAGAACAAATGCGCCAACATTTCTGGACACGATGGTCCAAAGAATATATAAGTGAGTTGCAGGTGCGGACAAAGTGGACCGACAACAAGGCCGAGTTGAAGGAAGGCGCACTTGTCCTGATAAAGGATTCCAACCTGCCACCTTTGAAATGGAGCATGGGCCGAGTTCTTCGTACTATCTCAGGCAAGGATGGGATTGCCAGAGTGGCTGATCTACAAACAGCTTCGGGCGTGGTGCGACGGGCTTACGCAAAAATTTGCCCTCTCCTGCAGGACGACCAAGACCAGTGATGATGTCGCAACTGGAACCTTTTGAAAGCGACTGCTTCCAAGGCCGCGGGCATGTTCGGAATCGCAGCTAAATTCGCTAATTATTTAGGTAGCCAACACTGCCGAAAAGCTTCTCCAATCAGCGTGCTCCACATCGCAATTACACGCAAATTTATTTCGCCACTATTGGTCGCAATATTGTTCCCTTACCCCACTGTCCTCGAATAATGTAACGCTTAGAAAAATACATCGCTGCATAGCTTCTTACTGTACGCATCTCTCTTTTATTTCTCGCCATATTTCACCTACACTCATCATCAAATCTAGCAAGCAGGCCACACAATACGCTAACTTTCAAGTACCGGCGCATCAATCCGGTACAGAAACAAATCCGTACTGATTTAGCGCTTTCGTAAATGTTCGGGATAAATCGTGCGGGCCGAAGCAGGCGAGAGCGCCCGAAGTTGGATTCACGCGCGCTCTTCTCATTGCAATTTGTTATTGTTTGTTACTGTCATCAAAAACCAGTTAACCAGAAGTGGTAGAAATTCAGTTCGGCCGTTCTGTTAAAAATAAACGTGCACTAATATCGTTGTGAACATAGACCAAAACGAACGTTCAGCAAAATAGTCTTGTCGATGTTTTTTTTTTTTGTTATTTTTGTGCTGATAATAAATGTTTCATTAATTGTATTGTATGTAATATTTCATTGAAATCATATTGAGTTAATAAATACAACCTACTGTCTACTATTGATACCGATTCAACACGCTCTTGAAGACTCAAACAGTCTAAGAGTCAAGTCAAAAAAGTGTTCGGTTCAACTGCACACGATTTTGTTAAACCTTTCCCAGCGCCACTTGATCGCAAAAGCGTGCTCAGTTGACGCGAATTGAACAAGGGATCGTAGGATTCCGCAGTAAAACAAAAGCGTGTGGATTTCGCGAGACCGATGTCGCCAGTTGAACACGGAAAGGGAAATACGCAGCGTAGTATCACGGATGTTTCTTTATGGGAAATCAGCAAAGATCTGTTTCCGTTATGGGTTAGCAGCGATGAGGGAGTGTCAGACTCTTACCGACTAAAAACCGTCGTGTTCCGTCGTGGGCCTTTTATGTACCAGCGCCGCGGTAACTCGCGCAGACAATCCCGCAGCCCCGGTAGAACTTGGCGTTTCTGAGTCACGGAGGATTGAAAGATAACGGAGATGCCATAAGGAAGGTAGGTTAGGTGCCTTGTAGTAAGTGAAGTAAGATACAAACATACAAATCTTTTCTCTTATATATCTTATATATATTCTCTTATATTTCTCTTATATATATAAAATCTCAAATATCGGACTTACATACCAGTTTATACGAATTATTTACCCCATTTCCCGAGAGATATCGCTATACATTGGGCTACTTCGAGCTGTTAAGTTTTTTTTGGGTTGATGAGAGAGCTATGGGCAATACTCTAGAAACTACGGAACCCTTCACTGAGCGTGGCTCGACACGCTCTTGGCCAGCTTTTTCATCTGGCAACTTGCTATGATTAAAGAGTTAGAATAAAACAAAGACAAACTGTGTAATAGCATTTATTAGTTACAAGTAAAAAAATATATTGTACTGTTGTGTTGTACACGAGTGGCCCGTTCCACCGGTTACTGATAAAAGTCTCTGATAGCCTTTCAACTTATCTGACAGATATTATAGCGTATTTATACAGCAATATCTGGCAGAAATTATAATCATATGCGTTCCTCTCCACGACAATTTTGCAGATGTGTTCCTTAGAAGAGATACGGCTTCTCGTCTTTTTATATGAAGCTTCGCCGATTGCCACGTCTTATTCAATCATTTGGATGAGGTCCAAAAGGTCAGCTTGGAACACTCGTCACTGAAATAAAATGTGAAATCAAATATCTTTATTTTCAGGCTGTATTGGCCCATAGATGTAATAGCTTGAAGACTACCATACATATTATATTACACAACATATAGTATGTATTGTGATCCTTGATCCAGAATAAGGTCACAGCTTTGCCTCGGGTCAAGATCTGAGTGCTGATTCTGAGTTTTGTAAGTTTACGTATGCTACATCACATGATTAGAATATATCGCGTTCATTCATTTTTCCGAATAATGGCGTTAACTATTTCGCAAGTGAGCGCGTTTATAATACAACCAAGTGCCGATGTCAACCTTCATTAAATAAACAGTTCTAAAATTAATGCTACGTCATAAAGTTAACTTGCAAAACTCGGACTAGGCACTCTGACTGAGGTCGCCCGCAAGTCGCTATAGATGCCACAGCTATAGTGCAGTCATTGAAGCATTATTGCTACGATTTTTTTTACTGTGAACCGATTTGTATGAAATTTTGGAATTAGGGTCAGTTCACACCGAGACGCGACGCGACGCGACGATACTCAAAGAGGCCAATGATTTCGCGCTGCGCCGCGCGGCGTTGCGAGTTGTCACAATGTAATGTGTATCTTTTCGTGTAGTGAATAAAGTATATTCTAAGTCGCTCTGTGAAAAATGTGCGCGCAGCGTCGCGTCTCGGTGTGAACTGACCCTTAGGTTCATCTTACCCTTAACTTTAAAAGTGAAAATGATTTGAACTCCGCCACCCCCCCTGGAGGTGGTTGCCACCCCTTCTTTGGGGTGAATATTTTTTTTGCAAAATAACCTCGGATATCGATAGAAGACCTAATTTTAAGCAAAAGTTGTCTTTAAAGTTTAAAAAAAAATCCAATACTTTTCAAGTTATTGGCAATTGAAAATTCGCAATTTTTCCACGTTTTTCATCGGTTTTTTGCAAATATCTCCAAAAATATACGTTTTATCGAAAATTTATTAAGAACAAAATTGTAGCAGGTAAAACAACTAACAATTTGTTTTTTTTTATAACATGTCCTAAGTGCAATATTAAGCTAGATATTAAATATCAAAGCCATTTTTTATTTTGTCTGAAATTTAATCGTTGTGGTCAATGCCATGTAGCGGCGAGTAGATGCATTTTATACATTCTAATACAAATGGGTTTTGTAGTGCTTGAAATAAGCTTTAAGATGAGCACTATTAAAAGTCTTTTGCACGTAAAATAAGTGAGCTGTATAGCAAATAAGGGGAGCATCTTATATTTTTTCTTTTAAATCAATGGGTTACATAAGTGCCATTTCCACCAAAATTAAAATTAATCGTATTCCGCCTAGGATTAACTTTATTATGAAGAGTTTGATAGATAGTATCAGTTTGGCTGCTTCAGGACAGATATTTTTCAAAAAAGTCACGATTAACGAAAAGAACAAAGGAGATTGCCCGTTTTGTAAGGGAAGTTGGGTCCCAGTGAAAAATGTTTGTGCCCTGAAGATTTTTATTTTAACTAATAGGAAAAACATTGCATTTTCATAATCAGAAACCTTTTTTCATTTATTCACCCTGGTTCAAGAGATATCATTATTTTTCTGTTTTAAGAATATAGGTTATAATTAGAAATTGACATGGACTATAGATCACTATGAGCATAGAAATATGTACTGTAAATAGCAGTACCATGGAATTATGTCTCTATTTATGCATAAAGTAATGGAATTGTTATTATGTGTTTCCCGCGGTTACACCCGCGTCCCCGGGAACACCTTTCCATACCCGGATAAATTATAGCCTACCTAATCAAATCTTTCCTCTTTATAATATTAGTATAGACTCATAATTACCGTTATTGATAGTTATTATTATTTTAGTAATAGCAAGGGAAATAAAAAAAAAACAAAACATGAATAAACTATTTATTCTTCATAAAATATTTCGTCCAAAGATTGAGCTGGAGCACTCACATTGTTGAAGCGGCCCCAGCTTAAATACCACAATACTGTCATAGTATGAGCACAACACCCTACCGTACGGTTACCCACTAGACAGTTACAATAGTAAGCAATGATACTTTCTAAAGAATTTGCCCGATCTTCATCTCTACTTATCAACAAATAAGAGTAATATGTTTTATGGCTCACATGGCGGGACTTAATTCTAGTCCTAATTAAATAATTATTTTGACCCAATATTAAGGGCAAATCCTCTTCCAAGACATCATTGCTTACTTCAACATTATAAGTACCATTACTTCTTATGTGCTCCCCATAATAGGATCTAGCCTGTTTTAATTGGTAAGATCCCAATGCAAATCTTCTTAAATCATCTAAAGTTAATCTTGGAAAATGATCTAAATGGGGAGCATTGCTGTCTATGTTTTGGAAAACCGTACGTCTCCTATTGATGTTATCCCTTCGAATAAATTCCCCCAAATAATTACTACTGTTTAATCTCGCCTGAGCAATTTGCACATACTCTGCAGCGTCAGGTCTATCTTCAATTGTTGGGTGGAATTTATTCAAAAGGGCACAAACAATTTTAAAATCATCCATAAGGTGTGTTGATGCTCTGTTAAAATATTCTTGTCGAAACAGTTTGTAGTCTCTTTTGATGCGACCATTTACAATTTCAACTACCCATCTACACATAGTCACACACCTAGACTTGTTTGCTTGGTCAGTGGTCAATTGAAATTCACCTTCCAATAATGACTCAGGCATGTATGTTTTATAATTATAGCTTTGGAGTTCAGGGATCACGTCTCTAAATCCCTATCCAATATAAAGACATCCCCTGTCTAAAAATGAGCGCATTGGACCACTTTCATTACGAAATAGATCACTCATGATTGTCGAGTCATTTTTTGTTGCTTCATATGGTCCAATGCACTCTAAAATATATCCATCACAACATGTGATTAAAAGGGTTTAACCAAATTATTATATTTGTGTAGACTATATGTCTGTTTCTGATATTTGTAGTTACTACTACTCTGTACATAAACATATGTACCATCACATATGACAATAGCAGGTTTAGAATCTGGAGCCATGCTACTGTCTCCGAATAGACCTTCAGGAATAGTCCTGTTACGTGAGGCCACATTTTGTATATTAGTGTGATTAACTCCCAAATGCATTGGTACAAAATGTTCTTTTAAACATTCCCTAACAATGTTCATTTTTTTCTAATGTAGATCGTGGCAATTGAAAAGAGTTGCCAGTCTTTGGTTGCTGTCCCCTGTCCTAAGTTTAACAAGAAATGTGCTTAATGCAAGGCTAGGATTTCTAACCTTATTATGTAAAGTAGGAAGGCTATTTAATATTTCATTAAACTGCATCTCTGTAAGTCCCAGCCAATAATGGCGTAAATGTGCATCCATTGCTGCAATATTATTAAAATCTAAACTTCTTTGAGAAGCTCTTTCCAGTATGGAAAATATATCATCAACTTGAAAGCTAGTAAAGTCATTTAGGTTGGTAGTCAGTTCATCCCACTGATTGCTATATAAATGGTGATGACAGATTCTAGCATTTAAAGGTATATATATATTGTACTGCAATAACAACAGTTCCTTTATAGTCATAGGTACTAAAAGACGTTCATCATTATCACAGCCTACAAACATACAGTGACGAGAAGCTGCAGCAACTCGTTTATACTTTTGTGAGTTAATCTTAGATTGAACTCGTAATGCTTGTTGTGGTTGAGATGTTGGAGCTGGCATTGGAGGTGGTTCAGGTATCTCGGGGTCTTCTAATGAAGATAGAGCTGCATCCATGACCCTTGCAGGTCTGTTTGAATCTTGAACCTCCAAACGTCTCGTCTCGAGTTGCTGCTAACCAGCAAGGAATGCACACTTTTTGTAAATGTGGAACCTAAAATGAAATAGTTGGTATTAGTGAATATCAGAATAGGTACCAAACCCTATATTGTTATTGTGCAAGCATATGAATAAAAATAGCATCAATTAGAAATAAACTATGCAGCATTTTTTCTGAAACATTATTTAGAAAATGTTAAACACAATTGCAGGGTATGAGATCTCAGGTTCAGTTCCAGGATTGGGTTTCTGGGTATTTCCATTAAGATTTCATGAGTAGTAACCAGAAGAGCCTGGAATACTGGGTTTGTGCCTGGTTGATTGCATGGTCTCACCGTTATTACTTAGAACATAACTGACAAAATGTATTGTGTACTGTTAGGTACACCTCTGCCTAATCGTCGTCACGCTTGTGATTGGGGATTATAGGCGTGATGATACAGAATGTTATTAAATAATACTCACCAGATGTGCTAAAGTCCATCTTAAAATCATGCTACGTTGTGGACAGTCTAACTCAACTCTGTGGGTTCTCCGACTTGCAACAGAGATACCACATCCATAACAAACATTTAAGTGACCATATGCAGGTGATATATCCTCGTGGGATCCAGTTATATTTGACAATATCCTTTCTTGCAACAGCAAATAACATTCAATACATAGGATATCATCTGACGTTACCTGGAAAAGATTATATTCTATACTATTCTATATTTAT
Source organism: Helicoverpa armigera (assembly GCF_030705265.1). Taxonomy (NCBI): domain Eukaryota; kingdom Metazoa; phylum Arthropoda; class Insecta; order Lepidoptera; family Noctuidae; genus Helicoverpa; species Helicoverpa armigera. The sequence goes on along the minus strand of NC_087150.1, from coordinate 3,465,924 downwards.
AACTGCTTAAACTTGTAAATACATAAACTCTCATAAAGAACTAAGTTTACAGTGCTAAGTTTACTCTAATCAAATGTTATTTTGAGTTTGCATAATGCATTTAACCACTATATTTATATTGTCCACAATAATTATTATTGTTTATGCACACGATAACTTACAGGTGTAGGCGTTGTCCAAGTTCGTAGAAGAACTGTCATTTGCTCGTTCAACTCCTCAACTGTATACCGGCGTAAATTAGACGCTAGTAAAGGGAACAGTTAATACAGCGTCGGTAAGACAGGCGGTGTGCCCGACTTCTGGCTGGGGTAGACATAGTTCTGACAAAAACAGTTCGGGAGTTCAATATCACACAAGGATTTCACTAAGAGTCAAATTGTTCTCCAAGAATAGCACTTTATCTCACAAAGAACAGCACAAACAAGAGTCAAGCACTTAGAGTCAATATCTCACAAAGAGGAGTCAATTATCTCACAAAACATAAAGTAAGTACGCGAGGAACTTATTAGCTCAACTCGGTGGTAGCAGAAAGGCACGTATCGTAAATAATAACTAAGTAAATACGGAATTCAAAACTCAACGTATTATACAAAGCAATCACGAACACACAACGAACGAACGTCAAAGTGATGTGACATGCGCAAGTAAATGTTGCCAGAGCAATTATATTTAATCATTAATAAATCGATTTAAGTTTTTAAATTACGTAAGGCTTTTATTTTAATTTAAAATCGCTCTTATCTTATCTATCTTATCTTATCTGTTCAACAATATAGACTTATCATGAATATAGTTAGAATAATAATTAAAAATAATTGTATTTTTTTATTTTTAATAACTGTTTTGTTTTGATATCGATTACTCTATTGATTAAAATACGTAATTTTCAATAGTTATTTGATATCTGGCAACTTTTTTTTGTTTACCAATCAAACGGATGTCGACGTAATGTTTAACTATTAATTAATTTTAACTTTATTCCCAGGGTGAAAGAAATTGTATAAAAAATAATTTGGAAACAAAAAAATAAACAATATTTTTAGGTTATTATTCCATTCAGGCACACGATACCACAAAAGGGACCTGCCCCGTGGCAATCTCCTTTCAAATTAAATAAAAACCCACTTGTTTTTCATAATATCTCAAAAATTACGACAGATACGTATAAAAAAGTACTGATAAAAAAATTAGGTATTTTTGTGACAAACAATTTGGTTTGTTTGTTTTTTCTGTCGAACAAAAATTGACGGAGATATGATTGTTTAAAGAGCGCGTGGCAGCGCAATCACAGCCTCTCTTAAGCCCTTTAACCCTTCACCGTTTTAGAAAAAAGTTCTTTACTATATATTGCAATGATGGATGTTGTAGCCCTCTTAATTACTTTTACAGTGGTTTTTTTATAAATTGTGATAGCATGAAAATTGAAGGAGTTACGGTCCAAAAACTTGTCATATTTTTTCTACTTAGTAACTGAAAACTTCGGAGTGTCAATATTTGGAGCAATGTGAAAGTAGGCAGTATAATAAAGAGTCACAACTATTGTAATGTGTATATATGTCACCGAAAAATAATAAAACTCGTAAATTGATCAACTTACTAAAATGAAAGATGGCATAAACTACGTCGATTAAATTTCAGACAAAATAAAAAACGGCTTTGATCTTTAATATCTAGCTTAATATTGCACTTAGAACACTTTATAAAAAAACAAATTGTTCGTTGTTTTACCTGCTACAATTTTGTTCTTTATACATTTTCGATAAAACGTATATTTTTGGAGATATTTGCAAAAAACCGATGAAAAACGTGAAAAAATTGCGAATTTTCAATTGCCAATAACTTGAAAAGTATTGGATTTTTTTTTAAACTTTAAAGACAACTTTTGCTTAAAATTAGGTCTTCTATCGATATCCGAGGTTATTTTGCAAAAAAAATATTCACCCCAAAGAGGGGGTGGCAAACACCCCCAGGGGGGGTGGCGGAGTTCAAATCATTTTCACTTTTAAAGTTAAGGGTAAGATGAACCTAATTCCAAAATTTCATGCAAATCGGTTCACAGTAAAAAAAATCGGAGGTTAGACCGTATTTTTCGCTTCAATGACTGCACTACTATACTTCCGCTGATCAGGGCTTCGCTAATCGCCTTGCATATGGCCAGGAGTTCAGCCTGGTAGACTGTACAGTACTTTAGCAGTCGTTACGGGGTAGTCAGAAGCCAGAAAGTCTGACAACCAGTCTTTGAGTTGCTTGATTAACTGGGTTGAGGAGGTCAGATAGGCAGTCGCTCCTTGTGGCACACTGGTACTCAGCTACATCCGGTTAGACTGGAAGCCGACCCCAACATAGTTGGGAGAAGGCTGGACAGATGATGATGTATAGTTACGTACCTATTCTTCTTCGGGTGTTTTCGGCTCTTTCCGTCGTTGTCTCACTCGTTTCGGCCAGGGTACATTCAAATGAACATGTTTCACGTGGCTTGTAAGTTCATGACGCCAAGTGAATTTCTTTTCACATATTGTACATATATGCCGCTTTTGTCCTGTGTGACTCTGTAAAGATAGATAAAAATTAAAGTAACATTTTTAACAGACTTTCTAAAAACGAGGTTCTCAATTCGGGAAAGTGAAAATGGAAGAGGATGACATATTGCGCCGACCCCAAATAGAATTGGGAACAGGGCAGGAGGAAGAAGAAGTAACTCAAGAATGGCTGAAATACAAGAATAGCCGCCGTGGACGCCATTATTATTATTTATCTATATATATAAAAATGAAACCCGCTTTCCGTTTTCACGACATAACATGAAAACGGCTTGACTGAAAATTAGAGGGGAGGAAACTTAGACCTGAGAGAAGGTTTTAGGATAGTTTTTGTCACCATCCGGCTACGGGACGCGGGTGAAACCGCGGGCGAAAGATAGTAGGTAATATAAATACTTACAAACATATGTTTCTGTAAATTACTAGCATGTAGCAACGTCTTCCCGCATATAGGACACACGGCGTTTGCCTTAGAGCCCTCATGTTTGTACAGTGCATGGCATTTTAAGGCATTCAGCGAAGTGAATGATTTTGGGCACTTCGTACATTTGTAGTACTTATCACCGGTGTGCACCCACATGTGATTTCGAAGATGCATTTTGGTCTGTGGAAGAAATATTTAGTGTTATATATACCTATAGACCTAGAGTTATATCGGGTGTGTCGTTCACAATCACATTAAATGAAATGCGTTAATATACTCGTGAATACATGTTGATTAACAGGAAGAAAAAAGAAAAATACGTATAAGTAAAAAAAAGATTTTTTCAAACAAAGTAAATAGAATAAAATTGTGCGAAAATTCGAACACCATGTAAAAGTCAACAACTGAAATTCTCCCTTGAAAACTGACAGCTGTCATCTGATCAAAACATTCGATACTCCTGACTTTATCTCTGCTTTACACATGATGTTGTAAAGTATAAAAACGAAAAATAACTCCTGTGGCTAAACCACTGAATGAATTAGGTTATTTGTTTTACAATTTGTCATATAATATTATAAAGTATATGCGATAGGATTTAATGTGATTGTGAACGACACACCCGATATATACCTATAGACCTAGAGTTATATAACTTGTATAAGTATGTACTTGACGGCGCCACCGTCGATGTGTCAACCGTGGATCTGTCACCGGTGGAGCTTATATAAAGCGGCGCGCGTGCACGACTCGGGTCATTCGTTCGCCGACCGTTGCCGAGTGCACACCTCCCACAAATTCGTGATAATTTATTTCGTTAATATTAAATATTAATTGTAGTGACTAATATTGTGTTAATTGGAATAAACCAAGTGATTGTGTGAGAACCCCTTTGTTTTATTTAACGATGTCGGATCCTGACGCCGACATATTTATACAAGGTAGGTAAGATGTTGATTTGCACCTGTGCAATATTTCAGGAGGTTGACATAAAATACGTAAATAATCGATTGGAATTTATGAATAATCGTTGCGTATGCTTTGTGTGAGGGCGCAGCACGGTTTTAAGGTCAGTAACACACGCGCCAAGTTTAAATACGGCTAGTTGACATTGACGAATTTGCGAAAAAAAAATTTTTAGGAAATTCGTACAATTTTTTTTGTTGATTTGGGTTGAGAATCATTAGCGTAAATTACGTCCTTCAATATTGCATAAATGCAAATCAACACCTTGTATAAATTGACTAGCTTCTGCCAGCGGTTTCACCCGCATCCCGTGGGAACTACAACTCATACCGGGATAAAAAGTAGCCTATAGCTTTCCTCGATAAATGGGCTATCTAACACTGAAAGAAATTTTCAAATCGGACCAGTAGTTCCTGAGATTCAAACAAACAAACAAACTCTTCAGCTTTATAATATTAGTATAGAAATGCAAATCAACACCTTTTACAAATTAAACTTACCGGAAACAGTTTCCCACAGTGTTCGCACATAGTATTGGACGAGTATTTCTTCTTCATTCGCTCCTTGTTCCGCGCCTCTATAGCCGCGTGTACCTCCGGGTGTTTAGCCTCTATGTGGGCGTTATAGTCGGCACGGTTTGAGAACATTAGACTGCACTGGAAAAAGTAATTAAAAAGATATACAACGTGAAACTGTAAATGAGCAAAACCACGGTCAAAGTCAAAAACGTTTATTGAAAATAGGCTAGTTTTTAGCACTTTTTCACGTCAAATAATACAAAAGGACAGCACTCTCACAACGCCCCCCTTTCACCACTTCCTAGTGTTATGGCTGGGAAGAAGAAGTGGTGAAGAACAAACCTCCCAGCAACACAGCTATCTATTACAATTTAATTATAATTAAATACATCGGACATCCTAAACTTAATTGAATTGACCAAATCATCCTCCGAGCCTTTTTCCCAACTATGTTGGGGTCGGCTTCCAGTCTAACCGGATTCAGCTGAGTACCAGTGCTTTACAAGAAGCGACTGCCTATCTGACCTCCTCAACCCAGTTACCCGGGCAACCCAATACCCCCTGGTTAGACTGGTGTCAGACTTACTGGCTTCTGACTACCCGTAACAACTGTCAAGGATGTTCAATGACAGCCGGGACCTACAGTTTAACGTGCCATCCGAAACACAGTCATTGGTGTCTAAGATATTGACCAAATGAGGGTTTTTTTTTTTCATTCTTTTCCCAGCTGATTTCTAGATCAGCTTCTTTTTATCCGGCTGCGGGAAATAGTTCCCTCAGGAAGCAGGTGAAACTGCCAACGGTAGCTGGTGGGCTCTATTTTTAACACGCTTATATTTATTTATTTATTTATTTAACTTTATGCAATCATACAATTACAAAGGCGGACTTAATGCCATGGGCATTCTCTCCAGTCAACCTTAAGGTGATGCAGAGATAACATGGTAGGTGCATTACTTACTTAGAAAGACATGTATAAGACAACTAGAGATTAACATTTTAATAGAATACTAAAATAGACGTAAGTAGGTACATAAATATTATTACAAATATATAACATACAAAAGATTTAAAAAAAAATATATATAATAATATACATACATATATATAAACATATATCTATATAATACATATACTAGCATATAATATTCCAATGATTATCATAATGGTGATTCTTCACTTGTAACTATGTATGTAAGAAAATCTTAGAATCGTAATTCGACCCACTTCCCAGTCTTCGATTAGGATCAAATTTAGCACACGCTCTGAGTTCTGATGACAATACATGACTAGCTAAGAAACGTCATTACAAATCCAATATGGCGACCTCCCCAAAGTAGCGGACTGGCTATTTTAATTCCACCCCCATGATATGAGTATCAAACGAAAGGGTTTGCTATCAGGAATACGAAGCTAGTCCTACTGTCTTTTTAAGATAAAAATGTGAAAGTTTGTGACAATATATGGATGTTTGTCTTTTATTTTTTCACGCAAAAACGGCTAAACTGATTTGGTATGTAGACAGGTGATACCCTGGATTAAAATTATAGGCAACTTTTTATCAACACACTACGCGAGCGAAGCCGCGAGCGGAAGGTAGTCTATCTATATATATAAAAGAAAGTCGTGTTAGTTTCTCCACATATAACTCAAGAACGGCTGAACCGATTTAGCTCAAAATTGGCAGGGAGGTAGTTTAGAGCCAGGAGAAGGACATAGGATAGATTTTGTGTCACCATCCGGCTACGGGAAGCAGTTATCTCGGGACGCGGGTGAAACTGCGGGCGGAAAGCTAGTTAAGTATAAAAATAACTTACGTATTGACATTTCCTCAACCTCGTGTACTTTGGATTTTCGAAATTTCTTCGGGTTATTTGCTCATTGCGGAGACGATCACTGAAACAAGAGCAGAATAATCTAAATTATTGTAAAAAAAACATATGTACAGAGGAATTTAATAAACGATTTATTTATTTTAAAAAAATCTTAATAATCATCTCCCGTAATCATCATCATCATCTGTAGGTTCCGGCTGTCAGTGAACATCCTTGGCAGTCGTTACGGGTAGTCAGAAGCCAGAAAGTCTGACACCAGTCTACGGGTATCGGGTTTTGTATACCTATAACATACTTAATGTAAGTATTTACTATGAGCCATTGATGTCTGGGAATAGTTTTAAATAAATAAAATTTAACTGTTTTGAGGGATATCAGGCAGGTTATTTATTTCTAACCGAGTGCGGAAAGTGGCACGCTTGAAACAGCTAGTTAAACTACATAGTATAAAACAGTCGCTTTTTCTGTCCCTATGTCCTTTTGTACCCTAAAATCTTCAAAACTACGCAACCGATTTTGATGCGGTTTTTTTTTAAATAGATAGAGGGTTTAAAGAGGAAGGTTTATATTATGTATAATAACATACATTAAATTGTGGTGAAATACTGTTATCCCGTGCGAAGCCGAAGTGGGTCGCTAGTAATAAATAAATAACTTACGGGGCGGACTCAACCGTATGCCGTGAAGACAGCCTCAGATGCCTGTCATGAGCCTCTTGAGATGCAAATGTTACATCACAGGTCTTACAATAGGGGCCTTCCAGTTTCTTCTGAAAAAGATCAAAAGTCATTTACTCATAGAAGGTAGAAAAAAAAATATTAGCGGGCTGCGGGTTGTTCGAAAGACATACCGCGGCCCTGGTACATACGCGGCCTACGACGGAACACGACGGTGTTTAGTCAGTAAGAGTCTGACACTCCCTCACCGCGCGTAACCCACAGCGGGAGGGGGCATTTGATGATTTTTGACGTCGAAAGTATTTTATTCTTATTTCTAGAGAAAGTCAAGTGAAGGGCGGGCGTTTTGGGGGATGTCTTTTGTAAATTTGACCATCAATGCTAATTTTCTACCTTTTTTTTTATCGACGTCAAAAATCATCAAATGCCCCCTCCCGCTGCGTGTTAGCAGCGGTGAGGGAGTGTCAGACTCTTACTGACTAAAAACCGTCGTGTTCCGTCGTAGGCCGCGTATGTACCAGCGCCGCGGTAACTCGCGCGAACAATCCCGCAGCCCCGGCAGAAAGAATAAAATACCTATGAGATGGTTATAGATTTTTTACGCATGCATATAAACAGAGTACATAAGGGGAGTAAATAAAGAATTTTTACAGATGATTAAATCCCCCAAATCTTTTCCCATCTATGTTGGGGTCGGCTTCCAGTCTAACCGGATGCAGCTGAGTACCAGTGTGCCACAAGGAGCGACTGCCCTATCTGCAGTATATTCTGAACACCAATGACTGTGTTTCGGATGGCACGTTAAACTGTAGGTCCCGGCTGTCATTGAACATCTTCAGCAGTCGTTACGGGTAGTCAGAAGCCAGTAAGTCTGACACCAGTCTAACCAAGGGGTATTGGGTTGCCCGGGTAACTGGGTTGAGGAGGTCAGATAGGCAGTCGCTCCTTGTGGCACACTGGTACTCAGCTGCATCCGGTTAGACTGGAAGCCGACACCAACATAGTTGGGAAAAGGCTCGGCAGATGATGATGATTTTTTGATATACTCACGTTAATTTCATTTGCATGTTTCAAACATTTGTGGGTAGAAACACCGTGTTTACTAAGAAACATATAGCCACAGAGCTCGCATACAAAATCACATAAGTGTTTCAGTCTAAGATGACCCAAATATGATGATGGTTTTCTGAAAAAAAAAAATTAAACATTAACCCCCTTACTTATAAAAATCTCTAATCACCCTCTAAGCAACATTTTAACTAATCGTAGTGATTAAATGTCAGTTAAGACATGCTTCAGCAACGTTTATAAGTAAGAATTTTCTTAAACAGCCCTTAAGTATTACTTTTATTTAATTCACGTTTATAAGTAAAGCTGTTAAAATATAATTAAAAACCGGCCAAGTGCGAGTCGGAAACGCACGAAGGGTTCCGTACCATTATTTAAAAAAATAGCAAAAAAATCACATTTTTTGTATGGGAGCCCCCCAAAATATTTACTTTATTCTAGTTTTCAGTATTTGTTGTTATAGCGGCAACAGAAATACACCATCTGTGAAAATTTCAGCTCTCTGACTATCACGGTTCATGAGATACAGCCTGGTGACAGGCGGACGGACGGACAGAGGAGCGAAAACAATAGGGTCCCGTTTTACCCTTTGGGTACGGAACCCTAAAAAGGTCCCGGGTTCGATTCCCCGTTCGTTCGACATGTGTGTGATGAGCATGCTTGTTGGCCGTGGTCTGGGTGTTACAATATATATTTATCAATATGTATATATGTAGCTATATGTAGTTTATGAGTCGTGTTACCACCCATAACACAAGATAATTCATAACTAAGCATGGGGCTAACCGACCGTGTGTGAAAGTGTCATGTAATTTTTTATTATTATATATGCACCAATGACTGTGTTACGGATGGCACGTTAAACTGCAGGTCCCGGCTGTCATTAATCCTTCCTCCTTGGCAGTCGTTATGGGTAGTCAGAAGCCAGTAAGTCTGACACCAGTCTAACCAAGGAGTATTGGGTTGTCTGGGTAACTGGGTTGAGGAGGTCAGATAGGCAGTCGCTCCTTGTGGCACACTGGTACTCAGCTGCATCCGGATAGACTGGAAGCCGACCCCAACATAGTTGGGAAAAAAGCTCGGAGGATGATGATTATTTATAAACTTAGGAGTAATATAAAGAAGAAGTATTTAAAATTCCCCTTTCCACACTGTGGGTATAGAACCCTAATATAGGAAGTTTGCCAGCCATTAGCTTTTGCTTGAAGAGTTTGTATGTTTGTTTCAACGTTGTAAACTCAAGAATTACTCACGTGAAAACCTTGTTACAATGCTTGCATTGATAGATTTTACTTTTGTGGTACGCAACGTGAGAGCGAGCGGCAAATCTGAAACAAAAAAATATAATATAATTATATCGGGTGTGTCGTACCTAATCACATTAAATCCTATCACATATACTTTATGATATTCTATGGTGAATTGTAAAAAAATAACCTAATCCATTCAGTTGTTTAGCCACAGGAGTCATTTTTCGTTTTTATAATTTGCAATATCCCTACTAATATTATAAATGCGAAAGTAACTCTGTCTGTCTGTTACGCTTTCACGTCTAAACCACTGAACTGATTTTAATACAATTTGGTACAGAGATAGAGTTGACCTTGAGAAAGAACATAGGATAGTTTTTATCCCGGAATTTTGAAGAATTATCTTGGAAACGCGATATAACCGAACTCTCGGAAGTTAGTTATTATCTTATATATATAAAAGAAAGTCGTGTTAGTTACTCCACTGAGATTGTTTTTATTACAAAAAATAAAAAAAAACAATTTAGGTATTCCGGACATACAGCGCCATCTATTGTTCAAACCAAAAATCTGCCGGATGCCACTATTCCACGCGAACGAAGTCGCGGGCAAAAGCTAGTTATAAAAAACCGGCCAAGTGCGAGTCGGACTCGCGCACGTAGGGTTCCGTACCATCCAAACTATTATTCTATATACATACATATTGTTAGATATGAATCCTCCTTGCTACCAACCTGGACTGACCAGGCTGGTATAGAAGAAGAAGTTATGACGGATAGAGGGATGACGGACGTTGAAGATGTCACATCGTGATCTTATAATTAATTATCGATATTGTATTTGCTATTCAAAGTTGGCTTCTGCTAAATCCTTTGTAAGAAATAAACCTTACCAGGTTAAATGTTTATAGACGTGTGTTATTCATTTTCAAGTACCACTTCTGATCTGACCTCTAAGAATATATTTATAGATATCGAGCAAAAATGAGTATGTGAGCCCCCCGAAATATTTATTTTATTCTAGTTTTCAGTTTGTTGTTGTAGCGGCAACAATAATACATCATCTGTGAAAATTTCAGCTCTCTAACTATTACGGTTCATGAGATACAGCCTGGTGACAGACAGACAGACGGACGGACGGACCGACGGACAGATGAGCGAAAACAATAGGGTCCCGTTTTACCCTTTGGGTACGGAACCCTAAAAAACATTAGAAATTATATAAAAAAATATATAAAATAAAAATTACCTAGTCATAGCACCAAAAGAGCATTTATTACACTTATAATAGTGCACATGTCTAACTGTTAAATGTTGTAGCAGACCCTTCCTGTTCCTGAGCCTCATCTTACATATAAAACACTCCAATTTACCCCACACCTAGAATAAGAGAAAAAACATACATATATTCAATTCAAATTCATTATTTCAGACTTATTTTGTCCATATTTTGTTAGTAATACATAATACTTAAGATCTATGTTAGTATATATATTCAAAACGAAATCAAAAATAGTCTATCCAAACTAACATTATAAAATTTATGAGAAAAGAAAAGACTGTCTGTCTGTCTTTTCTTTACCTAAACTGTCTGTTTTTTCGCCTAAACTACTAAACCGATTTGTGTGAAATTTGGTACAGACATAGTTTGGAACTTGAGAAAGGACATAGGATAGTTTTATGAAAAAAATTAAATTTATTTCGGACATACAGCGCCATCTAGTCAACCCAAAAATCTGCTGGAAGTCACTATTCCACGCGAACGAAGTCGCGGGCAAAAGCTAGTTCAAAATATGCTGAAAAACAGCAGAATTACATGAAATTATTCCCAAAAAACGCCCGCCCTTCACCACTTCCTATGTGTTATTGCTGGGAAGAAGAAGTGGCGCAACAAACTCCCCAGCAACACATGTCTGTCTTATAAAAAAATCTTAATAATTACAATTTCAATATTAAATTATGTACTAAATATGTCATTTATAGTTCATCATAATCTGCCTAGAGTTTTCCTAGCCATGTTGGGGTCGGCTTCCAGTCTAACCGGATACAGCTGAGTACCAGTGTGCCACAAGGAGCGACTGCCCTATCTGACCTCCTCAACCCAGTTACCCGGGCAACCCAATACCCCTTGGTAAGCCTGGACATCAAAGACACTATAAAGTGTAGGTTCTGACTGTCATTCGAACATCTTTGGCAGTCGTTACGGGAAGCCAGTAAGTCTGACAACCAGTCCTACCAAGGGATATTGGGTTGCCCGGGTAACTGGGTTGAGCGGTCAGATAGGGCAGTCGCTCCTTGTGGCACACTGGTACTCAGCTACATCCGGTTAGACTGGAAGCCGACCCCGACTTAGTTGGAAAAAGGCTAGACAGATTTTTTGTAACAACATTTTCTTGTTGTCGGTTAAAAAAAAATACTTACATCAGTATGTCTTTCCGTATGCAGATCCAAAGTCCTCGCTTTATAATACGGCAAAAAACAAATTTCACATTTGTAAGGCGCCTCCTTATATTTCTGGGTCTCTTTGCGTTTTTCTATATCATGTATTTGTTCTTGATACGATCGTTTTGTAACTGTGAATAGAGATAAATCTGAACTATTTTTTGCAAACCCTTTGGCCACAAATTCTGACGTTTCTAACCTGAAAATTAATTAAATTCATATAAAGTGTGTCGTATGCAATCATATTAAATTGAATACTTTAATATACTGGTTAACCAATGCAACTTTACTAAGTTTGTATGTACTTTCTTAGTATATCTTGGACACCAATGGCTGATAAAAAGGTGAAGGAAAACATCTTGAGGAAACCTAGACTATAAAGTCTGAAATCAGCAACCCGCATAGAGCAAGCGTGGTGATTAATGCTCAATCCTTCTCCGTGTGAGAGGAGGCCGCAACCCAGAAGTGGGACGATAAAAAGGCTGTAACAGTAACAGATATATTTTTTTGGTTGTTTATACTCTCGAAACTTACTGAATCGATTTGAAAAATTATTTCACTGTTGAAAAGCTACGCTCTTTCTAAGTAACATAGGCTATATTTTATCCCGGTACTACGGGCAGTAGTTCCTACAGGACGCGAGTGAAACCGCGGGAAAACGGCTAGTTATAAAATAAACTTACCTTTTTAGAATCGCCATCTGGAATTTGACACACTTTCTATAGTCGTCTGTCGTATCTTGCAGTCCAATCAATATATTATCATCTTCAAATTTCTTTTTACTCAAAACCTTTTTAGTTTTTTCTACTAATTTCTTTTTTGCAATCTCTTTTTTGTCTTTCTCTCTTTCTGTCTGTTCTCTGTTTTCTGTTGCATTATCTTGTAAATAATCATGGTCTATGACTGTTGAATTATTATTGTTACTTGAATTTTCTTCGTCTATAGGATTTATGACTATTTCTTTGATAGTTTCAATAATATCTGCATTAATATTATCAACGACGAAAGATTGATCACCAAAACAATTTATTTCATCATCGGATGATCTATTGTCCAAAGTTAGGTAAGTTCTACCTATATCATCGTCATTTTCGTAATTTGAATCATCACCAGCATTGCTGTTTCTATCATTATCAGATAAAATTTCGTCTTTAATATTTTTTTCATCAATAGTTATGCTTTCTTCGTCATTGAAATATTCTTGCTTTATTTGCCTTTCACTATAATTTACAAGGCTCTCTTTACCTACATCTTCGTCTTCTAAAAATTCATATTCACAAAAATCACTCTCGTTTTCATCTGCTATTCTTGATTCAACTTTAACTTTAGTTGTTTTATTTGTTTTTAAAACTGTATTTTTAGCTTTTATATCTTTAGTTTTCACGTCTATTTTCGCGTTTTGGACTACAAGAGCATTTGGTGCTGTTCGTTTTATATCAGCATTGGCTGTATTAACAACTTTAGCACCTATATTTTTATTTGTTACATCTGTTTTCGCCTTATTAACTATTTTAACAGGTCTAAATTGTGCTTTAAATTCATCAACGGCGGGAATTATTATTTTATCATCAACAACATGCTCTAATTTAATATTTGTTTTACCTTCCCCCGATTCGTAATCTAGGGGTGGGTAAATCCATTTAATAGTTAAATTTGGGCGAAATACGCTGTAATTTTGTTGAATTGCCTGAATGTGCTTCGATTTTATCTAGAATATAAGAGGTTTAATGCTATTATTTTATATACAGGGTTACTTGTAAGTAGACTGCATCCTTTCATGAGGTGATAGCATAGGTCAATACGGACAAATTTGACCATGGCATACACTGGGCAAAAGTTAACCCGTTTCAAGATAATCGGATTTCAAGATCAGTCGTCTAGGTACGCGTATAAATTTTTATTATTAGTCAAAAGTCTCGTTTTTGTGGATTTTTGTGTGTCGACGATTTGTTAAGAAAAGATCTTGAAATCCGATTATCTTAAAACGGGTTAACTTTTGCCCAGTGTATCCCATGGTCAAATTTGTTCGTATTGACCTATACTATCACCTCATGAAAGGATGCGGTCTACTTACCAGTAACCCCGTATATATTATATTGCTATTACATGAGGTGTCGTGGTGGCCTAGTGGATAAAGTACCTACCTCTCCAGTATGAGGGGGATCGATTCCAGGTCAGGCAAGTACCAATGCAACTTAAACTGTAGGTCCCGGCTGTCATTCAACATCCTTGGCAGTCGTTACGGGTAGTCAGAAGCCAGAAAGTCTGACACCAGTCTAACCAAGGGGTATCTGGTAACTGGGTTGGGGAGGTCAGATAGGCAGTCGCTCCTTGTAAAACACTGGTACTCAGCTGAATCCGGTTGGACTGGAAGAAGATAATACAAAAAAAAATACTTACAACATCTCCAGTTTGGAGTAATCCTTGAAATAACGAGTCTGCTAACAATGCTTTATCTTTAAACGCGTTAAATTTTGATAGTCTAGCAACACACTCGTAGCACAAATTCTGATATACCTCATGTTTTAGTTCATCATCCTAGAATAATATGATAGAAATTAGAACTTATACTTACATCTACATACAATAAACTTAAGGTATGTTAATAGGGCCAAGGCCTGTCGGGGCTGCGGGATTGTTCGCGCGAGTTACCGCGGCCCTGGTACATAAAAGGCCTACGACGGAACACGACGGTGTTTAGTCAGTAAGAGTCTGACACTCCCTCACCGCCGCTAACCAACAGCGGGAGGGGTCATTTAATGATTTTTGACGAATGCTACTACTAAAACTACTGAACCGATTTGAAAAATTCTTTCACAGTTGGAAAGCTACAATCTTCCCGAGTAACATAGGCTATACTTTATCCCGGTACGGGCAGTAGTTCCCACGGGACGCGGGTGAAACCGCGGGAAAACGGTTGGTACTACATGCATAATTAAAAATAGTATACTCACAGCAATTCCAGTGACACTTTCAAACAATTCTAAATAAAATTCGTTTATTTCATACATTTTCACGTCTATCGCCAGGCAAACGCGGCATATCTGTAAAGACAAATTATGTATACTTATAAATAAAAACTAATAAAATTCAAAGCATAGATTACTTAAAGTTACTATGTCATCATCCTCCAAGCACTTTTCCCAATTATGTTGGGGTCGGCTTCCAGTCTAACCGGATGTAGCTGAGTACCGGTGTGCCACAAGGAGCGACTGCCCTATCTGACCCGGGCAACCCAATACCTCTTGGTTAGACTGGTGTCAGACTTACTGGCTTCTGACTACCCATAACGACTGCCAAGGATGTTCAAAGACAGCCGGGACTGCCATCCGAAACACAGTCAGTGGTGGCTAAGATATACTTAGAAAGTACATACAAACTTAGCAAAGTTGCATTGGTACTTGCCTGGCCTGGAATCGAACCCGCACTCTCATACTTGAGAGGTTGGTTCTTTACCCACTAAGTCACCAAGACTTTTGAATTGTGTGCAAGTGATTCATTCAAATATCAGGTTCAACTAAATGAGTGTGACTTAAATACGAATTGACCTTCAAACAAACCTTAGTAATATGGTCATCTGCATCCTCAGGAGTTCCCACGGAGGGAACAGCAGTAGGCTTCAGTTTATTGGTATATGGATTGAGGTAATCCTCCACATTGAAATGTCGACTGCACACAACGGAATTCTTGGCTACCGTCTCTCGTTTGATAGCAACCAGCCATTTCTTTTTCAGTGCAGGATCTGTTGGGAATCTGAAAAGAATAAGTATTACTCAGTAGGTGCTCACTCAGTAGCAGTATGAAGTTGTGGTGGCCTAGTTGGTAAAAATATGAGGGTGTGGTTAGATTCCAATTCAGGCAAGTACCAAGGCAACTTTTCTAAGTTTGTATGTACTTTCTCAGTATATTTTGGAAACCAATGGCTGATAAAAAGGTGAAGGAAAAGGAAACCTGGACTATATAGTCTGAAATCACCAACCCGCATTGAGCAAGCGTGGTGATTAATGCTCAATCCTTCTCCGTGTCAGAGGAGGCCACAGCCTAGCAGTGGGACGATAAAGAGGCTGTAACAGTAACAGCTGTTCTATTTAGGGTTTTCGGCGGTTTCAGTCTTATTTAGGGGAATTGGGTTGCTCGGGTTACTGGGTTGAGGAGGTCAGGTAGGCAGTCGCTCCATATAAAACTTTGGTACTCAGTTGCATCCGGTTAAACTAGAAATTGAACCCAGGAAGATAATGTTTCATGTCACGCATCCCAGGGAAAATTCTTTCTGCATTATAAAAACAAAATCATAGCCCATGTCCAGCGTAGATAGTGTAGCTTTCTAACAGTGAAGGAATTATTTAAATCAGTTCATTAGATCCGGAGCCTATTCGATGCAAACAAACCATTAACTATGTTGGGGTCGGCTTCAGTGTGCCACAAGGAGCGACTGCCTATCTGATCTCCTCAACCCAGTTACCCGGGCAACCCAATACCTCTCGGTAACACTGGATTTTAGCCATTAACATACAGCAATATTCCTCCTTATAAACATTAAGTTTCAAAAACAAAAAAGCGGGAAAAGTACTTTAGAATAACTCTGCGCCCCTAAGACGACCCACTGACCCTGAGAGCTGTTTTATTAAACAAAGGATAGCTATACATTTATGTATTAAGTTATTTATTACGGAAGCACTATAAATTGTTTGTAAATTGGAATTAATTTAGAAACTAAGAAGATTTACAAATAGAATAAGTTTTTACTCACGAATGGAACGAAAGTCCACACCCGCGATAACATTCTTGTTGGCAAAACGCAACGCAACACATTCGCACCATTTCGATGCTTTGAATTCATACAGAAAGTTGAAATTCTTTTAATATGATCAAATTGGAGGTTATGTATTTATTTTGATTCGAGGGACCAAGAAAGTTTAGTTTTTTTTGGAATCAAGTGTAGTGTCTGAGAAGAGAAATACAAAATGGAGTGTAGGCTGACTGTCCCTTTCTGATTCTGAAAGGTCGACAATATACGAAAGATTAGGTAGCTTACTTGTGAAACGATATGTTGCAACCGCTATAAGACTCACTCCGACAAGAATAAACGTAACACTTTTTCACCATTTTACTGCTTGGAGTTTTATTTTTAAATATTACAAGATAATTTAAATGAAACT
This sequence comes from Helicoverpa armigera, assembly GCF_030705265.1. Lineage (NCBI taxonomy): Eukaryota > Metazoa > Arthropoda > Insecta > Lepidoptera > Noctuidae > Helicoverpa > Helicoverpa armigera. The sequence continues at coordinate 3,449,046 of NC_087150.1, read as the reverse complement.
TTAAATGCTGAAAAGATGCTAATAACCACAGATAACAGATTGTCTTATGTCTAACTTTTCATAATGTAAAAAGTACTCTGTGGTCTAACTCCGAAACTCCGACAACTCCGTCCGACGCGGCGACGCCATTTTCAGGGTTGCAAAAAAAAATGTTATCTTTATGATTTAAAGCTCCCAGTACACAATGGCCAATGCGGGCCCACTACACGCCATCAGGACAGTATAGACAGGACAGGTGTACAGGGAGTAATGGTATATGGTGGCCGACAATTGTTAATCGTGGCGTGCAATTCGGGGAGTTGTCGGTTTTTGGGCACACATCAAAGGAATCGTGGCGCGCATCTTTTGTAGACCGTATGTCAAGGTAGTTAAGGTTCATATTAAATGGTTATCTTCAAATGCGATCCGAAGCGCTTCCAGCGGAATGCACTGGGCCTTAAGGCTATCTCGCGGGGATCGGTGTTTAATAATACATGGGTAGCGGTCTATTATATAAGAACTATTTTTAAGTGTACAGACAGAAAAATAAGTTTGTAGTGCTCATTCCAGTTCTACGTAGTACTTAATAATTCCATGGTTCAATTAAAATCACGCAGCTTTACGTTCTGTTACATTTATGTATTATTTTCTGTAGTTAGGTTATATTTTTATTATTTACGAGAATAATATTACGAGTATTTTAAGCGCCAGATCCGAACTGGATCGCTTGGATCTGCGCTTAAAAGACTCGTATCAAAATTTTATTTTATTTCGGCAAACAATAAAAAAATAAAAAATGAACATGGTGGTCGCTTCATGTTTGACAGTTTATTGTTGTTGGAAAAATAGATTATTCAATAATTTCGAAATGGACGATTAAAGGATGCTCATACAGATGAAATAAAAACTGGTTACTACGTTTCCAATACAATGATGCTCTTAAAGTTGTAGCCTACTTACAAAATAGGCCAAAAATAGGATCTAAAACTAAGCTATGTTTACCTCGATCAAAGTTGTATTTTTATAAATATTAGAGGTCAAGAATGAGGTGTAGTGTGCAAAACTGTTCTAATGACACTAAAAGAACAACTAAAAGCCATGGAATCACATTTCACATGTAAGTATTTCGACACACAAAATATTTTTTTTATCCATGATTTTACTCTCTTCCCTTGGTAACTACTTCCTGGACTCGGATAAAAAGTAGCTTTTATCTTATTCTGATGTATAAGTTATATTACTGCATAGTTTCAGCAATGTCCGTTCAGTAGTTTCTATGTGAAAGAAAACTAATATGTACCTACACAAACTTTTGATCATTCATCATCATCAATTTAAGAGCCCAGCTCTTGTCGGTGCAGCTCCTTCCATTTACGCCTATCTAGCGCCAACTCCTGAACTTCCTTATACGTTACAACATTCACCTTCTCTTTAATTTGCTTGATGTAGCTATACCTATTTGATCTACACTCTAATATTCCTCTATATTGCAGCCTACCTATATTAATGGGTTAGCTAGTACTGAAAGAATATTCTAAATAGGGCTTAAAGAAAATAAACATTTTAGGTTAGCACTTGTAGAATGAACTTCCAACTGGCATCTTATAAAAATAATATTCTAGTTGGGAATCTGATATAATCTGTACTTATATGTATATTAAAAAGAAAAAAAAATTGTTTGTTTATTTTTACCTTAAAGGCTTCGAAGCTACTGAACCAATTTGAAAAATTCCTTTACTGTTTGCTGCCCAGACTATACCTAGTAACATAGGTGAAATTCTATCATTCTCAATTCAGTTTTTTTTCCACCCAAAGATAACGTTGCACTCACATACACATACACACACACACACACGCATACACTCTCACATAAATAATTGCAATCAAGATAAGGGAGAGCTGCCCCACCTGGCACAGGTGTTTTCACACTTAAAAGAGGTCAACCTCAGTACTGTTATAACCAATATTCATCCTCTGAGCCTTTCCCAACTATGTTGGGGTCGGCTTCCAGTCTAACCGGATGTAGCTGAGTACCAGTGTGCTACAAGGAGCGACTGCCCTATCTGACTCCCTCAACCCAGTTACCTGGGCAACCCAATACCTCTTGGTTAGACTGGTGTCAGACTTACTGGCGTCTGACTGCCAAGGATGTTTAATGACAGCCGGGACCTACAGTTAACGTGCCATCCGAAACACAGCCAATGGTGTCTAAGATATACTTAGAAAGTACATACAAACTTAGAAAAGTAGCATTGGTACTTGCCTGGAATCGAACTCGCACCCTCATACTCGAGAGGTTGGTTCTTTGCCCACCAGGCCACCACGACTTTTAAAACCAATGTTTTTATGAAATAAAACATTTTTCATTTCTGCAGGTTCCCAAAACAACTAAGTCTGCGTTCTGCCTGGGTAGAGGCTTTAGGCATGGCGGACTGGGAGCCTAAGGACCGGAGTACCGTCTGCTCCGAACATTTTAGGAATGATGACTTTTATCTGACTAAGCGAGGGTTGAGACGGATTAAGTGTGGGGCTGTACCCGTTGTTATGCAAGTTAGTATACATTATTATCTGCCTAGCCTTTTCTCAACTATGTTGGGGTTGGCTTCCAGTGTAACTGTTTGCAGGTAAGTAAGAGTGTGACATATAGGGCGACTGCCTTTCTGACCTCCTCAACTCAGTTACATGGGACAACTCAAGGGGATTCATGTTAAATTTTTAAGATATAAGAAGCTAGTATAGTTTTTAAGGTTCCGTACCCAAAGGGTAAAACGGGACCCTATTGTTTTCGCTCCTCTGTCCGTCGGCCTGTCACCAGGCTGTATCTCATGAACCGTGATAGTTAGAGAGTTGAAATTTGCACAGATGATGTATTTCTGTTGCCGCTATAACAACAAGTACTGAAAACTAGAATAAAATAAATATTTTGGGGGGCTCCCATACAACAAAAGTGTTTTTTTTTTAATAAATAATGGCACGGAACCCTTCGTACGCGATTCCGACTCGCACTTGGCTGGTTTTTTTTTAAGATGTAAGAATGTAGTATAGTTTTTCAAACTTCACAGTTTCCTTATAATGGGTTTTTCGTAGCTTTTTAGGGTTCCGTAGCCAAAATGGCAAAAACGGAACCCTTATAGTTTCGTCATGTCCGTCTGTCCGTCTGTCCGTCTGTCACAGCCGATTTACTCGGAAACTATAAGTACTACAGTGATGAAATTTGATGGGAATATGTGTTGTATGAACCGCTACAAAAATATGACACTAAATAGTAAAAAAAAGAATTGGGGGTGGGGCCCCCCATACATGTAACTGAGGGATGAAATTTTTTTTTTCGATGTACATACCCGTGTGGGGTATCAATGGAAAGGTCTTTTAAAATGATATAAAGTTTTCTAAAAAACATTTTTCTTAAAGTGAACGGTTTTTGAGATATCAGCTCTCAAAGTCGTAAAAAGTATGTCCCCCCCCCTCTATTTTTATAACTACGGGGTATAAAATTCTAAAAAAAATAGAGGTGATGCATGCTAATTAACTCTTTCAACGATTTTTGGTTTGATCAAAGTATCTCTTATAGTTTTTGAGATAGGTTGATTTAACTGTAATTTACGGAACCCTTCGTGCACGAGTCCGACTTGCACTTGGCCGGTTTTTTTAGAAATGGGTTTTATGCAATTTTGTATCTTTGTGAAGATTCTATATAATTCTTTACCTATTTAATACGCCAGTAAGGTTCAAAACAAGGTGAACAAATCAATTTTTATTTGCTAAACACCATTTTGTTGTTACTTTACCTCCAGTAAAATCCTACCAAAGTAAAACCTTCTTACATAAGCATGTATGTAGTTTATTCTTGTCATAAATAAATAAAAGAACAATTTTATTTTATTTCAGGATTCGGCAGATGACCTCGATGCGCCGGCCGCTCTGAGGGTAAGCATATCTCACTAGCTGTTACACGCGGTTTCACCCGCTATCCGTGGGAACTACTGACCGTATCGGGATAAAATATAGCCTATGTTACTCGGGAAGAGTGTATAATCGTCGGCACGAATCTTGACCGTTGACCTTCACCTGCTCAGAAGTAATTTATTGGGTCCCTTTTGTGGTATGAAGTGAGGCGCGGGGGCGGGCTAAAGCGGTGATTGGCCCGCAGCGCATCGCGTCATAGCCGTCACTCGGGATTGGTTGTTTACTAATAAGTCACTTCTGCGCAGATGAAGGTCAGCGCTCAAGATTCGTGCCGATAACTAAAGCTTTGCAACAGTGAAAGACTTTTCAAATCGGTTCAGTAGTTTCGGAACATCTATATCTAACAAATATATTTTTTTCCTCAAATCTAATGACAAGTTGAGAAATGCAAAATTACTTGGCGTTTATTCATAATATGTTAATTTTTCAGGTGTGCCGAATATGTTTAGTAATGGACGCCAAAATGTATCATATAAGGGAATTTAAACTGGACCAGATGTACGAACAAATTACTGGATTAATGGTAAGTTGAATTCAGGTCAGGCTACCAATGCTACTTTTCTAAGTTTGTATGTGCTTTCTAAGTATATCTTAGACACCAATGACTGTGTTTCGGATGGCACGTTAAACTGTAGGTCTGATCACCAGTCTAACCGAGGGTACTGGGTTGCCCGGGTAACTGGGTTGAGGTGGTCAGATATGGCAGTCGCTCCTTGTAAAGCACTGGTACACAGCGACTGCCCTATCTGATCTCCTCAACCCAGTTACCCGGGCAACCCAATACCCCTTGGTTAGACTGGTGTCAGACTAACTGGCTTCTGACTACCCGTAACGACTGCCAAGGATGACATGCCTATTGTGATTTTTTTGCTTATTTCTAGGCCAGTTCTGAAGAAAGATTACCACAGCGCGTTTGCTGGGAGTGTGGTGCGCGATTGCTAGCGGCGTATCGCTTTAGAAGTAAAGCTATGCGAAGCGATGCTTTGCTACATGATCTATTGCAGTCTGATACGTATGTGAGTATATACATTTATTCTATTAAACTTTACTAAAATTTTAAAGTAATATTTTTGTACAAAAGTATATAAATGACATGCTGTAAGCGACATATATGTGCAAACTTATCTACATTTGTTGATAAAGTGAACTATGTAGATCTGCCTACAAATTGTCATGCAGTTAGGCAAACTTATAATATTATATTTGTTATAATAATTGTTTTTCTAAATAAATTATTTTTCTTTTTACTCTGGTTGTAAGAGCTGCTCGGGTCGGTCGACCAAAGAGCTATAGATATCAGACAGACAGTCCTTTTTATGTGGCACACTGGTTTACTAAGTTGCTGCATCCGGTTGGACTGGAAGCCGACACCAACATAGTTGGAAAAAGTCTAGCCAGATGACGAGCTCTTTCCAAGCTTTATTTTCTTTATTTACCCTTAATTATTGACTGTTTTCAGATAAAAATCCGCGATATAAAATCAATTAACCGATCTCACAACGGCTTAACTTCAAATTTGATACACAAAATATATGAAAACAACGACTATGATTTACATATAGATTTGAGCATTAAAACCGAAGATTCGAACATTGATATTGACGAACAAATAGACGACAATATTATTAATATTAATGAGAATTTAGAAATTGAAGTGAAAAGTCTAGCACCTATAGCCGAAATTGAAATCAAAGATGAAACTTCGAATAATATATTTTTTGATGAGTATGATGGTGATCATTTTGACGATGATGATGATAAGGTTTTGAGCGAAGTTCTAGAGAAGAAGGTTAAGCCTAAAGTGAAGAAGAAAAAGGTTAAAGTCGTGAAGAAGGTGAAAAAGAAAATTGATGAAGAAGATGATCCGGATTTAACTAGTGATAGGTAAGGTTTTTAATATTATTTTTGATCGTCATAGCACAGGCCTCCTCACACACAGAGAATGATTGTGCACTAATCACCACGCTTGCTCAATACAGGTTGGTGATTTCAGACTTTATAGTCCAGGTTTGCTCGAGATGTTTTCCTTAACCTTTTATTTGACAAGGAACCCGAACGCCTCGTTAGTTCTAGTAACTGAACTACAAGAAAGCGCATTCTTAACAGTCGCTATGGGTAATCAGAGGCCAGTAAGTCTGACGCCAGTCTAACCAAAGGGTATTGGGTTGCCCGGGTAACTGGGTTGAGGAGGTCAGATAGGCAGTCGCTCCTTGTGGCACACTGGTACTCAGCTGCATCCGGTTAGACTGGAAGCCGACCCCAACATAGTGGGAAAAAGGTTTGGGAGATGATGAAGAAGGCGATGAAAAAGGATGGAAAGATGAGTGGTCACTCATATTTTTTCATTATATAACTTATCAGCTTATTATTTTTTCCGAGTCCTTGTGAACATAAAATAACTTTCTTAAAAAGAGTGTCTATGGATATATGCCGGTGCTTCTCCATGAGACCAACTTTATGGTACCGTGCAACTAGTGTGACGTTTCATAATAGCCTGCAAAGGCCTATCTATACTAATATTATAAAGAGGTATTTGTAAGTTTGTATGTAGGGGGTAATCTTTGGAACCGCTGATCAGATTTCCAAAATTCTCACTTTTCAAATTCACACAATTCACTGATAGATAGCTACAATGTTTCTGAGTGCCATATGTTATAGTAGTTCCCACAGGACGCGGGTGAAACCGCGGGAAAACAGCTATTTTGAAATAAAAACATTCTTATTTCTTTACTCTTTTCAGATACAAGAAAACAGACGTCAAACGCCGTCGTACAAACGAAGCTTTAGACGAATCTCTATTTACAATAACGTCTCTCACATACGATCAACAAATAGAAGAGATATGCAAACGACAGGAGAGTGCTAACTATATTAGCGCACCTTATAAATGCACCGTGTGTTATCGCGGGTTTCTGATCAAAGACAGATATACTGCGCATGCTGTTAGACATAGCGAGGTGAGTAAACGATGATTTTATTTCCCCCCATCATATGTCTCTAACCCATTTCATTGTCCCCCATCATATATTTCATGTTTCCCCATCACAAAGTTCATTTCCCCCATCACATAGTTCATTTCCCCCCATCATATATAACATTGTCCCCCATCACATGTTACATTTTCCCCCATCACACTTTACATTGCCCCCATCACACTATATTTTCCCCCATCACATATTACATTGTCCCCCATCACATATCTCATTGTTCCCCATCAAATATGTCATTTTCCCCCATCACATAGTTCATTTTCCCCTATCACACATTTCATTGTCCCTCATCATATATTACATTTACATACGATCAACAAATAGAAGAGATATGCAAACGACAGGAAAGTGCTAACTATATTAGCGCACCTTATAAATGTACTGTTTGCTATCGCGGGTTTCTGATCAAAGACAGATATACTGCGCATGCTGTTAGACATAGCGAGGTGAGTATTTCTTTTCAGTTAAATATAAAAAAAAACACAGACACAAACCCATTTCATTTTCCCCCCAACTCATGTCTCTAAACTATTTCATCTCCCACCCCATTTAATGTCGTTTGACCGGTTTCGTTGCTGACGCGTGGCAAATTAGTTGCGGACGCGTTGTGAGTTCGTTGAAGACGCGTGGTCAACACGTTACGGACGCGTTACGTATGCATTGCGGACGCGTCTTGACTATTTTATTATATTATAATACTTTGAGGACCCTTAAAAAGTTGCATCTCCTGAGGAAGGTATAAAAAGAAGTTAGTTGAAAGAAAAGTTAAATTAGGTACTCGTATAAAAACGACTGAAAAGCACATAAATAATGCAACTGCTCTTGAATCTACTTTGAAATGCGTTCAAAGGTCACGTTTTTATAATTTTTGTTTTATAATTTAATTAATAATTGTTTTATACCGTGCCGACCCCAAATAAAATTGGGATAAGGGCAGGGTTATGATGATGATGATAACTGTGTAATGTGTATATCTAAATTAAACTTTAATAATATATTTTGTTACAGCAAAGTGGAGCATACGAGTGTTTCATATGTAAGACGCGGCTCAAAACTAGTCGAGCGCTCAGGAAACATCTGACAGCTCAACATACTGAACAGTACAGTTGTAAGGGATGTCCGTTTGTCACCAGAAATAGGTATGATATATATCTATACCACTGACCTCTATATTTACCACTGGACCGCCTGTTCCGTTTGACAGCAATTTTTTGTGCCCATTTGAAGAGCCAATATCGTCTAAGCGAGTGTCCACAGAACTAATTTTGACGTAGAATTTCAAATGGCTGTGAGAGAAGTGTTTGTTCATTGGTTCACTGTAAAATAATTTTAGTATCGGGTTGCCCGGGTTACTGGGTTGAGGAGGTCAGATAGGCAGTCGCTTCTTGTAAAGCACTGGTACTCAGCTGCATCCGGTTAGACTGGAAGCCGACCTCAACATGATTGGGAAAAGGCTCGAAGGATGATGGACACTCGCTACGTCTAACAGCGCCAAAATGGCGATTATCAAACGGGCACAAAAGCACGTTGACAACAGCCTGTCCAGTGGTAAATATAGAGGTCAGTGATCTATACTAATATTATGAAGTTGAAGATGTTGTTTGCTTGAAAAAAGATATTCAGTGCTAGGAAGCTCACTTGTATGGGGAAGACTACTTTTATCTGGATGCGTGAAGTAGTTCCCATTGGATGCAGGTGATAGTAACTAACGCTGGTGGATGTTAGTTTTTAATTTTTTTATGTAAATAAAATATTTAATGCCCTGACTCCTTTGTACAGTCTTATACCATCTTGTGTTTCATCTTCCGAGTCTTTTCCCGATTAAGTTGGGGTCGATTTCCAGTCTAACGAGATGCAGCTGAATACCAGTGTGCCACAAGGGGCGACTACCTTTCTGATCACCTTAACGTCAAAATCGTTACGCGTAGTCAGAAGCCAGTAAGTCTGACAAACAGTCTTATCAAAGGGTGTTGGGTTGCCCTGGTAACTGGGTTGAGGAGGTCAGATAGGCAGTCAGCCGCATCCGCATCCGGTTAGACTAGAAGCCGACCCAGCTGATGAAATGTCTAGGCAGATGATGAATATAATTTGTTTTATTACAGAGGCGTAGCAAGAGAACACGAGAAATGGCACGCGGGAACTAAATATCAATGTCCACATTGTGCTAGCGAGTTTGAGTAAGTAATCTAAAACTATTTAACCGACTTAAGTCTACACTTCATTTCAGTAGGCACTTATAGTCATCGGCACGAATCTTGAGCTCTGACCTACATCTGCGCAGAAGTGATTTATTAGCAAAGAACCAATCCCGAGTGACGGCTATGACGCGATGCACTGCGGGCCAATCACCGCTTTAGCCCGCCCCCGCGCCTCACTTCATACCACAAAAGGGACCCAATAAATCACTTCTGCGCAGGTGAAGGTCACAGCTCAAGATTCGTGCCGGTAACTATAAATTGTGTAAAAAGTCCTATCGAAACTGTTTACCTTTACTTATTTTTTTGTACATAGATAACTTTTATCTACATAGATATTTACATTAGACAATTTATTACAAATCAAATCTACATAATTACGCACGTAAATGCTGCTTGTGATCTCTCTCCGGTAGTATCGGATTGTCGTCCCATCGCGCTATGAGAGTGAAGGGATAGTGAGTGCACCGCAGTCCAAGCAAATGTGCCCAAACTATAATATGTCCTGCGCAGCTGGCTGATCTCCTTAAATGAGAATAGCCGCCGTTGCCGATAACACAAGGGAACAAAATAAGACTTTTTTTGTGTTGCATGACATTTTATGACTTTTGTTTACTAATACGAGGTCGCTGATTTCAAATCTACCCAAATTTTTTTTCTAACAGCTTTAGCTTTTGAGATACAGCTATTGACCATATGTTCGAACTAGTTACAATTAAATAACATAAATCAGAGCATTTTTTGATGCTTAATTGTTGTTCTTCTGCTGTTTTTTGTTAATAAAATTGTGTTTTTCTTGAAAATCACGTTTTGTTGATATCTCAAAAACTAAAGCTGATACAGAAATTCTGAATTCAGATCTTCAATTAGCAGCCCAAAAATATACAAAATTGGTCGTAATATTTCATGCAACAAAAATCTTGTTCCCTTGTGTAATTGGCTAGGAGGACTCCCAATGTGCTAAATTATTTAATTATTATTATTTTTTGTTTACAGTAAGTTAACAACATATATGGGTCATATAAGAATAAAGCATGTATCAGACTTTGTTTGTGAACTCTGTGGGTATACTTTTGTCAGTAAAAAGGGTATCGATGTCCACAAGAAGAAGAAACATCGACTTGTCGATAAAACGGTGAGTTTTATCGATAATTTCTTTACTTCTATACTAATATTATAAAGCTGAAGAGTTTGTTTGTTTGAACGCACTAATCTCAGGAACTACTGGTCCGATTTGAAAATTTCTTTCAGTGTTAGATAGCCCATTTATCGAGGAAGGCTATAGGCTACTTTTTATCCCGGTAGGGGAAGTAGTTCCCACGGGATGCGGGTGAAACCGCTGGCAGAAGCTAGTGTAATATAAAGCCTTAGAGTGTGCTTGTTTGAATGAAATAATAGCCTGTTTGAATAAATCTTTCACTGTTAGATGGTTCATTTATCGATGAAAGGTATACTTACTATAAATACTTTTCTATTTTTTATCCAGGTGCGTGAAGTAGTCCACTCGATACACGGGACCTAGTTATGAAAATACATCATAGGCTTCTACTGTGTTCCTTTGTCTTTAACCAATTAACTCAAAAACTGATGAACCACTTTTCATATTTTCATCATCAACTATAGGTCCAATTTCAGACAAAAAAAATATTAGAATGAGTGTTTCGTAAAATTGAGGGCAACTTTTTTTAAGTAATACTAGTTTTCGCCCAGGGGTATCCCCACTTTTTGAAGCAAGTACTTCCCCACACCCGTCTAAAAAGGCCTATGTGTAATTCTGTTATTTCAGCTATGATACTTCCAAGTTTCATTAGTAGTTTTTGCGTTAAAGAAGAACAAACATCCCTACATATGTACAAACATTCACATTTATAACATTATAATCATCGGCATGGATATTGAGCCCTGACCTTCGCCTCCGCAGAAGTGATTTATTGGTTTATTGCCATAAGTGTACAGTGCGCTAAGCGATCCCCACTCTTCCACCGAGAGCTCATTATCCGTGCCGATAACTGTACATAGAAAGTATTACTAATATTATTATTTATTTTCACAGTTAACACTGGAAGGGCCTTATTGTGAAATGTGTGACGTTACATTTATTTCTGAAGAGGCGCATGAGAGACATCTTAAGTTATCTGCGAGACACAGTAGCGATCATGACCCGTAAGTACATTATTATCTGCCTAGCCTTTCCCAACTATGTTGGGGTCGGCTTTCAGTCTAACCGGATGCAGCTGAGTAGCAGTGCTTTACAAGAAGCTACTGCCTATCTGACCTCAACCTAGTTACCCGGGCAACCCAATACCTCTTGGTTAGACTAGCTTCTGACTACCCTTAACGACTACCAAGGATGTTCAAATGACAGCCGGGACCCACCAGTTTAACGTGCCTTTCAAAAGACAGAAGGACTCCTAATGAAATATATCATTGTTAACCAACTTTTTATACAAGATATTGAGGCTTTTTTATGTTAAATATGAGTATTTCAACTACATAATGATAATTATTGTTATTTTTTGTCAACAGTAATAGAATCCGCAACGACTCTCAAAGTATGAACACAGAACGCAACGGCAGAGTTATGCGACGAATAGAGAGACGACCGGTCATACACCCGCGAACGACACTCGACCGCGAGCCGCACCCACCGGTTAACTGTGAACAGGTACTTAACTATTCATGTCCAAATTAACAGGTTAATAATAGTACCTACTAAACAGGTTAATAAAATTACTGGTTAATTTTACAGAAAATGCTATAGCTAACTTTTGACCGACCCAAAAAATATATATGTAGTCATCATCTCCCGAGCCTCTTCCCAGCTATGTTTGGGTCGGCTTGCAGTCTAACCGGATTCAGCTGCGTACCAGCTATGTAGTAGTGCTAGTTAACATATATATGTATGTAGTCAATTAAAAAAAAACATCAACACTACATAATAGTAACCAATTGAATATGATAATGATTAAAATTTTCTACCGACTTCAAAAACGTAGGTTCTCAGTTCGATGTCTAAGTATGTTTGTGAGCGATTAACTTACGTTCATCTGCAGTGAGTTTGATGCGTTTAGCATAGAAAAATCTTAGTATAGTAAATAAATAATTAATCGTTTAATACTTCACTTTGTGCATAATTTTACAATATTTTGCTTTATTTTAAATATGTTCTAATATATAGTAAAAATAAACATATACCGTCTTACCACAAAAACTTTTAAACGTCAGTTTATGCCTTGTCTAAAAAAATGTCAAATTATGACGTTGACATATGGTTCATTTTGCAGCCACATTTTTTTAGACAAGTGTAAAACAAGTGTTTTTGTAGTAAGGCCGATAATATTGAGATTCGTTTCTTTTTCGTTATTTCTCCAGTGCGGCATACAACTTCGTGATCTAAGAGTGTACGCTCAACACTTCAGACGCGCTCATCCCGACAAGAATCGCACCAAGTACCCCGCCATGAAGACGCCGTGTATGTGTGAGCAGTGTGGCAAGATATTTCAGGTGAGTCCGATAAATCGGTGACCGATTTTTTGTAGGTGAAAAATAGAACACACTGTTAACAACATTCATGTTTATGTACTCAATTATACAATGCCTTTGATTTTGACGTGACAACGTCTTATAAATCGATGGAGCCGGCTGCACGCACGAAAAAACATGACTCATGCGGCGTCACCTCGCTCTGAGGCGTTCCGTTTACGGCTTGAAGTGCAAGCGAGAGCACGCAACGAGCGACAAAGAGGCATGATCGGCCTCCGTTTTCGGCAGCGTTCGACATCTGACGATCAATTTCTTATGACGTTGTCACGTTCGACTATCGTCAGTAAACCGAATTTACAGACAACCGTTTTTTTTTTAATACAGTGTTTACATCATTACATGTATAAAACAAAGTCGCTTTTTCTGTCCCTTTGTACGCTTAAATCTTCAAAACTACGCAAGCGATTTTGATGCTGTTTTTTTTAACTCTATCTAGAGTGATTGAAGAGGAAGGTTAATATTTATTTAAGCCACGTATTCACTGGGAAACAATGTTTCAGATACACAGTTTCTGAAACATCACGTAGATGTTTACAGCAACAATGTTTCGGAAATTCTGCCGTCCACATCGTCCACAGAAACAAAATTATATGTTTCTGAAACAAAATTATTTGTTTCAGAAACACGTATATATTGTTTCTGAAACAGTGTTTATAAACAATTGTTTCCCAGTGAATACATGGCTGTATAATAACATCCACTAAATGGTGGGGAAGTTCTGTTAAACCCGTGTGAAGTCGGCGCGGGTCGCTAATAAATAATCAAATAAAAGATTCTAGCTTCAAGTCGCGGTTTCACTCGCGTCCCGAGGGAACTTCCCATATCCGAAAGGAAATAAAAAGTCCTATGGTCCATCCTATGGTCATCTTTTAGTTCTGAGCTACCTTCTCACCATTTCAGCCGTTGTCGAATTATAAGTAGTGTTAGAAAATGCATTATAACGGATTTATTTTATTTCGTATTTTGAAGGTTACGAAATTACAATTACACTGTGAGGGCGTTACATTATCCTGGAGTAACACAGGATATTTAATTTGGATTCGGAAGAAGTTACCCCGGGACGTGAGTGAAACCGCGGGAAACAGCTAGTTTTATTCTTAAAATATACAATTGTTATGAAAAACTGTCTTCTTTTTCCTTCAACAGAGCATGGCCCTCCTAAAAGACCACATGTGGGTCCACACCGGCGAAAAACGCTTCAAATGCGACCGTTGCACGAAGAGCTTCACCCAGAAGACCAACCTGGTGTTCCACATGCGCGTCCACAGTGCCTCGCGGCCGAGCTACGAGTGTCCTCTGTGCGGCAAGCACTTCGCCTTCTTCAATAACAGGCGGCGGCACATGTTTGTGAGTATATACACGCAATCCACGTCCAAAAAAATTGGCAAAATACAGGTAAGTAGCTTTAGGACGAGCAGTGCCATCTAGCGGGTCCAAAAGTGTCTTAAAAGCGTCCGGGAGGGTTGCACTATGAAGGTCAAAAATATCGTCAAAAACGGGTAAGTAGCTTTAGGTCAAACAGCGCCAGGGTCCAAAAGTGTCTTAAAACCGCCCGGGAGAGTTACTAAAATCCAAAAAAAGTCGTGTAGAAATGGGTAAGTCACTAAAGGTCAAAAACAGCGCCATCCAGGGGGTCCAAAAGTGTCCGAGAAAGTTGCAAAATCAAGGTTTAACCAACTGACAAAAAAGGAGGTCAAAATATAGACAGTAGCGCCATCTAGCGGGTCCAGAAGTGTCTTAAAACCGCCCAGGAGCGTTGCAAATTAAGGTTTCAAATATCGTTAAAAAAGGTCAAAATACAGACACCAGAGCCATCTAGGGGGTCCAATAGAGTCTTAAAAGCGTCCGAGAAAGTTGTTAAGTCAAAAAACAGGTAACTAAGGGTCAAAATATAGACAGCAGCGCCATCTAGCAGGTCCAAAAGTGTCTTAAAAGTTAATCTTTTAGACCAGTTTAAAATGCGGACTTATTAGTATCATTATTTTTGAACCCAGTCATCATGCCTATTGTGGACCCTGTAGGGCACAGAAAATAATATTAAACACACATAACGTTGTACAAAGAGCTTCACCCAGAAGACCAACCTGGTGTTCCACATGCGCGTCCACAGTGCCACGCGGCCGAGCTACGAGTGTCCTCTGTGCGGCAAGCACTTCGCATTCTTCAATAACAGGCGGCGGCACATGTTTGTGAGTATATATACGCAATCGATGTACAAAAATATCGACAAAATACAGGTAAGTTAATGTCAAAAACAGCGCCATCTAGGGGGTCCAAAAGTGTCCGAGAAAGTTGCAAAATCAAGGTTTAACCAACTGACAAAAAAGGAGGTCAAAATACAGACATTAGCGCCATCTAGCGGGTCCAGAAGTGTCTTAAAAGCGTCCAGGAGTGTTGTAAAGTAAAAAAACAGGTAACTAAGGGTCAAAATATTGACACCAACGCCACCTAGGGGGTCCAAAAGTGTCTTAAAAGTAAATCTTTTTGACCAGTTTAAAATGCGGACTTATTAGAATCATTATTTTTGAACCCAGTCATCATGCTTATTGTGGACCCTGTAGAGCACAGAAAATAATATTAAACACACATAACGTTGTACAAAGAGCTTCACCCAGAAGACCAACCTGGTGTTCCACATGCGCGTCCACAGTGCCTCGCGGCCGAGCTACGAGTGTCCTCTGTGCGGGAAGCACTTCGCATTCTTCAATAACAGGCGTCGGCACATGTTTGTGAGTATATACACGCAATCGACATCCAAAAACAAGTAACTAAAGGTCAAAAACAGCGCCATCTATAGGGTCCAAAAGTGTCCGAGAGAGTTGCAAAATCAAGGTCAAAAAAGGACAAAATACAGACAGCAGCGCCATCTAGCGGGTCCAGAAGTGTCTTAAAAGCGACGAGGAGAGTTGCAAAGTAAGGTTTAAAAAATCGTCAAAAAAAGGTCAAAATATAGTCAGCAGCGCCATCTAGGAGGTCCGAAAGTGTCTTAAAAGCGTCCAGGAGTGTTGTAAAGTAAAAAAACAGGTAACTAAGGGTCAAAATATAGACAGCAACGCCATCTTGCGGGTCCAAAAGTGTCTTAAAAGTTAATCTTTTTGACCAGTCTAAAATGCGGACTTATTAGAATCATTATTTTTGAACCCAGTCATCATGCTTATTGTGGACCCTGTAGAGCACAGAAAATAATATTAAACACACATAACGTTGTACAAAGAGCTTCACTCAGAAGACCAACCTGGTGTTCCACATGCGCGTCCACAGTGCCTCGCGGCCGAGCTACGAGTGTCCTCTGTGCGGCAAGCACTTCGCATTCTTCAATAACAGGCGGCGGCACATGTTTGTGAGTATATATACGCAATCCACGTCCAAAAAAGTGTTAAAAAACGGGTAATTAACTTTAGGTCAAACA
Source organism: Helicoverpa armigera (assembly GCF_030705265.1). Taxonomy (NCBI): domain Eukaryota; kingdom Metazoa; phylum Arthropoda; class Insecta; order Lepidoptera; family Noctuidae; genus Helicoverpa; species Helicoverpa armigera. The sequence continues at coordinate 3,432,964 of NC_087150.1, read as the reverse complement.
GCGCCATCTAGCGGGTCTAAAAGTGTCTTAAAACCGACCGGGAATGTTGCAAAATCAAGGTCAAAAAGACGTCAAAAAACAGGTAAGTAGCTTTAGGTCAAAAGAAGCGCCATCTAGGGGCTCCAAAAGTGTCTTAAAAGCGTCCGGGACAGTAGAAAAATTCGTCAGAAAGATCAAAATTATATCAACGCCGGCTCCAAAAGTGTCTTTAAAAGCGACGAGGAGAGTTGCAAAGTTGAAAAATCGACAAAAAAGGACAAAATATAGACACTAGCGCCACCTAGCGGGTACAAAAGTGTCTTAAAAGCGTCCGAGAACGAGTTAATCTTTTTAACCAGTCTAAATACAAAATACGGACTTATTAGAATCATTATTTTTGAACCCAGTCATCATGCTTATTGTGGACCCTGTAGAGCACAGAAAATAATATTAAACACACATAACGTTGTACAAAGAGCTTCACCCAGAAGACCAACCTGGTGTTCCACATGCGCGTCCACAGTGCCACGCGGCCGAGCTACGAGTGTCCTCTGTGCGGCAAGCACTTCGCATTCTTCAATAACAGGCGGCGGCACATGTTTGTGAGTATATATACGCAATCCACGTACAAAAACTAAAGGTCAAAAACAGTGCCACCTATAGGGTCCAAAAGTGTCTTAAAGGCTTCCGGGAGGGTTGCACAATGAAGGTCAAAAATATCGTCAAAAAACAGGTAAGTACCTTTAGGACGAACAGCGCCATCGAGAGGGTCCAAAAGTGTCTTAAAAGCGTCCGGGAGGGTTGCACTATGAAGGTCAAAAATATCGTCAAAAAACAGGTAAGTTAAGGTCAAACAACGCCAGGGCCCAAAAGTGTATTAAAAGCGTCCAGGACAGTCAAAAAATTCGTCAGAAAGAACAAAATTATATCAACGCCGGCTCCAAAAGTGTCTTAAAAGCGACGAGGGGAGTTGCAAAGTAAGGTTTCAAAAATCGTCAAAAAAGGTCAAAATATAGACACTAGCGCCACCTAGGGGGTCCAAAAGTGTCTTAAAAGCGTCCGAGAACGAGTTAATCTTTTTAACCAGTCTAAAATGCGGACTTATTAGAATCATTATTTTTGAACCCAGTCATCATGCTTATTGTGGACCCTGTAGAGCACAGAAAATAATATTAAACACACATAACGTTGTACAAAGAGCTTCACCCAGAAGACCAACCTGGTGTTCCACATGCGCGTCCACAGTGCCACGCGGCCGAGCTACGAGTGTCCTCTGTGCGGCAAGCACTTCGCATTCTTCAATAACAGGCGGCGGCACATGTTTGTGAGTATATACACGCAATGCACGTCCAAAAATATCGTCAAAAAATATGTAAGTAGCTTTAGGACGGACAGCGCCATCTATAGGGTCCAAAAGTGTCCGAGAGAGTTGCAAAATCAAGGTTTAACCAACTGACAAAAAAGGAGGTCAAAATACAGACATTAGCGCCACCTAGCGGGTCCAGAAGTGTCTTTAAAGCGTCCAGGAGCGTTGCTAAAATCCATAAAAATCGTATAAAGCAAAATCAAGGTAAAAAAGACGTCAAAAACAGGTATCTTAACGTCAAAATATAGATGACAGCGCCATGGAGGTCCAAAAGTGTCTTAAAAGCGTCCAGGAGTGTTGTAAAGTAAAAAAACAGGTAACTAAGGGTCAAAATATAGACAGCAGCGCCATCTAGCGGGTCCAAAAGTGTCTTAAAAGCGTCCGAGAACGAGCTAATCTTTTTAACCAGTCTAAATATAAAATACGGACTTATTAAAATCATTATTTTTGAACCCAGTCATCATGCTTATTGTGGACCCTGTGGAGCACAGAAAATAATATTAAACACACATAACGTTGTACAAAGAGCTTCACCCAGAAGACCAACCTGGTGTTCCACATGCGCGTCCACAGTGCCACGCGGCCGAGCTACGAGTGTCCTCTGTGCGGCAAGCACTTTGCTTTCTTCAATAACAGGCGGCGGCACATGTTTGTGAGTATATACACGCAATCCACATCCAAAAATATCGTCAAAAAAAACCATTGTCTGTAAAGTCGTTTTACTGACGATAGTTGAACGTGACAACGTGAGTAGCTGCCGATTGTGCCTCTTTGTCGCTCGCTGCGTGCTCTCGCTTGCACTTCAAGCCTTAAACGGAACGCCTCAGAGCGAGGTAACGCCTCAGAGCGAGGTGCCTCAGAGCGAGGTAACGCCTCAGAGCGAGGTAACGCCGCATGAGTCATGTTTTTTCGTGCGTGCAGCCGGCTCCATCGATTTATAAGACGTTGTCACGTCAAAAACATGTAACTTAAGGTCAAAAGCAGCGCCATCTATAGGGTCCAAAAGTGTCCGTCCAGGACAGTCAAAAAATTCATCGGAAAGAACAAAATTACATCAACGCCATCTAGCGGCTCCAAAAGTGTCTTAAAAGCGACGAGGAGAGTTGCAAGGTTTCAAAAATCGTCAAAAAAGGACAAAATATAGACACTAGCGCCACCTAGCGGGTACAAAAGTGTCTTAAAAGAGTCCGGGAAAGTTTCAAAGTCGTCAAAAAACAGGTAACTAAAGATTAAAATATTGACACCAACGCCACCTAGGGGGTCCAAAAGTGTCTTAAAAGCGTCCGGGACAGTTGCTGAACCAAAGTCCAAAATCCAAGGTCCAAGTATCTTAAGGTCAAAATAAAGGTAGCAGAGCCATCTAGCAGGGCCAATCATGTCTTAACAGCGGAAAATATTTTTATTTGTGTATAAAATAGTATAAGAAAAAGAACAGAAGTCAAAATAAAGTATTCTTCGTGACGTACCCTAAGAAAATTATGTATGTTTTTTGCCGTTGTAACAACAAAATACTGAAAATTAGAATAAATAAATATTGTAAGAGGCCCTCATACAACAAACGTTTCTTTTTCCGTTTTAATATTAGTCCGAAACTATTCCTTCCGAAGCTAGCACTAAGAAGGTTTTAACATAGTTATAATTTTATTCATTCACAATTACCTTCTCCCACAGATCCACACAGGCCTCAAACCCTTCAAATGTGACACCTGTGGTAAATGCTTCACCACCTCAGGCGAACAGCGCGCTCACGTAGAGCACGTGCATCTGAAGAAACCGTGGCCCAAGCGCAGCCGACACCGACCTCACGAGTGGAAGTGTCATACGCCTAACGAGGACTAATAGATAGATCAGAAGCTAGTGAAAGATAGATTGAATTCTATCTATTATACAAAGTGTGTCGTACTTAATCACAGTAAATGAAATGCGTTATCATCCTTTTTTCCAACTATGTTGGGGTCGGCTTCCAGTCTAACCGGATGTAGCTGAGTACCAGTGCTTTACATCTCTTCTCTATCTTCTCTTAAAAAATAAAAATAATTTTACTTCGGACATACAGCGCCATCTATTGGTCAAAAGTTGGCATCAATTCAGTACTATAAATATCGAACTGTTTCCTATACTCCTTAGATAGATGGCGTTGATCTGGTAAAGCAGCGCCACCTATAGGGTCCAAAAGTGTCTTAAACGCGTCCGGGAGAGTTGCAAAAACCAAAAAAATCGTATAAAGCAAAATTAAGGTAAAAAAGACGTTAAAAACAGGTATCTAAAGGTCGAAATAAAGGTAGCAGCGCCATCTAGGGAGTCCAAAAGTGTCTTAAAGGTGTCAAACCCTTCAAATGTGAATCCTGTGGTAAATGCTTCACCACATCAGGCGAACAACGCGCTCACGTAGAACACGTGCATCTGAAGAAACCGTGGCCCAAGCGCAGCCGACACCGACCTCACGAGTGGAAGTGTCATACGCCTAACGAGGACTAAATAGTACTGTTACAGCCTTTTTATCGTCCCACTGCTGGGTTGCGGGCTCCTCTCACACGGAGAAGGATTGAGCGTTAATCATCACGGTTGCACAATGCGGGTTGGTGATTGCAGACTATATAGGCCTTATAAAGGTCGCCGGATGCAGGTCGCCTCCAACAGGTATCTGTGGAGATCTAAGGGGGAGGCCTATGTTCAGCAGTGGACGTCCTATGCCTGAGATGATCATGATGATGATGATGATAGCCCGTAGTTTGAAAGTTGGTGCTCTCCGATGCACGGGTGTATCAATCACCAACTTCCAGACTACGGCTAAGGATAAAGAAATTATGGCTAAAATTAACATTGGAACTAAATTATTTGCCTACGAAATATGGCTTCCTCTTATTTATACTGTAAGTAGTTAAATATATAATAACTAGTTGGTAATTAGGATTATATATAGATTTTGATCTCAATATCGAAGGGCCTATAAATATTATATTTGTATACCGGACTTTATTTTTTAAATTATAGCGCCTTATTCAATCCCTACTAATATTATAAATGCGAAAGTAACTCTGTCTGTTACGCTTTCACATCTAAACCACTGAACTGATTTTAATAAAATTTGGTACGGAGATAGAGTTGACCTTGAGAAAGAACTTAGGATAATTTTGATCCCGGACTTTTAAAGAATTCTCTTGGAAACGCGATATAACCGAACTCTACGCGGGCGAAGCCGCGGGCGGAAGCTAATATACAATAAAACATATAAACACTGCCTATACAATGCCTAGTTATAACTTGTAAAGAAATAAACCCTTCTATAATAGTATTAGCTTAAAAAATAGTTTAATTGTATGGTTTTGAATAGCACGTTGAACAAAATAGTCCAGACAAAAATCATCAAATGACCCCTCCCGCTGTGGGTTATCAGCGGTGAGGGAGTGTCAGACTCTTACTGACTAACAACCGTCGTGTTCCGTCGTAGGCCTTTTATGTACCAGGGCCGCGGTAACTCGCGCGAACAATCCCGCAGCCCCAAGTCCAGACTCCAAGCAGAGAAGATTTTAAATGACTCTAACTAAGATATTCTATTGATTGCTTGAAAACTTCATATTATAATAAAGAGTATTATTTTTCTTTAAATACATTTTTTTTTTCAAATATTATTTCTAATAGTCGTCTTTCAGTGATGATTTTAGAATTAAACCAGTTTTTTTTTTACAATTCCAGATGTATTTAAAAAGGTTTGAAATTGTGTAAAAATAATACATATAACGTGTTTATCTAGGTAGGTACACGTTCGCCATAAATGTAACTGAAACACGAATGAACTAAAAACTTGGCTTTAGATATAATTAAACGTAATAATATTATAGTGAGATATTAATATTTTAATTAAAGGATAAACTAAACATAATGTTAATGATATTATAGTCTGACTGTTTTTTTGTGCAGTTCAAAGTTATGTTTTCCCTCGAAAATTGACAGTTGACAGCTGTCAAACTGCACAAAAAAATCGGTGGTGATTACAAAAATACTCATTTAGAATATGACATTTAAGTATAGAGGTATTTTATAGTTTTTATTTGTGAATAGATGAAAGCTAGATATTATTTTTAATTATAAATAATGAATATTGATACGAGAGGCTCCTAGGTTCACCTTGATTGTAGAAACATGAAAAACAAAAGAAAATTATTTGTATTTTTAGGGTTCCGTACCCAAAGGGTAAAACGGGACCCTATTGTTTTCGCTCCTCTGTCTGTCAGTCCGCCCGTCAGTCAGTCACCAGGCTGTATCTCATGAACCGTGATAGTTAGAGAGCTGACATTTTCACAGATGATGTATTTTTGTTGCCGCTATAACAACAAGTACTGAAAACTAGAATTAAATAAATATTTTGGGGGGCTCCCATACAACAAAGGTGATTTTTGTGTCCGTTTTATAAATAATGGTAGGTACGGAACCCTTCGTGCGTGAGTCCGACTCGCACTTGGCAAGTTTTTAAAGAGGAATGAGGGTTTTTGCAATTTTTTCTGCCACCGGGTGGCGCCACGTATGCGTCTGGTCCAAACAGCTGTCAAATAGTATGGAATTGTAGGTGCCGAACTTATTGTTTATTGAAATTCTGTTATATTGGAAGTGTTATTGATTTTATTATGGACTACGGTCAGAATAAGGTTTCCGAACTAAAAATTGAGCTAAGAGAGAGGGTGCAAAAGTCACTGGTACTAAGGAAAAGCTTGTTGAAAAATTTGTTAACACAATATGATTTAGTTTTTTTTATTTACTCAACCGCAATAGTAAAACAATAATGCAGTGCTTTAATTATAAAATAATAAAAAAAACACTAAAATCGTTCACTATTCATAGTAAAGATAAGCACTTTGACAGTTATCTGGACCTGACGACTCGGTGCTGCCACCTCGTGGACGCCATTTTAGAAAACCCTCATTGTTATAATCGGCATTTTTTTAATCTGAAAGCTCTTGGCGAGCACTCTATTTCACTCGAATCTAGTGCGAATATTGTGTTAGTAACAATTAGGTATATTTTCATGTTTCTATAATCAGAGATCATAGCTTGGCGTGTATTTATAAAAGTGTGGTGTGTTGTGAATGTTTATTTATTGGACCGAATTGTAATAAAATGCGTATTAATTGAACTAAGTTGTTTTATTTATGGATACTTGCCGTTAATAATTTGCCTATTTTTTTCCAAACTATATTGGGGTTGACTTCCAGTCTAACCGGATGCAGCTGAGTACCAATTTGCCACATAGAGCGACTGCCTATCTGACCTCCTCAACCTAGTTACCCAGGAAAAGTCTGCTTGCCCCTAGCTAAGACTGCTTGCCAGACTTTCTGGTTTCTGGAAACCCGTAACGACTAGTCGTAGACGGAAGATTTTCGAATGTTAAGACCCGCTAGTTTATCGTGCTTTCGAAACACTGAGGGACTCGTCATGACAAGATAGTCACCAATTAATTCAATAATAATATTAAAAATAATTGTTTATTTCTTTTGTCTCGCCATCTTACCTTTTTCATCAATCATAGACTAAGAAAAACATGCAGTACAGATGTGCCTCCCGACAAAACGGGTAGTAGGTAAAAATGTTAGACTAAATTACACAAGCACTGAACAATCATCGTTCTAACGATAAATAATTACAATTATTACTATTTTATGTTTCTGCATAAAATGATTGACATGTATAACAATTTAAAGAATGCCTACTCTGTTTTGATTCAACTGTATAAACCCCAGTTTACCTGCATTTACATTGGCAGAGATACGAGTGCAGCTTTAGAGCCTTAAATGTTCCCAAAATGTTGAACACAGTAACAGGAGAGAAATGTAATAAAATATTAGGTAAAATACGAGCATAAACTTTGTGGCAATCTGCGATGCGATTGTAATCTATGTGGATGACACAATGTTTCATTCATTCATGTCAACAGTTAACGTATGGTCCAAGATTCGGACAAATTATTGGTATTATATGGCTTTGTTTTTAGTTAAGGAATATGGAAATTATTATGAATTTTAAAAGCTTATTTTACAATATTAATTATAACAACAGTGTTTCTTTATTTCATTAATAAAATGTTATTGGCTGACTACTCAAATTTAAACTCTATGGTTTTGAACGTTGGAAAGGCGCCAAACCGTTTAACAAAATCGGCGGGAAAGGAAACGCAATTTCGTCCTGTCAATGACAGTTTTATTCAGAATGAGTTGTTGTGCTGTGTAAAGAATAAAAGAAAATTAGGCAAGGTAATTGTTATTATATTATTAAAATTACTGACTTTTGTTTCTCGTTACTATAAAGAGAATGTGTCAACAGTGTTTTTGTAAAATAATTTTCTTAAGGTATTTGCTCGTTTCGTTTTGTAAATAGTATTGAGTGCATTTGTAGCCATTTTCAATTTGTGTTAGTTACAGTACGAAAAAAACTATGTCTATAAATAAATACCTAAGGTTTTGAGAAGGCACTTGTTAGACTAATATTATCCTGTGACTTATTTATTGTTCTGTATGTTATATTCTCTTTTCATACATTAAGGAACTATACTATATTTACCGAAGTATACTAAATCATTTTAGTTTTATATGGACAACACTACCTCTACTGTGAGGACAACACTAAAAAGGAGATTTTGACAGATAGAGCGCGCGCTGCCCATGCGCTTCCTTCGTGGACTGATAAACTATGTTTTCTTACGATTGATATTAAATTGTGTTTTAAAAGTGAATACAAGAAGTTATTGTGATACGAGTTGACGTTTTATTTCTGATTAAGGCTAGGAGATCATACCCTAGCTTATATCAGAAGCGGGAAGAACAGAAAACGCCTAATTACCAATGGGGCGCGAATGCTCCGAATACAATAAAATTAATGATCACGCCACACTATGCGAAACACTTAAACGAAGACGAGATGACCACAGCACTGATTGCTCAACCGCAATAATGTATCAAGGACTTATCTACTCAAGGAAAACAAAGCGACATGGTCAACAACTTGTGGAACCTATAATGACGACGACCAGACAAGATTCTTGTATGTAGATTACTGCTTGACACACACTACGCCTGATGGCGATTAGACACCTTCCCCGCCGCGATGCAACAGGTACCCGAGACATTGGACAATCAGGTATAAGCATTAATATTTTTTTTTTCTCATTCCATTAATCCATGGAATAGAAAACAATCATTTAATTGCCCAAACATGTGTATACATGCATACACACGCAGGTGCATGCATGTAGGATAATACAATTATTAAAGGTATGTGCTTAAAACATGTTTGCCACTTGTCAATACAAATATAAAACCAGAAACATTTAGCTCTATATACTAAAAACTATTTGAGCTGACATTTTAGAGCTTCGGTACTGAGTTTTCTCTAGGTTATAGATATTTTGTTGTACATAATGGGTGCCATTCAAAATATAATTTAGCACATAAGTGCAGTTTTACATGGATGTGAACAGAGTTTGCTATTGATCCATTTGATGCATGCATTTTTAAGGTGAGTAAATGTACAACAATATATTTCATTAGACATCCATAAACCAGCTGGGAACATGACAGATACTCTGAGGTAAACATTTATATCCTGAGTAATTATGTATGGTGTTATTTTTGCTACACATTGAATACATAAAATATTCATGAGAAAAGAGTAAATAAAGCAAGTAAAGCTAATTGCATAGTTCATGGGGATGATGGCCAAACGATTTGGTGTTAATGCATTATTTACATACATTACTGAAATAGACAAAGGAAGTACCTATAAAAATAAGTAAATAGGATATAACAATAGGATATTCATGATATAAAGCCAATATTACAATAATTAAAATTGAAATAATCATAATCACTTACAAATAGAGGTAGAAAATAAAGTGGTTAATTGACAACCAACAAAAACCGTGCGACACAGCTCTTGACTATTCTATGTACATCCAAAGCGGTGATAACAGGTATTAATAATGGATAATCAAATACTTTAAAGTACTATAAACACTAAACTGGTTTTTATTAATAAAGTAACTATGAAACTAAATGCTTCAAGCCAGTATGTTTCAGACAGTAAGTATGTTTTACCAATATCTTGGTACTGCCAATAGCATACATCATTGTTAAGTAAAACTTCATTCCAAGCAAATATCATTGCTTGTTATTATTTTAAAGAGTATCTAAAGTAAAAAATTATAAAAATGGTAATCTTTTTAAATGATCTTTTCCATATTATTAACTGTAAATTGCCTCACCTAGAAAAAGTTAAACTGCTTATTCTATCTGAATGTTGGATGATATTACAGCTTACAGGTACATTATAGGACTGTAACACATTAAGGATTGTTTAATCACAGTAAAGATGCAGCAATTGTAGTAGATATTATTTACTTAAAGGATTTTACAGACTGAAGCATAATAAATAAATATAAATCAGTAGTGTCAATTAATCAGAAGAAAATATAACTCAGTAGTGTCAGTAATCTGAGTAGCCAGATCAAATATGTTCTTTTTGAAAGATTTCATTTTAATTTAGAATCCACCATTTGATGCTGAGACCAGTTTTCTCAACCATTAAAAATAACCCGAAGTGCTTAAAGATATGTATACTAAAATCAAATAAATACAAAATAAAGAAATTTCGGCTTTGAAATCTGAATCGAAAGCAGTCTATATATTATTAACTTAATAAATGAATATGGCAATTGGGTCAATAAGAGATAGGTTTGAGTTGGAACAAAACAACATTAGTTATACATAAAATTGTCTGATACTACACAGGAGCTATACCATCAGAATACATTATACCATACTGAAAAAGAAGTATGTGAGACGGTTAAAGAATAAAAGACTAGGCAATTAATAAGTAATTTGTCCTAGCCCATTAAAAAGTTGAATGCATACCAGGGCACTCAGTAAAACATATAGATTATTATAAATAAACTGAACCTGAACTTTTATGGATGGTAACGATACGAGTTAACATTTCTCTCTATACTCTCTTTATGACAGGAAATCTTGTAATTTCCTGGGAGGTAAGACATTTTATTCTGAGACTAAATTTCAGCACATATTGTATGTTAGACCTTCTCTCACAGAAAATTACATGTACAGTTTATGATGATTTTCTTGATTGATGTTGTGAGTCTATTCTGACCACTTATAAAATAGGAACCAAGATTGTGGAGGATCAGAGGAGTGAATTCAGTGGGGTGTCAACAACATCTTTAACAAGTCAGTAAGTACAACCACAAGTGTTTTACAGTCAACAACTAAGAAAGAGCATTGCTTAGTATTTATTAGTTTTGAACCATTAATTGAATAAACTGACTGATAAAGAACAATTTATATGGTGATTGGAACTTATATTTAAAGATGATGACATCTGGTTATGTTTATATTCATATATATTTATTTGCATTCCATAATGTTACAATAGATGTTGAAGAGGCTTAAAACTAAGTAGGTACCATTATAGGCCCTGTTAGGGCACAGCTAAAGAAGGCAATACTTTAAGGCACCATAAATAAAGAACCATGAGTTAAACTAGGCTCAGGGGTACTTTGTTGTCACTTTGTTTGTATTAAAATTGTTTCTACGGCACCACCTTCAATTCTGCTTTCGTATCCCTCATCAGGGATATAGTTCCGAAGGAGCAGAAAGCTTTTCCACTCACGCTTTACAACTTGTAGAGTTATAATTTGATTAAATGGTATTAACTAAAAAGAAAAGCTTAAATTGAGAAGTGTAGTGATTTTAATGAATTGTTAATTAATAAAACAATACCAGACGAAGAAAATTGAATGAATAAATTAAAGATTTGTACAATTTTTACCTTGATTATCTGTTATTAATTCTTACGAGCCTCTGTATTGAGATGTGAAATGAATTGAAAGATTCATACTAACTCAGTTTGGTTGTATTGTTGAATTATTGAAATAAGACTACATAAATAAACTTTTGATAAGTTCATAGGTTGGAAGGTATGCACTATGTACTGTTTTAGCTGGATCTATTGTTTGTTGCTGAAAACAAACGACTCGAGGAAGAAAATGGATATTATGTATTTATATATTTTAACCACTACAATAAGGGATTAACAGAAACAATTGTAATGTTGTAACAATTGTAACTTGTAGTGGTCTGATTGAGTTTGATTGTGTTGTTAAATAATAATAATAGAAGACATGTATTGATTTACTTCAACCATAGGCATTGCTCTAATACAAATAAGAGATGGACAGAGAAAAATGTAATTACTTGTACATTTCTCGTTGTATTATGTTGTTAATTATTAAAAACTAGCGACTGGAATGCTAATAAAGAATTGAGTATTGAATAGACAAGATATGTTGTACTAGTTGTGAGATAACGAATATAAATAAGAGATGGGCAGAGAAACTGACTAAAGAATTCGTATTAGCTACTTTGATCATATTGATGATTAATGGATACTAAACGAGATAAAATATGTATACATATATATTGTAGTCAGAGATAGAAGATGTAATAAATTGAGAGATTTGTATATTGTCCAGTTTGATGATATTGATAATTACGAGTCATTTATGATTCTGAATTTAATACACGGAAGGAATTGTGTAAGGACGGTTTTGTGTAAGGAGCCGCTTGTGATAATATTATTAATCAATATTTATAGAGATCTTCATTGACACATACCTACTTAAAAAGCTGTGTATATTTCTCATAGCTCTCAATTCTTCGAAACTAAGTCCTTAAAAAAAAAAAAATGTATATATTGTGCCAATAAAGTGTAATTGTGAAGTATATAAAATAAGACAGGATATTAAGCAATTGTATATTGTATTGAAGATCAATACAAGTGTAGTGACGCAGTTTATGAATCTAAGGCTGGATATTAAGAAATTGTATATTGTATTGTTAATGTACAGTAGTCCAAGTACTGGATAGAAAGAAGTTGTTTACTGTAATGAGAAATTATATAAGCAGAAGCAATGTGTAAATACTGATTTGCACTTTGAATTATGATAGTGATAAATTTTAATGTGTTAATAAGGAACATAAGTTCAGAGACTTTGTATAATAGAAGTTTTCTATTGAAATGAGAAATGATATAAGTATTTTGATGCCAATATGGTGATGTTGACTTGTACTGCTTGAATTTGAATGAGGTACACAAATCCAGAGACTGGATACATAGGATTCTTTATTTAATGATTGATGATATAAGTATGTTGTCGTCGATATGTTCATATTGACTTGTAATATTGAAATTTGAATGTATTGATAAGGTATGTGTAAGATAAGAACGAGACGAGAGAGAGAGACGAGACTGTATATAAGGAATTGTTTATTTGATGGGGAACTATATAAATGAATTCATGTCAATATGTTGATTTTGACTTGTATTGCTTGAATTTGAATGTATTGGTAAGGTACCTACACAAGTCCGGAGACTGGATATAGAGAATTGTTTATTTAATGGGGAATGATAAAAGTATATTGATGTCAAAATGTTGATGTTGACTTGTAATCGTTGAATTTGAATGTATTTATAAAGAAATAAATCCAGAGACTTTATATAAAACATGTCGACTATTGAAATAGGAAATGACATAAGTATATAGATGCCAATATGTTGATGTTGACTTGAAATGGTTGAATTTGAATGTATTTATAAAGAATATAGATCCAGAGACTGGATATAAATAAAGTTGATTATTGAAATAGGATATGATATAAGTATATAGATGCCAATATGTTGATGTTTACTTGTAATGGTTGAATTTGAATGTATTTATAAAGAAATAAATCCAGAGACTGGATATAAAACAAGTGGATTATTGAAATAGGAAATTATATAAGTATATAGATATCAATATGTTGATGTTGGCTTGAAATGGTTGAATTGGAATGTATTTATAAAGAATATAAATCCAGAGACTGGATATAAAACAAGTCGATTATTTAAATAGGAAAATATATAAGTATATAGATGCCAATATGTTGATGTTGACTTGTCATGGTTAAATTTGAATGTATTGATAAGGTACATAAGTCGAGAGACTTGATAGAAGGATCTTGATGTCAATTTGTTAACATGACTAGAAGGCGTAGATAGCTCCAAATAGGAGTGAATTCCTCGTTGCAGTCACAGTGATAGTAAGATTAACTTACTCTGTTAAACTTGAATGTTTTGATAAAGTATACAAGTCCAAATACTAGACGTGAAGTTGTTTACCGTAGTAAGAATTTGTACAAGTATATGGTTGCCAATTTGTTAAAATGGCAATGTACACAAGTCACAGTTTGGATTCAAAATGAAATGAAATGAAAATATTTGCAGAAATTGTTTATCGTAGTGAGAGTTTATGCAATTATATTGTTGACGATTTGTTAGCATGGCTGGAAGGCGTGGATGGCTCCAGTTGGAGTGAAGGCCACGATGCAGTCATAGTTAGAGATGGCTGGAAGGCGTGGATGGCTCCAGTTGGAGTGAAGGCCACGATGCAGTCATAGTTAGAGATGGCTGGAAGGCGTGGATGGCTCCAGTTGGAGTGAAGGCCACGATGCAGTCATAGTTAGAGTTGGCTGGAAGGCGTGGATGGCTCCAGTTGGAGTGAAGGCCACGATGCAGTCATAGTTAGAGTTGGCTGGAAGGCGTGGATGGCTCCAGTTGGAGTGAAGGCCACGATGCAGTCATAGTTAGAGATGGCTGGAAGGCGTGGATGGCTCCAGTTGGAGTGAAGGCCACGATGCAGTCATAGTTAGAGATGGCTGGAAGGCGTGGATGGCTTCAGTTGGAGTGAAGGCCACGATGCAGTCCTAGTTAAAGATACGACTCTGGAAGGTTGGCACGATCGTGAAGCCTTGTTGGTGGACATCCTCTTGGCTTTGCGGTGAGGGGTCAAATGCAGATGTCGTGAGTTGAGATTGGCTGGAAGGCGTGGATGGCTCCAGTTGGAGTGAAGGCCACGATGCAGTCCGTCCTAGTTAAAGATACGACTCTGGAAGGTTGGCACGATCGTGAAGCCTTGTTGGTGGACATCCTCTTGGCTTTGCGGTGAGGGGTCAAATGCAGATGTCGTGAGTTGAGATTGGCTGGAAGGCGTGGATGGCTCCAGTTGGAGTGAAGGCCACGATGCAGTCCGTCCTAGTTAAAGATACGACTCTGGAAGGTTGGCACGATCGTGAAGCCTTGTTGGTGGACATCCTCTTGGCTTTGCGGTGAGGGGTCAAATGCAGATGTCGTGAGTTGAGATTGGCTGGAAGGCGTGGATGGCTCCAGTTGGAGTGAAGGCCACGATGCAGTCCGTCCTAGTTAAAGATACGACTCTGGAAGGTTGGCACGATCGTGAAGCCTTGTTGGTGGATATCCTCTTGGCTTTGCGGTGAGGGGTCAAATGCAGATGTCGTGAGTTGAGATTGGCTGGAAGGCGTGGATGGCTCCAGTTGGAGTGAAGGCCACGATGCAGTCCGTCCTAGTTAAAGATACGACTCTGGAAGGTTGGCACGATCGTGAAGCCTTGTTGGTGGATATCCTCTTGGCTTTGCGGTGAGGGGTCAAATGCAGATGTCGTGAGTTGAGATTGGCTGGAAGGCGTGGATGGCTCCAGTTGGAGTGAAGGCCACGATGCAGTCCGTCCTAGTTAAAGATACGACTCTGGAAGGTTGGCACGATCGTGAAGCCTTGTTGGTGGACATCCTCTTGGCTTTGCGGTGAGGGGTCAAATGCAGATGTCGTGAGTTGAGATTGGCTGGAAGGCGTGGATGGCTCCAGTTGGAGTGAAGGCCACGATGCAGTCCGTCCTAGTTAAAGATACGACTCTGGAAGGTTGGCACGATCGTGAAGCCTTGTTGGTGGACATCCTCTTGGCTTTGCGGTGAGGGGTCAAATGCAGATGTCGTGAGTTGAGATTGGCTGGAAGGAGTGGATAGCTCCAGTTGGAGTGAAGGCCACGATACGGTCATGAGGCCAAATGCAAACGTCGCCAGTTAAGGCCGACTGGGTGGTGTAGATGGGTCCAGTAAGAGTGAAGGCCACGATACGGTCATGAGGCCAAATGCAAACGTCGCCAGTTAAGGCCGACTGGGTGGTGTAGATGGGTCCAGTAAGAGTGAAGGCCACGATACGATCATGAGGCCAAATGCAAACGTCGCCAGTTAAGGCCGACTGGGTGGTGTAGATGGGTCCAGTAAGAGTGAAGGCCACGATACGGTCATGAGGCCAAATGCAAACGTCGCCAGTTAAGGCCGACTGGGTGGTGTAGATGGGTCCAATAAGAGTGAAGGCCACGATACGATCATGAGGCCAAATGCAAACGTCGCCAGTTAAGGCCGACTGGGTGGTGTAGATGGGTCCAGTAAGAGTGAAGGCCACGATACGGTCATGAGGCCAAATGCAAACGTCGCCAGTTAAGGCCGACTGGGTGGTGTAGATGGGTCCAGTAAGAGTGAAGGCCTCGAGGCAGTCCTAGGAACGCAGCTCTGTAAAGGTGGCACAGTCATGAATTCTTGCTGGCGAATAACCTCTTGACTTTGAGAAGTTTGAGGACAAACTTAGTGGTCAGAATGGCCGAATGTTAGACTAATATTATCCTGTGACTTATTTATTGTTCTGTATGTTATATTCTCTTTTCATACATTAAGGAACTATACTATATTTACCGAAGTATACTAAATCATTTTAGTTTTATATGGACAACACTACCTCTACTGTGAGGACAACACTAAAAAGGAGATTTTGACAGATAGAGCGCGCGCTGCCCATGCGCTTCCTTCGTGGACTGATAAACTATGTTTTCTTACGATTGATATTAAATTGTGTTTTAAAAGTGAATACAAGAAGTTATTGTGATACGAGTTGACGTTTTATTTCTGATTAAGGCTAGGAGATCATACCCTAGCTTATACACTTAACTAAAGACTTCATAATATGACTTTATTTATGAAATCAGATTAAAATAGAAGCTGGCTAAAAAGTAATGTACCTAAATACAAAAATAACAATTAGGTAGGTACTTATTCAATTGAAAGTTTATTTGTTTAATATAGGTACCTACTTGTATAAATCCTATCACGATTTTTCCTTTATTTAAGTCCCTATTCAAATGGAGTAGGTATGTACAGGTAGTTATTTTTTATTCAAATACTTACGGAATTTAGATAGGTAGGTACATATACTTTTGTATTCCAGATGAATCGGCGTAGTTTACGCCAAAGACCGAGAATTAGTTACTACGAACCCGAAGAACCGAGTTTGGACGAATACATTTGTAAGTACATAGCTTTACGTCTAGCTGAAAACGTAACATCATAATCTATGTAGCTAGGTAGGCCTACTCCTTCCCTAACTATGTTGGGGTCGGCTTCCAGTCTAACCGGATGCAGCTGAGTACCAGTGTGTCACAAGGAGCGACTGCTTATCTGACCTCCTCAACCCAGTTACCCGGGCAACCCAATACTCTTAGGTAAGACTACTTGTCAAACTTACTGGCTCCTGACTACCCGTAACGTCTGCTAATGATGGTCTAATGATATGCAGGACCTAGAGTTTATAGTGCCCTCCGAAACACTGGTACTCGGCTGCATCCGCTTAGACTGGAAGCCGACCCCAACATAGTTGGGAAAAGGCTAGGCAGATGATTACATAGAAAGAGGCTTGACTTTCGTTTTCAGATTGCGATGGGTGCACCGACTTTGTGTACGAATACTGTGCGATTCACGGGCCTTTACTGGTCATCCCTGATGATAAGGTAAGTAAATAAATATAGGTACCGAGTAAGCTGAATATTTTTACCTGCCGATGAGTTTATCAACTCCCCAAAAAGGAGGTGGTGATCCATTTGAATGTTTATTTATATTTTTTTCTCAATTCTTCCCGGCAAAAACACATTGGAAGGGGTGGGCGTTTTTGAGGACTGTCTCATGTAATTTTGACGATCGAAAAATGCTGTTTTTCAGCCTATTTTTAATAAATGCTTTTAGATTTTTTTATTTTCTCTTTTGTTACTGTTAATTATTAAATTACAATACCCGCCCTGTTTCCCTCCTGAAATCCTGTAGGTTCCTACCAAAAGTCCCTTCCCGGCCTACGTCCCCCGCGCCGCGCTTACAATCCCGCATGTGTTCCTACATATAGCACCCTCTATTATACCAGGTAAGTTCCCAAATTCATATTTTATTGTAAGGTACTTTATTTAATACACGCCTCGGCAAACGTAGTGTAGGACGTCCTCAGGCACGGTGGAGTGATGACTTGCGCAAGACGGCTGGCAGGAGCTGGATGCGAGCAGCCGAAAACTGATCTCAGCGGCGTGCACTGGGTGAGGCCTATGTCCAGCAGTGGACTGCGATAGGCTGATGATGATGATGATGATGATGTACTTAATTTCATGTAATTGTTCCGTACCCAAAGGATAAAGGTGCGTTTTGAAAGCCAGTTGCCGACTACAACTGGTAACCGCACTTACAGCGACTGCATGAAGTTGGTCGATATCTGAGGGCGACTGCACGTGCTGCTGCCGCTTCGATCCAAAACGGTTTCATGTAAATACATACAAACCAGTAGTGCAGCTACGGCCGACTCCTTGCAGTCGCGGCATGTGCGGTCTCAAAGCTTACCTTAAGGCGAGGAATTGGTCAACAATAATTCCATAACCGGCACGCGCATCTAAGGCGCCAAAAGGGGTCGGAGCGTCTGAGCGGGGCGAGGATAACAATACGCGCGCTAGCTTATAACTAAAAGTCGTAAGCGACAAAATGGTTTTGTAATTTTATTATTTACAAATGATAATTTGATAAAAATTCCTTCTACAATTTTAAAGAGTATGTATATACTCAACTACTAAAAAAGTTAAGAGGCTTAAATCGGTCCCGTATGCCCATAATATGTGAATCTCTTTTTAAAAAGAGGTATGTTTGATATATTTTTCTCTGTTATAAAAGTTACCTAATCATGTTTCTACAACAAACAAAATAAGGTTTATATCGTGAACTTTCAGATAACCAAGTTGTATTTTGATCCGTTTTGTATTTACTGAGAAAAATTGAAATCCTTGGGGCCAAAAATTCCAATTCGTCAACGGGACTCTATTACTAAGACTTCGCTGGCCGTCTGTCACCAGGCTGTATCTCATGAACCGTGATAGTGGGATAGCTGAATGTTTCAGAGAGTTAGCTAATAGTTCTATAGGTACAACAATAATTTCAGCATTGCAGTATTTCTTTTTTCCTGACTTTAGTTTTTTTTTTAGTTGTCTCGATCTATTAGACTACCTGCGGTTTTATACAACCTATCCGTTTTTTTGCGATTAGAGATTGAGGCCGAATTTACTATCTATATCGGGTGGCTCTTTGTCCTTCCGTCCCCTAAACCGCGTTGTTCCACGCGCTCCTCAAAGACGGTTAGCAAACCCCAGCGGGGCCCACTAGGGCCAAGGCCTGTCGGGGCTCCGGGATTGTTCGAAAGGCTTACCGCGGCCCTGGCACATAAAGGGCTTAAGAGGGAACATGGTGGGGTTCAGTCAGTAAGAGTCTGACACTCCCTCTCGCTGCGCCCACGGGGAGGGGCCATTTCATGATTTCACACCAAAATACCCAATTGATATGGAGCTAATGTTAAAATTCAATCTCTAATCGCAAATCAAAGGATAGGATAAAGGAAGATAGGTTATAGAAATCGCCGTATGTATGTCTCAGGCGCTGGTCTGGGTATATTCAGTACTTTGACCCTACCACGCGGCGTTCGCTTCGGACCGTACTGCGGAGTTCGCACGCAAAATGTCGACTCCATGTATTGTTGGCAGGTAATTTAAATAAGTTATTTATTTGTTTATTGTGTATGTTTGCTTTATTGGACTAGTATAATTGTTTTTTGTGTCGGTAAAGAGCCTCATGTTTGGTAAAAACAGTTTTGAGGGTACTGAAAATTTCACAAAGTGTAAGGTTCAAGTTCACGGACAAAAATAAACGTCATATTTTTGAACGTGAAAAAAGGCCTTGTTTAGCCAATGGCCTAGCTGGTTGATTGAACGATATATATAAATGTTATTTAAAACTATGTACTAGATATACGATAGAAACGGCAAAAGATCTCACGTAGTGGACGCGGAGGATGGTAATCGGTCCAACTGGATGCGTTACGTCAACTGCGCACGGAACTGGCGGGAACAAAACCTCTTGGCTTACCAATATCAAGGGCAGCTTTATTATAGGTATGATTATATACATTTCTATACAAAATTATACATTTTTTGTTTGTACCCTAAAGGTTCCAAAACTACTGAAACGTTATGAAAACTTCCACTGTTGGAAAGCTACACTCTTCTCGAGTAATATAGGCTATATTTTACCCCGGTACGGGCAGTAGTTCCCACGGGATGCGGATGAAACCGCGGGAAATCAGATAGTAATATATAAAGAGGGTATCATTGCCTAACTTTTCCCAACTAAGTTTGTAATTTGTAAATAAGTAGGTATGTGTGTTTGTTATTTCTTCACTCACAAACGGTTCATAGATGAAACTTGACAGTACCTAATATTGCTTGTACAACAGAATAATATATTAGGTACTTACTACTTTTTGTTTAAGAGCGGGAATAAGTTCCCTTAGTAAGCGCGCGAAACCGCTGGCGGAAGCTAGTGTACAAATATTTGTATTTTACTTACCTTGGTATTGCATGAGGTAAGGGAGTTTTTTTTACGAACTGTTACAGAACTATCAAAATAATCCCTCGCTTCACGGAGCTACTAGTGTTCTACGGCAGCGAGTTCGCGAACACGCTGCATATCAACCTGAGCAAGTATAACGCGCCTCCGGGATATGCTCAAAAATTCGGTACGTATTATATTATCCTATATCCTTCTAAAGGCCTATTCAGACCTAAGCGGTATTCGCTACCACCTGCGGCAGAGAAAACCCAGTGGGTATGCGATAATATTACTGTTCATGTTCGGGATGCATGCCGCTGCTCCCGCGCGGTATGTACTTCTACCCACAGCGGCAGCGAATATCGCTCAGGTTTGAATAGGCCTTAATATTATGTAGGTATGCGAAATTATGTATTGTATAGGTCTTTCTTCGTTCCTGTTTCACGCAAAAAATACCTACTCGATGGATTTTGGTGAAACTTGGCAGTGATAAGTAGCTTATAGAGGCACTAAAATGATATTTACTTGATCCGTATGCAAAAGACGACATTTTGGGTATTTCTAAGTACGAGTGAATCGCGAAGACTCATACTTTCTTCATTTCTAATAACAAATATGAACTATATTGATATCATATGAACATATCATTTGATTTGGCACTTAAATGTAAACCTTGAAATGACGAATAGGACTTGACATTCATATTTTTATAGGTGCACCCCCCGCCAAGAAACCAAAGCAAGACCTACAAAACGAAAAACAAGAGATACAAAGAGAACAAAAATCATCAAAAATTGAGAAAACTGAAGAAAAACTAAATAATAGTCCTGATGTACCCGAAAATAGTAAGTTTGGACCTAACAGTAAAAGACAAAAATCTATTTCATATGAATGTGTTTCAAAAGATAAACCTGATATTAAGGTAAAAAAAAATATTGAACCCTCAAATAGTCAAGATATTCCAATACAGAGTAATAATTATGTAAATGAAAATGAATTCAAATGTAAGATCTGTAATTATAAAGGCATAAATAGCGATTTGGAAAGACATAGCTTAAGACACAAAAATATTAGTACTAACAAGCCTGAAAAATGTGATGTTAGTCCGAGTCGTTATAGTCAAAAGTGTGATTTAGTTAAACACACTCGTACACACACTGGTGAGAAACCTTACAAATGTGATATTTGTCCGAGTAGTTTTAGTGTAAAGAGTCATTTAATAAGACACATTCGTATACACACTGGTGAGAAACCTTATAAATGTAATATTTGTCCGAATAGTTTTATTCAAAAGGTTGGCTTAGTTTATCACATTCGTACACACACTGGTGAGAAACCTTATAAATGTGATATTTGTCCGAGTAGTTTTAGTTTGGAGGGTAGTTTAATAAAACACATTCGTACACATACTGGTGAGAAACCTTATAAATGTGATATTTGTCCAAGTCATTTCAGTGAAAAGGGACATTTAGTACCACACATTCGTACACATACTGGTGAGAAACCTTACAAATGTGATTTTTGTCCGAGTAGTTTTAGTGAGAAGGGTAGTTTAATAAGACACATTCGTACACACACTGGTGAGAAACCTTATAAATGTGATATTTGTCCGAGTAGTTTTAGTCAAAAGAGTGATTTAATTAGACACATTCGTACACACACTGGTGAGAAACCTTATAAATGTGATATTTGTCCGAGTAGTTTTAGTCGAAAGGGTGATTTAATTATACACATTCGCACACACACTGGTGAGAAACCTTATAAATGTGATATTTGTCCGAGTAGTTTTAGACACAAGAATACTTTAATAGCACACATTCGTACACACACTGGTGAGAAACCTTATAAATGTGATATTTGTCCGAGTAGTTTTAGTGTAAAGAGTACTTTAAAAGCACACATTCGTACACACACTGGTGAGAAACCTTTTAAATGTGATATTTGTCCGCGCAGTTTTAGTAGAAATTGTTATTTAAGAACACACATTCGTACACACAATGGTGAAAAATCTAATAAATGTGATATACAAAAAAATTGTCAGTCTTCAAAATAGTTTAAAAACACATAATCGTAAATTCGGATTTCGAAAGCTGCAGCATAATTTTTGATGTAAGTAATTTTTCGTGGCAATCTAGGTAATTAATTGTTTTTCTTTGTTCAAAATTTTTATACGGGTGAAAAGAGTTTTTTTTCTTTTTTTTTAAATTTTATAAACTTGATATGAATTTATTTTTAAGTAGGTTAGTTTGTCATCACTATTCAATTCTATTAAGGTGTTTTGTAATTTTACGATTACAATAATACCTACTTATGTATATATTTAGCGATGTGGTCCGATTTGTTAGGTAATTTTATATGAACTTAGTTTTTTTATTGTGCTTATGTGATTTTGTTTTTATTTTTAAATAATTGTTATTTTGTTTGTCAAATTCACGAAACTTCTGTGGATAAGAGCGCTTTCAAACCAGGGGATTTTCCTCAGTATCTGTATGAAATATTGCACAATGTTCATCATCATCATCATCATCATCAGCCTATCGCAGTCCACTGCTGGACATAGGCCTCTCCAAGTGCACAATGTTATTAAAAGTATATATTTAGACGAAGTCCATTAGGTTAGTACATGCCTATTTGTTTTGTAGGTCTTATTTTTTTTACTTCTAAGCAAAGATTTTGTTTGACTATAAGAAGAAATTATTTGTTTTTGTTGCTACAAAAAGTAGGTACTTATTCTTATTAACATAATTACATTAATAAAACTATTTTCTTTTTATCATGTATTTTTATTGCCGCTATTAGTACATAGCTTAGAGTATATAAATATCTAGATGGAGCGTCGCCCTACAATCACAAAAAAGAAGCTGAAGCAATTGTTATGCATGTCGTTCTATACTGCGCGTCGACGTAAATAATGTTACTAGCCTCTATGATTCTCTCACAAATCATGTAAAAAATAGACTAATTAAATAATTTTGTATACTGTTATTGTTCCTGTCTTTTTTTATCGTCCCACTGCTGGGCACAGGCCTCCTCTCACATGGAGAAGAATTGAGCATTAATCACCACGCTTGCTCGATCCGGGTTGGTGATTTCTGTAATCTGTGATATAGTCCAGGTTTCCTCAAGATGTTTTCCTTCACCTTTTTATCAGCCATAATTCTAAAAAAAAATTATGTTACTTTGATGAACATCATTTGTTTATCAAATAATAGTACAGTAGACTGCACATCAGTGGTAACTGTCATGCACCTTAACTCAATAGTAATAAGTACGATTTTCCTATAAAACTGTTACCACTGACCTGAAGTTGACTGTACCTACATACTATTTTGGAGAATCAGAAAATGTCTATCCGAGCAATAAAAATAGAGATCAAATCTATGATTTGATACTATTAGTGTCACTTATTACTTTTTAAAATATCCTGTAAGTACCTATACATAGCATAAATACGAGAAGTTGGGAGAATGAAAAAAGTAAACTGGCAACACTGATAAAATATGGCGTGGTTTAGTGATCATAAAAACGAAAAACAAATATGCATTTTCTGGGTTAATAGGTGATGTGTTTGGTACTTTTCACCCTTCCTTTATTATATTTATTATTCCGACAGACTTTAATTGCACATAACGTCATTTTATCACAGTTATTTGTATCCTACTTAGCGCGCGTAATAAGTATTGACAGTTAAGCGACACGATCTGTACAGATTGGCGGGAAAGCGCCTGTCAGCCAACTGTTGGCTGACATGACACGCTTGCGCCTTGCGCGCACTTGACGCTCCATCTAGACATTTCTGTAATCAAAGCTGGATGACATAATGTTTCATTCATTCATGTCAACAGATAACGTATGGGCCAAGATCATAATCCTCCGAGCCTTTTTCCCAACTATGTTGGGGTCGGCTTCCAGTCTAACCGGATTCAGCTGAGTACCAGTGCTTTACAAGAAGCGACTGCCTATCTGACCTCCTCAACCCAGTTACCCGGGCAACCCGATACCCCTTGGTTAGACTGGTGTCAGACTTACTGGCTTCTGACTACCCGTAACGACTGCCAAGGATGTTCAATGACAGCCGGGACCTAAAGTTTAACGTGCCATCCGAAACACAGCCATTGGTGTCTAAGATATACTTAGAAAGTACATACAAACTTAGAAAAGTTGCATTGGTACTTGCCTGACCTGGGATCGAACCCGCGCCCTCATACTTGAGAGGTTGGTCCTTTACCCACTAGGCCACCACGACTTTACACTTTGACACGTATGGGCCAAGATCCGGACAAATTATTATTGGTATATAAATTTTAATGGCATGGCGTTCTAGCAAATTATTGGTATTATTTGTAAAGGCACAGATTATATAATAGTTACTACGTGTAAAGGATTTGGTTCTTAGTTAAGGAATATGGAAATGGCTTGTGTTTAAACACCACCCAAAAAAGTACCTATTTTACTACCAAAAAAATTCTAAAGGGTTACCAAAATGGATAAATGGTCACCAAATAACGTTTCCAAAAATATTATTAGGTAAAACCATTTTTTCGTATTATTGACTACTAAAAAAATAATATGGACGCCTTTAAAATACACTTTAGACCAAATATTATATATTGTCACTACTTAGATGTTACCAACTATGTCATACCATGACTCCTAATTTGGTCATTTTTGTTAGACTAAAAAAGCTAACGATCGCTAGAATATTTCCCAAATACCAATTAATATACTGGGGTTCCCAAACGTACGTCGCTTATTTATTGTTATATGAATTTGTGTGTAACTCAGTAGTAAAATGTAAGCACGCAACATGCAGCAAGCATGGTTTCCGTCACGGCTCCGGCACTGCGGGGCTCCGGCGGTCCCATGCGAGCTTATCGTCGCAGATGGTTTTCACGCTCACCACCGCAGCTTCGGCTTGCTGGCCGACTCTGTCGGCCAGCCTCAGCCGCGGCGGCGAGCCTTAAAAACTACCTGCGCCTCAGCTCGCAGGCCGCCTCGCCCCTCCGCGCCTACGCGGTTTTGAATTGCGCTCTAGGGGTAGGGCAGACAAGACTACGTGGAGTCGGTTTTGCAGCGATTCGTTTTCGTCACTAACTTTGATTTTGGTAGTAATATTAATCTTTTAGTTGGATAGAATTTGGTGACCATTAATCCATTTTGGGAACCAAAAATAATATTTGTGCGAGATTTGCGATTTTTCTGATGTTATTTTATTTTTTTTGGATCATAATATTATATACTTTAGTGCCCTTTTAATAAAGTCAATTTATTTTTTTTGGAGTTGTTTATTTTATTTGGTGCCTCAGCTTAGAGTCTTAAAAATATTTTTGGTGATCGCCTAAATTATACCCTATGGAAATTATTATAAATTTTAAAAGCAACTTAGCTTATTAAACGATATTAATTATAACAACAGTGTTTCTTTATTTTATTAATAAAATGTTATTGGCTGACTACTCACTTTCAAACTCTATGGTTTTGAACGTTGGAAAGGCGCCAAACCGTTTACCAAAATCGGCGGGAAACGCAATTTCGTCTTGTCAATGACAGTTTTATTCAGAAAGAGTTGTTGTGCTGTGTAAAGAATAAAAGAAAATTAGACAAGGTAATTGTTATTATTATAATTGCTTAAGTACTTTTGTTTTTCGTTACTATAAAAAGAATGTGTCAACAGTGTTTTCGTAATAAGTAAAATAATTTTCTTTAGGTATTTGCTCGTTTCGTTTAGTAAAGAGTATTGAGTGCATGGACTATGTCCAGCAGTGGACTGCGATAGGCTGATGATGATGATGATGCAGGCACGCCGTAAGCGGGCGTGCAGCGCGTGCACAGCACGCGGGCGGCACGCCCTAGGGGGCGGCAAATCTAGCGAGTTATCACGTAATATTTAAAAAATACAATATCTTTTTACTAATGATTTGATATCAATATTTCTTATTATAATAATATAATATTACTTACCTACAATGCCGGTTTCAGTTAGGTACATCTGTTGAAGGACATTTTCAAAATTAAAGATTCATAAAAACGATTTAAGATCAACCAGTGGCGTAGCGTGGGGCAAATGCTATTTAGGGGGCGGCAAAATTAAACCAATATTTCGGAAAAAGCCGCCCCCCTAGCTTTGGTCGTCTCCTATCAATTCTGACTGTTTCACCCTTTGCATCCCCAAAAAAATTCGCGCTCGCTACGCTCGCGGCTCCATGTCATATAACGCGTTTTGTCTTTGTTTAATTGTTGAGGCATTCAATTCCGAAAGAACATTTTTCGCGCACGTCCATTATGGCTTTTTATGATATGTTTACTTCATGAAAACTCAAAGGAAAAAATCGCGCTCGCTTTGCTCGCGGCTTTTGCACTTCGCTTCTGTGTGTCTTACTTTGCTTTGTTAATTTACAGTGATTTTTATTTGTTTTGTGTCCTTAGACTAAAAAATTTTCGCGCTCGCTCCGCTCGCGCTTCCTTACTTATGGAATGTAACATATTTTGCTGACTTTAAACATTGTTATAGATATTTTAGTTCGTTAGTTAAAGTTAATCACAATCTTTCAATACATAGGGGCCACTTGGGTAATGATTGCACTGCATTGATGCCCTAAGCAATTGCTTAGTTACTCTGAACATTTCAAGTAAATAAAAAGTTATGTGTAATGTATGTTATAATATGTATTGCAATAGTTAATTTTCCAAAAGTAGGTGGGTTTTCTGCAATCAGAGCGGTGCATGTACATATTTTTTTCTGTTGGACAAGTAAGAAGGATATGAATTTCCGGACCCCCTGGATCCGCCCCCCCCCCCTTTATATTTTTTGACAAAACGTATGTAGTCATGGGGCGGCATAATCAGTTTTGCACGCGGGCGAACGAACAGCTAGCGGCGGGCCTGTGATGATGATGATGATTGAGTGCATTTGCAGGCATTTTCAATTTCTGTTAGTTACAGTACGAAAAATACAATAAGTCTATAATAAATAAGGTACCTATGTATATTCGATTTGACAAGGCACTTAACTAAAGACATCATAATATTTCTTTATTTATGAAATCAGATTAAAAATATAAGCTGGCTAAAAAGTTACGTGTCTAAATACAAAAATAACAATTAGGTACTTATTCAATTGAATCGTTATTTTAAGGAGTAGTTTATTTGTTTAATATAAAGGGTTTTACCTTTATATTAATCCTTTATATAAAACCTCTATATTTGTGTATAAATCCTATCACGATTTTTCTTTTAGATAAGTAAGTCCCTATTCGAATGGTGTAGGTAGGTATAGGTAGTTACTCAAATAAAATACGGAATTTATTTCAGATGAATCGGCGTAGTTTACGCCAAAGGCCGAGAATTAGTTACTACGAACCTGAAGAGCCGAGTTTGGACGAATATATTTGTAAGTACATAGCTTTACGTCTAGCTGAAAACGTAACATTATAATCTATGTAGCTAGGTAGGCGTACTCTTTCCCTAACTATGTTGGGGTCGGCTTCCAGTCTAACCGGATGTAGCTGAGTACCAGTGAGTCACAAGGAGCAACTGCCTATCTGACCTCCTCAACCCAGTTACCCGGGCAACCCAATACCCTTAGGTAAGACTAGTTGTCGGACTTACTGGCTCCTGACTACCTACCCGTAACGACTACTAATGATGGTCAAATGATATGCAGGACCTAGAGTTTATAGTGCCCTCCGAAAATGGTACTCGACTGCATCCGGTTAGACTGGAAGCCGACCCCAACATAGTTGGGAACAGGCTAGACAGATGATTACATAGAAAGAGGCTTGACTTTCGTTTTCAGATTGCGATGGGTGCACCGACTTTGTGTACGAATACTGTGCGATTCACGGGCCTTTACTGGTCATTCCTGATGATAAGGTAAGTAAATAAATATAGGTACCTACCGAGTAAGCTGAATATTTTTACCTACCGATGTTTTTGCCAACTTCCCAAAAAGGAAGTGATCAATTTGGATATTTACTTATATATTTTTCTCACTTCTTCCCAGAAAAAACACGCAGGAAGTTGTGTCTGTAATTTTGACGATCAAAAAATGCTATGTTTTTCAGCCTATTTTGAATAAATGCTGTTAGATTTTTTTTATTTGATCTTTTGTTACTCTTAATTACTAAATTACACACCGCGGCCTGTTTTTCTCCTGAAATCCTGTAGGTTCCTACCAAAAGTCCCTTCCCGGCCTACGTCCCCCGCGCCGCGCTCACAATCCCGCATGTGTTCCTACATATAGCACCCTCTATTATACCAGGTAAGTTACCGTTTCATATTTATTGTAAGGTCTTTAATTTAATACACGCCTCGGCAAACGTAGTGTAGGACGTCCTCAGGCACGGTGGAGTGATGACTTGCGCAAGACGGCTGGCAGGAGCTGGATGCGAGCAGCCGAAAATTGATCTCAGTGGCGTGCCTCAGTGGCGTGGGTGAGGCCTATGCCCAGCAGTGGACTGCGATAGGCTGATGACGATGATGATGATGATGTACTTAATTTCATGTAAGGGTTCCGTACCCAAAGGATAAAAGTGTGTTTTGAAAGCCAGTTGCCGACTGCAACTGCCAACCGCACTTACAGCGACTGCATGACATCGGTCGATATCTTAGGGCGACTGCACGTGCTGCTGCCGCTTAGATCCAAAACGGTTTCATGTAAATACCTACAAACCATTAAAACGGGAATCTATTACTAAGACTTCGCTGGCCGTCTGTCACCAGGCTGTATCTCATGAACCGTGATAGTGGGATAGCCGAATTTTTCACAGAGTTAACTAAGTTCCATTTTTTACAACCATATTTCAGCAGAATTTTTGTTCTGTATTCTGTATTTTTTGTCCTCCTTGCCGTGATCAACTGGTGGACTATCTGCGGATTTACATAACCTATCTATTTGTAATTTTGCGATTAAAGATTGAAAATGGACCTAATATCAGAGGAAAAACTTGTATTTTTGTTAAATCTATCCAAACTACGAGTAACGTGGCTATATTTTATGCCGATACGGGCAGTAGTTCCCACGAGACGCGGGTGAAATCTCGGGAAAACTGCTAGTAATTTATATGAAGCTACTTAATCTTAAAATTCAATCTCTAATCGCATACGATAGATAGTTAGGTTATAGAAATCGCCGTATGTATGTCTCAGGCGCTGGTCTGGGTATATTCAGTACTCTGACTCTTCCACGCGGCGTTCGCTTCGGACCGTACTGCGGAGTTCGCACGCAAAATGTCGACTCCATGTATTGTTGGCAGGTAATTTTATAATTTTTTTTGTTAAGTATTTTTTAGTATTAATACAATTTTGTAACTACATATTCAAATTTCAAGTTAAATAAGACGAAATCCATATTTATATTTTATTTTTTTTTCTTTTTGTGCTTTAGGACTAATAAATTGTGTTTGTGTCGGTAAAGGGCCTTGAGTTTGCGTTTTTTGGAAGATTGCTTTAATAGTTACCTACGGAAAATTCCAAAATTCAGTTTAAGGACTCAGTGCACTGGCAAAAATAACGTCAGTTTTGCTCAAAACTTGAACTTGAACGTGAAAATTTAAAATAGTTAACAGTTGTTTTAAGAAATCTGCCTAAAAAGGTATGTTTTTCCTCTAGTGAGAACCAACTGAGCCAACTGAATATAATAGTCATTCAATCAAACAGCTATTGCAATCAGCTGGACTCGTCCTTAAGTCCTTAGAGACACTGGTCAAACCACGGAAATTCTCTTGTTAATAAATAAAATTTTCTTAAGTATATGTCATTGTTATTCAAAACTATGTACTAGATATACGATAGAAACGGCAAAAGATCTCACGTAGTGGACGCGGAGGATGGTAATCGGTCCAACTGGATGCGTTACGTCAACTGCGCGCGGAACTGGCGGGAACAAAACCTCTTGGCTTACCAATATCAAGGGCAGCTTTATTATAGGTATGATTATATATATTTCTATACAAAACTATGGTAGGTACCGTTATGAAAACTTCCACAGTTGGAAAGCTACACTCTTCCCGAGTAACATAGGCTATATTTTACCCCGGTACGGGCAGTAGCTGTGGCAGTAGTTTTCACGAGATACGAATGAAACCGCGGTAAATCAGATAGTAATTTATAAAGAGGGTATCATCTGCCTAGCTTTTCTCAACTGTGTAAATTAGTGTTTGTGTTTGTTACTTATTTCTCCACACACAAACAGTTCATGGATGAAACTTGACAGTACCTAATATTGCTTGTACAACAGAGTAACATATTACAACTTTTTATTTAAGAGCGGGAATAAGTTCCCTTAGGAAGCGCGCGAAACCGCTGGCGGAAGCTAGTGTACAAATATTTGTATTTTACTTACCTTGGTATTGCATGGGGTAAGTAAGGGAGTTTTTTTTTACGAACTGTTACAGAACTATCAAAATAATCCCTCGCTTCACGGAGCTACTAGTGTTCTACGGCAGCGAGTTCGCGAACACGCTGCATATCAACCTGAGCAAGTATAACGCGCCTCCGGGATATGCTCAGAAATTCGGTAAGTATTATCCTCATCATCCTCCGAGCCTTTTCCCAAACTATGTTGGGGTCGGCTTCCAGTCTAACCGGATTCAGCTGAGTACCAGTGCTTTACAAGAAGCGACTGCCTATCTGACCTCCTCAACCCAGTTGTTTACCCGGGCAACCCGATACCCCTTGGTTAGACTGGTAAGTATTATCCTATATCCTACTAATATTATATACGCAAAAGTTTGTAATATGTATGTGCTCTCTCTCACGCAAAAAATACTCGATGGATTTTGGTGAAACTTGGCAGTATTATAGCTTCTAGAGGCACTAGAATTCACTTGATATATATGCAAAAGACGATATTTTTGGATATTTCTAAGTACGAGTGAATCCGCGTGACTACTCATACGTTCTTCATTTATAATAACAAATATTATAAACTACATACTCCATTTGTTTTGGCACATAAATGTAAACCTTGAAATGGCGAATAGGACTTAATGACGAAAAACAAGAGATACCAAAATCATCAAAAATTGAGAAAACTGAAGAAAAACTAAATAATAGTCCTTATGTACCCGCAAATAGTAAGAGTGAACCTAACAGTAAAAGTCAAAAGTATATTTCAAACACCTGTGTTACAAAAAATAAACCTGATATTAAGGTTATAAAAAATATTGAACCCTCAAATAGTAAAGATATTCCAATTCAGTGTAATAATTATGTTAATGAAAATGAATTAAAATGTAAGATCTGTAATTATAAAGGCATAAATAATAGCGATTTGGAAAGACATAGCTTGAAACACAAACATATTAGTATTAAAAGGCCTAAAAAATGTAATGTTAGTCCGAGTCGTTTTAGTCAAAAGTGTGATTTAGTTAAACACACTCGTACACACACTAGTGAGAAACCTTATAAATGTGATATTTGTCCAAGTAGTTTTAGAAAAAAAATTCATTTAATAACGCACATTCGTACACACACTGGTGAGAAACCTTATAAATGTGATATTTGTCCGAGTAGTTTTAGTGAGAAGGGTAGTTTAATAAGACACATTCGTACACACACTGGTGAGAAACCTTATAAATGTGATATTTGTCCGAGTAGTTTTAGTCTAAAGCATCATTTAATAAGACATATTCGTACACACACAGGTGAGAAACCTTATAAATGTGATATTTGTCCGCGTAGTTTTAGTCAAAACGCACATTTTAGAACACACATTCGTACACACACTGGTGAGAAACCTTATAAATGTGATATTTGTCCGAGTAGTTTTAGTCAAAACGCACATTTTAGAACACACATTCGTACACACACTGGTGAGAAACCTTATAAATGTGATATTTGTCCGAGTAGTTTTAGTCTAAAGCATCATTTAATAACACATATTCGTACACACACTGGTGAGAAACCTTATAAATGTGATATTTGTCCGAGTAGTTTTAGTGAGAAGGGTAGTTTAATAAGACACATTCGGACACACACAGGTGAGAAACCTTATAAATGTGATATTTGTCCGCGAAGTTTTAGTAGAAATTGTTATTTAAGAACACACATTCGTACACACAATGGTGAAAAATGTAATAAATGACACAGAAAAGTCTAATAAATGATACAGAAAAGTGACAGTCTTCAAAATAGTTTAAAAACACATAATCGTAAATTCGGATCATAAGTCGAAAGCTGCTGCACAATTTTTGATGTAGGTAATTAATTGTTTTTCTTTGTTCAAAATTTTTATACGGGTGAAAAGAGTTTATTTTTTTCGTTCTTTTTTTTTAAATTTTAAAAAGTTGTTATGAATTTATTTTTTAAGTAGTGGGTGGGTGGGTTAGTTTGTACTATTCAATTCTATTAAGGTGTTTTGTGATTTTACGATTAAGTACAATAATATCAATATGTGTTGTATTTTTAGCTATGTGGTTCGATTTGTTAGGTAATTTTATAAGAACTAAGGTTTTTTATTGTGCGTATGTGATTTTGTTTTTATTTTTAGACTTGCATATAGATATCTATTATTGTTATTTTGTTTGTCAAATTCACGAAATGGTCGAGGTCAATGGTCAAGGGATGATTTGTATTAGGCTGGACCGAGTCCGGGGCGTGCTGTGTACGTGGCTCGTACGGGGTATGGATGTGAAACGTTACATACATTTTGTATGAAGCAGTTTATATGTATTACACAGTGCATGATCCGCAGCCCGTCCGGGCCACAAACGACGGCTCGTCTTTAGAATTTCGCAAAAGCCCGAACACGGCACGGCACGGCCCGGCCTAATATAAATCAACCCTAAGAGCGCTTTCATACCAGCGGATTTTCCTCAGTAGGTATGAAATATGCATGGTACCTACCTAACCCAAACGCAAAAAACCGCTTCCAGAGCGCTCCGCCGTGCTCCGATCGTGCTCCAGTTCTTTGCGCTCCGCGATCACGACGTATCCATTATGTTTGGTTTGCAGAGCGGGCGCGTTCGCGAACCACGGCGAACCTAAGTGGATACCCGGCTTAATATTGCACAATGTTATTTTAAAAAAATATTCAGACAAAGTCCATTAGTACATACTTATTTGTTATTTAAGGTCTTATTTTTTTAACTTCTAAGCAAAGATTTTGTTTGACTATAAGAAGAAGAAATTATTTGTTTTTGGTGCTACTAAAAGTAGGTAGGTATTTATTCTTAGTAACATTATTACAACTTTGAGTATTTTAACCTTTCTTTTAATAAAACTATTTTCTTTTTATCATGTATTTTTATTGCCGCTATTTGTACATAGCTTTGCTTATATAGATGTCTAGATGGAGCGTCGCCCTACAGTCACAACAAAGGAGCTGAGGCAAAATTGTTATGCATGTGTGCGTGTAGGTGTCGTTTTACATCGCACGTCGACGTATACAATGTTACTAGCTTCTAACTATGATTCTCTCATCCTCCGAGCCTTTTTCCCAAACTATGTTGGGGTCGGCTTCCAGTCTAACCGGATTCAGCTGAGTACCAGTGCTTTACAAGAAGCGACTGCCTATCTGACCTCCTCAACCCAGTTACCCGGGCAACCCGATACCCCTTGGTTAGACTGGTGTCAGACTTACTGGCTTCTGACTACCCGTAACGACTGCCAAGGATGTTCAATGACAGCCGGGACCTACAGTTTAACGTGCCATCCGAAACACAGTCACCGGTGTCTAAGATATACTTAGAAAGTACATACAAACTTAGAAAAGTTGCATTGGTACTTGCCTGACCTGGAATCGAACCCGCGCCCTCATACTCGAGAGGTCGGTTCTTTGCCCACTAGGCCACCACGACTTCTATTAACTATGATTCTCTCATAAACCATGTAAAAATAGACTAATTAAATAAGTTTGTGTACTGTTATTGTTACAGTCTTTTTTTTATCGTCACACTGCTGGGCTGCGGCCTCCTCTCACACGGAGAAGGATTGAGCATTAATCACCACGCTTGCTCAATGTGGGTTGGTGATTTCAGACTATATAGTCCAGGTTTCCACGAGATGTTTTCCTTCACCTTTTTATCAGCCATTGGTGTCAAAAGCCAAAAGTTGCATTGGTACTTGCCTGAACTAGAATCGAACCCACACCCTCATACTCGAGAGGTTGCTTGTTTACTCCCTCGTTGGTCTAGAGGTCGCAAGCGTGGCTGCTATACTCGAGGACTCGGGTTCAATCCCCGGGTCGGGCCGAAATCGCTTTGTGGGTTTTCTTAAACTTTCACCAAGCAGCCCGAAGCCTGGAAGTTGGTGATTGATTCACCCGTGCATCGGAGAGCATGTAAATGTCGGCCGTGGACGCCATTATTATTATTTACCCACTAGGCCACCACGACTTATAATATTCTATACTTATTACTTAAGTTTGTATCATACTTATGTTGGTATTGTGTTATTCGGTTTTAGCGTCACATTATCTAGGTGTTACCTTTCTAAATAAATCAAAAACACTAATTAAATTAGAGTTTGGCGGTAGTTTAATCAACTCAGTTAATTAAATAAGTTCCTATCAAAAAACTTAACATTTTAGGCCCAATATTTTCCAAATTCCACCGATTCCTAATAATACGATTACTTGGAATTAAAAAATAGATGTTACTTTGATGAACATACAAAAACAAATATGCATTACTTATCAGTGATTTTTGGTACTTTTCACCCTTCCTTTATTGTATTTATTATTCCGACAGACTTTAATTACACATAACGTCATTTTATCACAGTTATTTGTATTGACAGTTAAGCGACACGATCTGTACAGATTGGCGGGAAAGCGCCTGTCAGCCAACAGTTGGCTGACACGCTTGCGCCTTGCGCGCACTTGACGCTCCATCTAGACATTTCTGTAATCAAAGCTGGATGACATAATGTTTCATTCGTTCATGTCAACAGATAATGTATGGTCCAAGATGGACAAATTATTGGTATTATTTGTAAAGGGTTTGGTTTTTAGTAAAGGAATATGGAAATTATTATAAATTTTAAAAGCAATTTAGTTTATTAAACGATATTAATTATAACAACAGTGTTTCTTTATTTAAGTAATAAAATGTTATTGGCTGACTACTCACTTTCAAACTCTATGGTTTTGAACGTTGGAAAGGCGCCAAACCGTTTACCAAAATCGGCGGGAATCGCAATTTCGTCTTGTCAATGACAGTTTTATTCAGAAAGAGTTGTTGTGCTGTGTAAAGAATAAAAGTAAATTAGGCAAGGTAATTGTTAATATAGAAATTTTTGTTTTGCGTTACTATAAAGAGAATGTGTCGACAGTGTTTTCGTAATACCTAAGTAATTTTCTTAAGGTATTTGCTCGTTTCGTTTTGTATTGAGTGCATTAGCCATTTTCAATTTGTGTTAGTTACAATACGATAAAAACAATAAGTCTATAAAATAATAAATAAGATAGGTACCTATATTCGATTTGAGAAGGCACTTAACTAAAGACATCATAATATTTCTTTATTTATGAAATCAGATTAAAAATTAAAGCTGGCTAAAAAGTAATGTACCTAAATACAAAAATAACAATAAGTTATTCAATTGAGTCATTATTTTAAGGAGTAGTTTATTTGTTTAATATAGGTATAGGTACTTAAATATTTTTTTATAAACCCTATCACGATTTTTTTCTTTATTTAAGTCCCTGTTCAAATGGAGTAGGTATAGGTATAGGTACATAGTTACTCAAATAAAATACGGAATTTATTTCAGATGAATCGGCGTAGTTTACGCCAAAGGCCGAGAATTAGTTACTACGAACCCGAAGAGCCGAGTTTAGACGAATATATTTGTAAGTACATAGCTTTACGTCTAGCTGAAAACGTAACATCATAATCTATGTAGCTAGGTAGGCCTACTCTTTCCCTAATTATGTTGGGGTCGGCTACTAGTACCAGTGTGCCACAAGGAGCGACTGCCCTATCTGACCTCCTCAACCCAGTTAACCGGGCAACTCAATACCTTTAGGTAAGACTAGTTGTCGGACTTACTGGCTCCTGACTACCCGTAACGGCTGCTAATGATGGTCAAATGATAGGCAGGAACTAGAGTTTATCGTGCCTCAGCTCGTATCTGCATCCGGTAAGACTGGAAGCCGACCCCAACATAGTTGGGAAAAGGCTCGGGAGATGATTACGTAGAAAGAGGCTTGACTCTCGTTTTCAGATTGCGATGGGTGCACCGACTTTGTGTACGAATACTGTGCGATTCACGGGCCTTTACTTGTCATTCCTGATGATAAGGTAAGTAAATAAATATAGGTACCTACCGAGTAAGCTGAATATTTTTACCTGCCGATGTTTTTGCCAACTTCCCAAAAAAGAAGTGATCAATTTGGATATTTACTTATATATTTTTTTCACTTCTTCCCAGAAAAAACACGCAGGAAGTGGTGTCTGTAATTTTGACGTTCAAAAAAATCTATTTTGTAAAATGCTTTTAGATTTTTTTTATTTACTCTTTTGTAACTGTTAATCATTAAATTACAACCCGCGTCCTGTTTTCCTCCTGAAATCCTGTAGGTTCCTACCAAAAGTCCCTTCCCGGCCTACGTCCCCCGCGCCGCGCTCACAATCCCGCATGTGTTCCTACATATAGCACCCTCTATTATACCAGGTAAGTTCCCAATTTCATATTTTATTGTAAGGTACTTATTTTCAGGGTCCACAATTATACTCAGCTCTAACACCTATTTTATACATTGTGGAATGCAAATAAATAATATGAATATGAATATTTCATGTAAGGGTTCCGTACCCAAAGGATAAAGGTGCGTTTTGAAAGCCGGTTGCCGACTGCAACCGGCAACCGCACTTACAGCGACTGCATGAAGTTGGTCGATATCTGAGGGCGACTGCACGTTCTGCTGTGCACCCAAAACCGTTTCATGTACATTGATACCAATCAGTAGTACAGTTTTTTTTTATAACGATGGCAAAAATCATCAAATTACCTCTCCCGCACAGCGGTTAGCAGCGGTGAGGGAGTGTCAGACTTACTGACTAACAGCCAGTTTCTTCATCAAAAGTTAAAGCCAAAGTAAAAGTCAAGGTAATGTCTAAAGTAAAAGTAACGGTCAAATTCAATTTTTGTATTAGTTTTGCTGTCACTTTAGCCTTGACAAAACGTATTTGACCGTAACTTCTACTTTAGACATTACTTTAACTTTTGATGAAGAAACTGGCCGTAAGAATTCATCTTGTTCCGTCGTAGGCCTTTTATGTACCAGGGCCGCGGTAACTCATTTGAACAATCCCGCAGCCAGCAGTGCAGCTGCGGCCGACTTCATGCAGTCGCGGCTTGTGCGGTCGGTAGCGAGCATTCAAAGTGTACCTTAAATTAATAAGACTTCGCTGCCCGTCTGACACCAGACTGTATCACATGAACCAGTTGGAGTGTTCTTGTAACAACAGTGTTTTTCTTTGTTCCGATAAACTGGTGGACTATCTACACATTTATACAACCTATTTGCGTTTGCGATTAAAGATTGAAAATGGGCATGTATCCTAATCATATACCCTAAAAAGAAAATAAAATTGTTAAAGCTACATATCCCGGTACGGGTAGTAGTTCCCACGCGACGCGGTAGAAATCTTGGGAAAACGGCTAGTAATTTATATCGAGCTAATGTTAAAATTCAATCTCTAATCGTAAATCAAAGGATAGGATAAAGGAAGATAGGTTATAGAAATCGCCGTATGTATGTCTCAGGCGCTGGTCTGGGTATATTCAGTACTTTGACTCTACCACGCGGCGTTCGCTTCGGACCGTACTGCGGAGTACGCACGCAAAATGTCGACTCCATGTATTGTTGGCAGGTAATTTAAATAACTTATTTATTTGTTTATTTTGTGTGTTTACTTTATTGGACTAGTAAAATTGTTTTTTGTGTCGGTAAAGAGCCTCAAGTTTTGCCAAAATTGGTTTACAGAAAGACTAAGCACTACTAAGCAGTCTAAATTCACCGACAAAAATAAACGTCAGTTTTTCTTAAACCACGGTTTCCTTTGAAACTTGAACGTGAATATTAATAGTAAACAGTTTTTAACAAAACTATGCTGTCGGTGAATTTCAGCCTTAAAACCTATGTTTCTCGTCTATGACGCAACCAACTGAGCCATCTGAATATTACAGTCGTTCAATCAAACAGGCTTTTATTTATCTCAAATGCCTAGCTCTTTGATTGAACGGCATTGCAATTGGCTGGACTTCGCCGAAGAGACTCGGGGTTAATACATAAAATTATCTTAATATGTAGTATAATTGTTATTAAAAACTATGTACTAGATATACGATAGAAACGGCAAAAGATCTCACGTAGTGGACGCGGAGGATGGTAATCGGTCCAACTGGATGCGTTACGTCAACTGCGCGCGGAACTGGCGGGAACAAAACCTCTTGGCTTACCAATATCAAGGGCAGCTTTATTATAGGTATGATTATATATATTTCTATACAAAAATAAATAGGAAACATTCTTTTTTTGTTTGCAAAGGCTCCGAAACTACTGAACCGTTATGAAAACTTCGACTGTTGGAAAGCTACACTTCCCGAGTAACATAGGCTATATTTTACCCCGGTACGGGCAGTAGTTCCCACGGGATGCGGATGAAACCGCGGGAAATCAGATAGTAATTTATAAAGAGGTTATTATCTGCCTAGCTTTTCCCAACTATGTGAATTAGTATGTGTGTTTGTTATTTCTTCACTCACAAACGGTTCATAGATGAATCTTGGCTGTACCTAATATTACCTACTAATAGAACAGATTAAAAACTACTTTTTATTTAAGAGCGGGAATAAGTTCCCTTAGTAGGAAGCTAGTGTAAAAATATGTGTATTTTACTTAGGTACCTTGGTATTGCATGGGGTAAGGGAGTTTTTTTTACGAACTGTTACAGAACTATCAAAATAATCCCTCGCTTCACGGAGCTACTAGTGTTCTACGGCAGCGAGTTCGCGAACACGCTGCATATCAACCTGAGCAAGTATAACGCGCCTCCGGGATATGCTCAGAAATTCGGTAGGTATTATCATATATTCTACTAATATACGTACGCAAATGTTTGTTCCTCTTTCACGCAAAAACTACTCAATGGATTTTGGTGAAACTTGGCAGTGTTATAGCTTATAGAGGCACTAGAATGACATTGAGTTACTTGATCGGTATGCACAAGACGACATTTTGGATATTTCTATTCTAAGTACGAGTGAATCCGCGTGACTACTCATACTTTCTTCATTTCTAATAACAAATATTATGAACTACATAGGTAGGTACTCCATTTGATTTGGCATTAAATGTAAACCTTGAAATGACGAATAGAACTTGACATTGATACCTACCTATTTTTATAGGTGCACCCCCCGCCAAGAAACCAAAGCAAGACCTACAAAACGAAAACCAAGAGATACCGAAATCATCAAAATTTCAGAAAACTGAAGAAAAACTAAATAATAGTCCCGATGTACCCGAAAATAGCAAGAGTGAACCTAACAGTAAAAGTCAAAAGTATATTTCAAACAGTTGTGTTACAAAAAATAAACCTGATATTAAGGTTATAAAAAATATTGAACCATCAAATAGTAAAGATATTCCAATTCAGTATAATAATTATGTAAATGAAAACAAATTCAAATGTAAGATCTGTAATTATAAAGGCATAAATAATAGCGATTTGGAAAGACATAGCTTAAGACATAAAAATATTAGTACTAAAAAGCCTAAAAAATGTGATGTTAGTCCGAGACGTTTTAGTCAAAAGTGTGATTTAGTTAAACACACTCGTACACATACTGGTGAGAAACCTTACAAATGTGATTTTTGTCCAAATCGGTTTAGTGAAAAGGGACATTTAGTAACACACATTCGTACACACAGTGGTGAGAAACCTCATAAATGTGATATTTGTCCGAGTAGTTTTAGTGAGAAGGGTAGTTTAATAAGACACATTCGTACACACACGGGTGAGAAACCTTATAAATGTGATATTTGTCCTAGTAGTTTTAGTGAGAAGGGTAGTTTAATGAAACACATTCGTACACACACGGGTGAGAAACCTTATAAATGTGATATTTGTCCTAGTAGTTTTAGTCAAAAGATTCATTTAATAAGACATATTCGTACACACACTGGTGAGAAACCTTATAAATGTGATATTTGTCCGAGTAGTTTTAGACACTCGAATACTTTAATAACACACATTCGTACACACACTGGTGAGAAACCTTATAAATGTGATATTTGTCCGAGTAGTTTTTGTCAAAAGAGTGATTTAATAAAACACATTCGTACACATACTGGTGAGAAACCTTACATATGTGATTTTTGTCCAAGTAGTTTTAGTGAAAAGGGTAGTTTAATAAGACACATTCGTACACACACTGGTGATAAACCTTATAAATGTGATTTTTGCCCAAGTCGTTTTAGTGAAAAGGGACATTTAGTAACACACATTCGTACACACACTGGTGAGAAACCTTATAAATGTGATATTTGTCGGAGGAGTTTTAGTGTAAAGAGTCATTTAATAAGACACATTCGTACACATACTGGCGAGAAACCTTACATATGTGATTTTTGTCCGAGTAGTTTTAGTGAAAAGGGTAGTTTAATGAGACACATTCGTACACACACTGGTGAGAAACCTTATAAATGTGATATTTGTCCTAGTAGTTTTAGTCGAAAGATTAATTTAATAACACACATTCGTACACACACTGGTGAGAAACCTTATAAATGTGATATTTGTCCTAGTAGTTTTAGTCGAAAGATTATTTTAATAACACACATCCGTACACACACTGGTGAGAAACCTTATAAATGTGATATTTGTCCGAGTAGTTTTAGTGTAAAGAATAGTTTAGTTAGACATATTCGTACACACAGTGGTGAGAAATCTTTAAAAAAAATACAGAAAAGTGTCAGACATCAAAAAAGTATAAAAACACATTATCGTAAATTCGGAGCATAAGTCAAAAGCGGCTGTACAATTTTGAATGTAAGTAATTTTTCGTGGCAATCTAGGTAATTAATTGTAAATTCAATGTATATCCGGGTGAAAAGAGAAGTTTTTTTTTTCGTTTTTTTTTTAAAGATGTTATGAATTTATTTTTTAAGTAGGTAGGTTAGTTTGTCATCACTATTTAATTCAATTCTATTAAGATTT
The DNA here is from genome assembly GCF_030705265.1 of Helicoverpa armigera. Lineage (NCBI taxonomy): Eukaryota > Metazoa > Arthropoda > Insecta > Lepidoptera > Noctuidae > Helicoverpa > Helicoverpa armigera. The sequence continues at coordinate 3,391,820 of NC_087150.1, read as the reverse complement.
TTTGTGATTTTACGATTACAATAATACCAATATATATTTAGATAGGTACCTATTTTTAGCGATGTGGTCCGATTTGTTAGGTAATATCAATTTATAAGATCTTAGTTTTTTTTATTGTGCTTATGTGATTTTGTTTTTATTTTTAGACTTGCTTATAGATACCTATATATTATTGTTATTTTGTTTGTCAAATTCACGAAACTTCTGTGGTTAAGGGATGATTTATATTAGGCCGGGGCGAGCCGTGTACGTGGCTCGTACGGGGCACGGATGTGAAACGTTACATACATTTTGTATGAAGCAGTTTATATTACACCGTGCATGATCCGTGGCCCGTCCGGGCCACAAACGACGCTCGTCTTTAGAATTTCGTAAAAGCCCGGACACGGCACGGCACGGCCCGGCGTAATATAAATCAACCCTAAGAGCGCTTTCATACCACCGGATTTTCCTCAGTAGGAATGAAATATGTATGGTAATAATGCACAATTGTATTTTAAAAAAATATTCAGAGAAAGTCCATTAGGTTAGTACATACTTATTTGTTATTTAAGGTCTTATTTTTTTAACTTCTAAGCCAAGATTTTGTCTAACTATAAGAAGAAGAAATTATTTGTTTTTGGTGCTACTAAAAGTAGGTAGGTACCTACTTATTCTTAGTAACATTATTACAACTTTGAGTATTTTAACCTTTCTTTTAATAAAACTATTTTGTATTATTGTGTATTTTTATTGCCGCTATTAGTACATAGCATTGAGTATATAAATGTCTAGATGGAGCGTCGCCCTACAGTCACAACAAAGGAACTGAGGCAAATTTGTTATGCATGTGTGCGTGTAGGTGTCGTTTTACACTGCGCGTCGACGTAAATAATGTTACTAGCCTCTATGATTCTCTCACAAATCATGTAAAAATTAGACTAATTAAATAATTTTGTATACTGTTATTGTTCCTGTCTTTTTTTATCGTCCCACTGCTGGGCACAGGCCTCCTCTCACACGGAGAAGAATTGAGCATTAATCACCACGTTTGCTCGATGCGGGTTGGTGATTTCTGTAATCTGTGATATAGTCCAGGTTTCTTCGAGATGTTTTCCTTCACCTTTTTATCAGCCATTGGTGTCAAAAGCCAACAGTTGCATTGGTATTTGCCTGAACTGGAATCGAACCCACACCCTCATACTCGAGAGGTTGGTTGGTTTTACCCATTATCTAGTTGTTACCTTTTTAAATAAATCAGAAACACTGATTAAATTAGAGTTAGGTTCCAAAATCCACCGATTCCTCATAATAGGTTTACCTGGAATTCTAAAAAAAAATGTTGCTACCCTTCCTTTATTATATTTATTATTCCGACAGACTTTAATTGCAAATAACGTCATTTTATCACTGTTATTTTGTATTTTACTTAGCTTAGCGTAATACGTATTGGCAGTTAGGGCTTATGCTATGCACACCACGTTTTTTAAAAGCGCCGTCGACGCGCGTTTGTAGCGACATAGACGCGATACGCACGCAAGTTAGGACTGCTCTACAGGATAAAAACGCGTTGAAAAAACGTGGTGTGCATAGGCCCTTAAGCGACACGATCTGTACAGATTGGCGGGAAAGCGCGTGTCAGCCAACGTTGGCTGACACGCTTGCGCGCACTTGATGCTCCATCTAGAATCTACACATTTCTGTAATCAAAGACGGATGACGTACCTAATGTTTCATTCATTCATATCAACAGATAACGTATGGTCCAAGATTCGGATAAATTAATTGTAATTTATATGTCAATGGCTTTGTTTTTAGTAAAGAAATATGGAAATTATTATAAATTTTAAAAATCTTATTTTACGATATTAATTATAACAACAGTGTTTCTTTATTTCATTAAAAAAATGTTATTGGTTGACTACTCACTTTCAAACTCTATGGTTTTGAACGTTGGAAAGGCGCCAAACCGTTTACCAAAATCGGCGGGAAACGCAACTTCGTCCTGTCAGTGACAGTTTTATTCAGAAAGAGTTGTTGTGCTGTGTAAAGAATAAAAGAAAATTAGGCAAGGTAATTGTTATTATTGAAATTACTTACTTTTGTTTTGCGTTACTATAAAGAGAATGTGTCAACAGTGTTTTCGTAATAAGTAAAATAATTTTCTTTAGGTATTTGCTCGTTTCGTTTTGTAAAGAGTATTGAGTGCATTTGTAGTCATTTTCAATTTGTGTTAGTTACAATATGAAAAGAACAATAAGTCTATAAATAAATGAGGTACCTATATTCGATTTGAAAAGGCACTTGACTAAAGACATCATAATATAACTTTATTTATGAAATCAGATTAAAAATTGAAGCTGGCTAAAAAGTAACGTATCTAGATACAAAAATAACAATTAGGTACTTATTCAATTGAATCATTATTTTAAGAAGAGTTTATTTGTTTAATATATAGGTACTTACATATTTTTTTATAAATCCTATCACGATTTTTTTCTTTAGTTAAAACCCTATTCAAATGGAGTAGGTAAAGGTAGTTAGGTACTTGTTACTCAAATACGGAATTTAGATAGGTACATACTTAGGTATAGGTACTTTTGTATTTCAGATGAATAGGCGTAGTTTACGCCAAAGACCGCGAATTAGTTATTACGAACCCGAAGAACCGAGTTTGGACGAATACATTTGTAAGTACATAGCTTTACGTCTAGCTGAAAACGTAACATTATAATCTATGTAGCTAGGTAGTGTACTCTTTCCCTAACTATGTTGGGGTCGGCTTCCAGTCCAACTGGATGCAGCTGAGTACCAGGGTTTTACAAGGAGCGACTGCCTTACTGACCTCCTCATCCCAGTTACCCAGGCAACCCAATACCCTTAGGTAAGACTAGTTGTCGGACTTACTGGGCCCCGATTCTCCTAAGTTAATAATGTCAAAATCGAATAGAAATCGAATCGCAATATGATCGTAATAGCAGTTTTAACCATATCGGGCATTCTGCTACTAATAAAAGACCAATCGTATTCGATTGACATTTGATTGGGGTGCGATTGGTCTGCTATTTTGATGATTTTGGTCTATACGGTAGTTTGCTGTACAGTCATTTTGCAATCGTAAATCATTTGCAGACAAAATGATTCATTACTGAATGACAGAAAAGGATAAAAACGTTTATTTCAAAGAAAAAATAGCGGAATGCCACATACGCTTCAATAGTAATCGAGTCGGGATTGGATCTCAGTCGAATCGAGTCGAACGTCAATCGAAGGTCGCTTAAGTAAAATTAGGAGAATCGGGCCCCTGGCTCCTGACTACCCGTAACGTCTGCTAATGATGGTCAAATGATGGGCAGGACCTAGAGTTTATCGTGCCCTCCGAAACACTGGTACTCGGCTGCATCCGGTTAGACTGGAAGCCGACCCCAACATAGTTGGGAAAAGGCTCGGGAGTTGATTACATAGAAGAGGCTTGACATTCGTTTTCAGATTGCGATGGGTGCACCGACTTTGTGTACGAATACTGTGCGATTCACGGGCCTTTACTGGTCATTCCTGATGATAAGGTAAGTTAATTAATATAGGTACCTACCGAGTAAGCTGAATATTTTTACCACTGTTACTGTACTACACTGTTGTACTGTTAATCATTAAATAACAATACGCGTCCTGTTTTCCCCCTGAAATCCTGTAGGTTCCTACCAAAAGTCCCTTCCCGGCCTACGTCCCCCGCGCCGCGCTCACAATCCCGCATGTGTTCCTACATATAGCACCCTCTATTATACCAGGTAAGTTCCCTATTTCATTGTAAGGTAGGTACTTAATTTCATGTAAGGGTTCCGTACCCAAAAGGTAAAGGTTCGTTTTGGGAGCTAGTTGGTGAACGCAACTGCTTACCTCACAGCGACTGCATGACACCGGTCGATATCTTAGGGCGACTGCACGTTCTACTGCCATTTCGATCGAAAACGGTTTCATGTAAATACATATAAACCAATAGTGCAGGTGCGGCCGACTTCTTGCAGTCAGCTAGCATTCAAAACGGCGTACCTTAGAACGGGACCCTATTACTAAGACTTCGCTGGCCGTCTGTCACCAGGCTGTATCTCATGAACCGTGATAGTGGGATAGCTGAATTTTTCACAGATTTAGCTAATAGTTCTATTTTTACACCCATATTTCAGCAGTATTTTTGTTTTGTTCTTAATTTTTTTGTCCTCCTTGTCGTGATCAACTGGTGGACTATCTGCAGATTTACACTAGGTACCTATCTATTTGTAATTTTGCGATTAAAGATTGAAAATGGGCATTTATCCTAATATTATAAAAAGAAAATAAAATAGTTAAAGCTACATAAACTGCGAGTAACATGGCTATATTTTATCCCGAAACGTTTAGTTCCCTCGGGACGCGGTTGAAACCGTGGGAAAATGGCTAGTAATTTATATAAAGCTACTTAATCTTAAAATTCAATCTAATCGCATACGATAGATAGGTAGGTTATAGAAATCGCCGTATGTATGTCTCAGGCGCTGGTTTGGGTATATTCAGTACTTTGACTCTACCGCGCGGCGTTCGCTTCGGTCCGTACTGCGGAGTTCGCACGCAAAATGTCGACTCCATGTATTGTTGGCAGGTAATTTAAATAACTTATTTATTTGTTTATTTTGTATGTTTATTGGACTGGTAAAATTGAGTCGGTAAAGAGTCTCAAGTTTTGCCAAAATCGGTTTACAGAAATACTAAGCAGACTAAATTCACCGACAAAAATAAACGTCAGTTTTTCTTAAACCACGGTTTCCTTTGAAACTTGAACGTGAAAATTCATAACAAAACTATATGCTGTGTAAACAGTTTTTAACAAAACTATGCTGTCGGTGAATTTCAGCCTTAAGCCATGTATCCACTGGGAAACAATGTTTCAGATACACAATTTCTGAAACATCACGTAGATGTTTACAGCAACAATGTTTCGGAAACTCTGCCGTCCACATCGTCCACAGAAACAAAATTATATGTTTCTGAAACAAAATTATTTGTTTCAGAAACACGTATATATTGTTTCTGAAACAATATTTATAAACAATTGTTTCTCAGTGAATACATGGCTTTAAAACCTATGTTTCTCGTCTATGACGCAACCAACTGAGCCATCTGAATATTACAGTCATTCAATCAAATAGGCGTTGTTTAGCCAATGGCCTAGCTGGTTGATTGAACGGCTTTTACAATTGGCTGGACTTCGCCGAAGAGACTCGGGGTTAATACATAAAATTATCTTAATATGTAGTATAATTGTTATTAAAAACTATGTACTAGATATACGATAGAAACGGCAAAAGATCTCACGTAGTGGACGCGGAGGATGGTAATCGGTCCAACTGGATGCGTTACGTCAACTGCGCGCGGAACTGGCGGGAACAAAACCTCTTGGCTTACCAATATCAAGGGCAGCTTTATTATAGGTATGATTATCTATACTTCTATACAAAACGATAGGTACTAATTAATATGAAACATTCTTTTTTTTGTTTGTAAAGGCTCCGAAACTAGTGAACCGTTATGAAAACTTCGACTGTTGGAAAGCTACACTCTTCCCGAGTAACATAGGCTACATTTTACTCTGGTACGGGCAGTAGTTCCCACGGGATACGGATGAAACCGCGGGAAATCAGATAGTAATTTATAAAGAGGTTATCATCTGCCTAGCTTTTCTCAACTGTGTAAGTTAGTGTATGTGTTTGTTATTTCTTCACACACAAACGATTCATAGATGAAACTTGACAGTACCTAATATTGCTTGTACAACAGAATAATATATTACTTACTACTTTTTATTTAAGAGCGGGAATAAGTTCCCTTAGGAAGCACGCGAAACCGCTGGCGGAAGCTAGTGTACAAATATTTGTATTTTACTTACCCAGGTATTGCATGGGGTAAGTAAGTTTTTTACGAACTGTTACAGAACTATCAAAATAATCCCTCGCTTCACGGAGCTACTAGTGTTCTACGGCAGCGAGTTCGCGAACACGCTGCATATCAACCTGAGCAAGTATAACGCGCCCCCGGGATATGCTCAGAAATTCGGTAGGTATTATCATATATCCTACTAATATTATGTACGCAAAAGTTTGTATTATATGCACTCTCTCACGCAAAAAAAACTTGATAGATTTTGGTGAAACTTGGCAGTATTGTAGCTTCTAGAGGCACTACAATTCACTTGATACATAGGCAAAAGACGACATTTTGGATATTTCCAAGTACGAGTGAATCCGCGTGACTACTCATACTTTCTTCATTTCTAATAACAAATATTACAAACTACATACTCCATTTGTTTTGGCACATAAATGTAAACCTTGAAATGACGAATAGGACTTGACATTAATATTTTTATAGGTGCACCCCCCGCCAAGAAACCAAAGCAAGACCTACAAAACGAAAAACAAGAGATACAAAAATCATCAAAATTTGAGAAAACTGAAGAAAAACTAAATAATAGTCCTGATGTACCCGCAAATAGCAAGAGTGAACCCAACAGTGAAAGTCAAAAGTATATTTCAAACAGCTGTGTTACAAAAAATAAAGCTGATATTAAGGTTATAAAAAATATTGAACCCTCAAATAGTCAAGATATTCCAATTCAGTGTAATAAATATGTAAATGAAAATGAATTCAAATGTAAGATCTGTAATTATAAAGGCATAAATAATAGCGATTTGGAAAGACATAGCTTAAGACACAAAAATATTAGTACTAAAAAGCCTAAAAAATGTGACGTTAGTCCGAGACGTTTTAGTCAAAAGTGTGATTTAGGTAAACACACTGCTGAGAAACCTTATAAATGTGATATTTGTCCGAGTAGTTTTAGTGAGAAGGGTAATTTAATAAAACACATTCGTACACACACTGGTGAGAAACCTTATAAATGTAATATTTGCCCGAATAGTTTTATTCAAAAGGCTGGCTTAGTTTATCACATTCGTACACACACTGGTGAGAAACCTTATAAATGTGATATTTGTCCGAGTAGTTTTAGTGTAAAGAGTAATTTAATATCACACATTCGTACACACACTGGTGAGAAACCTTATAAATGTGATATTTGTCCGAGTAGTTTTAGTCGAAAGGGTGATTTAATTATACACATTCGCACACACACTGGTGAGAAACCTTATAAATGTGATATTTGTCCGAGTAGTTTTAGTCGAAAGGGTGATTTAATTATACACATTCGCACACACACTGGTGAGAAACCTTATAAATGTGATATTTGTCCGAGTAGTTTTAGTGAAAAGGGACATTTAGTAACACACATTCGTACACACACTGGTGAGAAACCTTATAAATGTGATATTTGTCCGAGTAGTTTTAGTCAAAAGAATAATTTAATAAGACACATTCTTACACACACTGGTGAGAAACCGTATAAATGTTATATTTGTCCGAGTAGTTTTAGTCTAAAGCATCATTTAATAACACATATTCGTACACACACTGGTGAGAAACCTTATAAATGTGATATTTGTCCGAGTAGTTTTAGTCAAAACGCACATTTAAGAACACATATTCGTACACACACTGGTGAGAAACCTTATAAATGTGATATTTGTCCGAGTAGTTTTAGTGTAAAGAGTAATTTAAGAACACACATTCGTACACACACTGATGAGAAACCTTATAAATGTGATATTTGTCCGAGGAGTTTTAGTCACAAGAATAGTTTAGTATATCACGTTCGTACACACACTGGTGAGAAACCTTATAAATGTAATATTTGTCCGAGTAGTTTTACTGTAAAGAGTAATTTAATAACACACATTCGTACGCACACGGGTGAGAAACCTTATAAATGTGATATTTGTCCTAGTAGTTTTAGTGTAAAGAGTTATTTAATAACACACATTCGTACACACACTGGTGAGAAACCTTATAAATGTGATATTTGTCCGAGTAGTTTTAGTGTAAAGAGTTATTTAATAACACACATTCGTACACACACTGGTGAGAAACCTTATAAATGTGATATTTGTCCGAGTAGTTTTAGTCAAAACGCACATTTAAGAACACATATTCGTACACACACTGGTGAGAAACCTTATAAATGTGATATTTGTCCGAGTAGTTTTAGTGTAAAGAGTAATTTAAGAACACACATTCGTACACACACTGGTGAGAAACCTTATAAATATTCAGAAAAGTGTCAGACAGCGAAATAGTTTAAAAACACATAATCGGAAATCGTAAATTCGGATCATAAGTCGAAAGCTGCTGCACAAATTTTGATGCAAGTAATTTTTCGTGGCAATCTAGGTATGTAATTAATTGTTTTTCTTTGTTCAAAATTTTTATCCGAGTGAAAAGAGAAGTTTTCTTATTTGTTTTTTTTTTAATTAAAAAAGATGGTATAAATTATTTTTTTAAGTACGTATAGTTTGTAGTATTCAATTCTATTAAGGTGTTTTGTGATTTTACGATTACAATAATACCTATTTATGCATATATTTAGGTATTTTTAGCGATGAGGTCCGATTTGTTATGTAATTTTATAAGAACTTAGTTTTTTCATTGTGCGTATGTGATTTTGTTTTTTTATTATTTTTAGACTTGCTTATAAATATTTGTAATTGTTCTTTCGTTTGTCAAATTCACGTTACTGTGGTAAAGAGCGCTTTCACACCAGCGGATTTTCCGCGCGGCCACGCTCAGTAGGTAAGAAATATCGAGCGTTAAAATATGCATGGAAATGCTCTGGGGACCTCCTCAAGCTTAGATTTTTTTTTCCTATAAAAGAAAACATTTGTTTTTATTTTCGCTTATTTTTTTGTTTCACTTACTTAAAGTAGCTACTTATTGTTATTAACATAATTAAAACTTTGATTATTTTACCCTTTCTTTTAATAAAACTATTTTCTTTTCATCATTTATTTTTATTTCCGTTAGGTATACCTACATAAAAATTGTAAGGACTTTCGGAGCAAAAGAAACGACATGTCATGTATTTTTATTAATAGGTACATACCTACATTAAAATTGTAAGAACATTCGGAGCAAAACAAACAACACCACAAATTACTTTCAGCTATTTGTAGGCTGTTATTGGCTCCGCTTTCACACGTCAGCTTCGGAACCCGACTATTTTTTTCTAACCAAATCACCAACAAATCAAGACCAATCTTTGACAAATGTCTCAAGAATCCCGAACTCCTCGTTAGTTTAATATTACCTAACGGAAAACTTAGTCTAATAACTATAATAAAGAGAAAACGTTTGTTTGTACCCCAAAATCCGAATTTACTGAACCAATTTGAAAATTCCTTCACTGTTGGAAAGCTACACTATTCCTGAGTCTCATAGGCTGCCTATATTTTATCCCAGTACGGACAATTCCTCTGATACACGTCACTGGAAGTAAGTTTTGAATAAAACAGAAAAATCTTTTACAAAAAATGTATTGCAGACTTGAAAATCATCACATTAAGATATGTATACATATACATTGTAAATAGTTATGAAATTATCTAAACTTAGATCACAATTAGGGTTGCCAACCGTACTATAATATATAGTATTGTACTATATTTCGGGTCGGCGTACTATATACTGTTGAAAAAATATATAGTACGTAAAAATACTATATTTTCAACACCGAAAAAACTAACAACCAAATCCTTCATAAAAAAAAAAATAAGAACGCGCCTTTAAAGTAAGTACCCGATAGGCGATACCATGTCTCCGAACGCTTCCGTAACGAACTTGTCACGTCGTCAAACGAACGACTGCTATACATATATAACGGCAGAATTGTTTAGAGTTGTTGTTATTTCATTTAAAACGTTGAAATCCTAAATAAATTAAGTATGGAAAGTGGTAGTAGTGACAACGAAAGTGCGTCAAATTCTAGTGCGCCGCTAACGCCAATTAAAAAGCGAAAAATTACAAAAAGACTCCAAAAATTTAAACCGGAGTGGGAAAGAGAGTATGGCTGGATTACTGAAGATCCCCAAAATATTCAGGCATTCACAGAAAGGATATTTTCGGTTATGAATTCGAAGTGGCGAGAAGAAAGAAACAGAAGTAGTATATCATTAATAAAAAATGAGCTTTTGATTTATGTTAATTTACAAATTGAGTGTGACAAAGCATATGACACTTTTATTTGAAACAAAAAACTGTTACACCGTGCAAGAAGTGCAAAAAAAAATAGTTTTTATAAAAATAAATAATTAACAAATATATATTTGTCTCTTTTTTGTTTTTCCCCATAAAATACTATTTTTTTTTTAAATGTACTATATTTTTTACACCTTATTTTGGAATATACTATATTTAGCTGATGAAATGTTGGCAACCCTAATCACAATATAAACAAATTCATATACAAAAAAAAAGTTATAAAATATTTAGGCTGGTGAAACAACTATAATAATCCATTTGAGTAGGCTCTTGACTAAAGGGAAACAATCTTGATACCTAGTACTATTTACACAAATACATCATCATCATCCTCCGAGCCTTTTCCCAAACTATGTTGAGGTCGGCTTCCAGTCCAACCGGATGCAGCTGAGTACCAGTGCTTTACAAGGAGCGACTGCCCTATCTGACCGCTTCAACCCAGTTACCCGGGCAACCCAATACCCTTGGTTAGACTGGTGTCAGACTAACAGGCTTCTGACTGCCAAGGATGTTCAATGACAGCCGGGACCTACAGTTTAACGTGCCATCCGAAACACTGTCATTGGTGTCTTGTATACTTAGAAAGTACATACACACTTAGAAAAGTTGCATTGGTACTCGCCTGACTTGGAATCGAAGCTGCGCTATCATACTCGAGAGGTTGGTTCTTTGCCCACTAGGCCACCACGAAATTTACACAAATAGGTACATTTTAATCAAAATAAACTACTTCAATTGTTCAAAATAATTGATTTTTGTCTTATTTTAAAAAAGAGTTTTGAAATCAAAATTCCTATCAAGATTGTATATCTTTAGTTACGTGCCTTCTCAAATGGAGTACAGAAATATTAGTTGTATGATTAACTGCATTTAACAAAAAGTCCATAACCAATAAAAAAATGTTCCATATACTTACATGTTCTACTAAGAATAACAAAAGAATTTGCTTAGCAAGTGTCATGAAAGGATATGCCTATTTCACCTGTGGGACAAAAAAAAATAAATAATAATTTGCAGACTACTGTTATTACAAACTTTTTTTTCATAGAGAATTCTTCCTCAAAAATAAATGTAATATCATATTCATGAAAACGGGCGGTTGGCTTAACCCGTTGTATGTAGAGCGAGGATATATGCGAGACACAATTGTTTTTCTATTGATTTACAATTAACGACATACAAACAGTTACAATACAAATATGAGTACTGAAAAACTGGTATAGTTATCGGCACGAATCTTGAGCTCTGACCTACATCTGCGCAGAAGTAATTTATTGGGTCACTTTTGTGGTATGAAGTGTGGCGCAGGGGCGGGCTAAAGCGGTGATTGGCCCGCAGTGCATCGCGTCATAGCCGTCACTCGGGATTGGTTCTTTGCTAATAAATCACCTCTGCACAGATGTAGGTCAGAGCTCAAGATTCGTGCCGATAACCATATAGATAATTGAATTCTGAAAATTAAATAAATTTGGTTAAATACGGATAAGATTTAAAATAATTAATTAAATTACACTATAAAAAGATCATATAAAATACCTATATTAATATATGTATATACAAGTTATCACATTAAACATTGCTTTTTTTATTTACTCGAATCAAATTATATTACATAATTTACAAAATTTTATTAATGTTTAGGTACTACAAAAAATAAACTATACATGTACTTGAAATATATGTATGAATATTATAAACGGGAAAAAATATTTATAGAAGCCAGTAAATATGACAACCAGTCTTACCAAGGAGTATCGGGTTGCCCGGGTAACTGGGTTGAGGAGGTCAGATAGGCAGTCGCTCCATGTGGCACACTGGTACTCAGCTGCACACGGTTAGACTGGAAGCCGACCCCAATATAGTTGGTCAAAGCAGATGATTACTTAACAAGTGGTTACATTTTTTGAGATTTTTTAAAGATAAAATAAGTCTTATTTTAATCAGAAAAATAATATGAACACGAACCTTAATTTATAAGAAAATAAACATCCAAACGTTTATACTTATTATCAACTGGTCAAAAAAGTTCTATCAAAATCTGTATAGTCAAAGTGTAAAAATGTAAATATTAAAAAAAGCGACTAAAAGTTATCTATCACTAATCATTAAATAACTTTGCCGTTGTGAAGTTAGCCATATACGCACTATTATATTCCCGCGGTGTCGCCCGTTTTCCGTGGGAACTACTGCCCATACCGAGATAAAATATAGCCTATGTTACTCGGGAAGAGTGTAGCTTTCCAACAGTGAAAGAATTTTCTAATCGGTTCCCTAGTTTCGGAACCTTTACGGTACATACAAACAAACAAAAAAATGATCCCTTTTTATAATATTAGTGCAGATAGAAGCTAACTCTGCCGGGGCTGCGCGATTGTTCGCGCGAGTTGCCGCGGCGCTGGTACATAATAGGCCTACGACGGAACACGACGGTGTTTAGTCAGTAAGAGTCTGACACTCCCTCACCGCTGCTAACCCACAGCGGGAGAGGTCATTTGATGATTTTTGACGTCGCTAAAAAAAAAAGAAGATAAAAACTAATTTCACAACGGCATCGTTTTTTGATGTGAACTCTACAAAACTACTTACATAGAAAAAATATTTATATGTGTGTTTATACAAAAATTGATCCCTTATTATATTCTAACAGGCCATAGCCGTCAGTCAAAATGGATGTCAAAAGTTACAGTTTTTGTTATCACAAATATTTTTGCATTTCTGTGCAAAAAGACGTTTATTTCTGTTGGCGCTATATTTATAGAATAGTAGATAAATGGGCAATCCAGTGAAGCCAAAAAAAATATATCAGTTGAGATACTTTTTCATTTGCGAGCAAATATACGCTTGCTTGCTTCTTTGAATTAAAAATCGGTATTTGTGTATTTTTTTGATTTTGATCATAGAACATTAAAAGCCTTTTTCAAAATATCCCGGGCTAATACAGGCCTTTAAAGTGCCTGTGTTTTGGACAAAAACTACATACTATATAGTTATCTGTCACGCATTGCTAATTTATCTATCGGATTTATAATTCTATGGTATTCACTATAACAAATACATAAATAAGAGTGGGTTGCACCATTTAACTATAACGATAACCAATACACTGTCAAATCGTAAATTTCAAATATAGTTAGTAAAGGGCTGGTTATAGCTATGTTTTAAATCGTACAAATTTCCCAAGTAAAAATAAATTTCGTAGGTAGAGTAGGATGAGATATAATAAAAATATGTATAGTTAACGGCACGGATAAAGAGCTCTCGACGGAAGAGTGGGGATCGCTTTGCGCACTGTACACAAGGCAATAAACCAATAAATCACTTCTGCAGGTGAAGGTCAGGGCTCAATATCCTTGCCGATGATTATAATATTCGCATGTTACCTAAGAAAAGACTATTTTACGAGAAAAGTACAGATCAACATATGTATATTATTATTTCAGATTAATTTATATAATTTGATATTTGTGCGATAAAGACAGCAAATTTTCAGAAACAATTCTAACAATATTTCGAACTATGTATTATTATTATTTCGAGCAAAACCAGTCTTACCAAGACAAATTAGGTTGCCCGGGTAACTGGGTTGAGGGGATCAGATAGGGCAGTCGCTCCTTGTGGCACACTGGTACTCAGCTACATCCGGTTAGACTGGAAGCCGACCCCAACATAGTTGGGAAAAGGCTAGGTAGATGATATTTCGAGCAAAAAGCCTCTAGGTTCGAGTAATTTTGAGATTATTGAATATTAGATTTTATCTCATGCCTATTAAGCTCTTATTTGCTTTGAGTGCCGAACGTAGTTTTTTCACAAAAGCTGATGGTTGTATTAGTATCGACACTTCAGTACCATGTCTGCTAAGTCGATTCATATCGTCCTCTCCACCCTGTAAAAATAATAAATTAATTATAATCTGGTCAAAATAGATATAAAAGTAGTGGTCAAATAACAAAAATTCCCGGAAAGCTGAATTTTAGTAGAGAGCTTAGGTTTATCATTATAAAAAAAATATTAAAAGTCTCCATCGATCCCATGTGTGCGTCAAAAGTTATTCGATGTCAAATGTCAACATTTTAGGTTTTTTTTCAGCATCAGACCAAGGTTGATATATAGATAGCACTGACCTCTATATTTATATATAGATAGAGGTCAGTGATAGATCTTCAAATTTTCTACAAAAATGAGATTAACAATTTTCTCAATAATGTTAACATTTTTGAGATATCGCGATTCAAAGAATATGACATACATAGAACACGGCGTGGGCGAAACCGCGGTCGGAAATTTAGTATGTTATAAAATAAACAAATATTCCATTTATTTAATAAAATACCATTTTAACATGTATTTAATACATTGTCATCGGCAGGTGCCATAGTTCCCGTAGTTTTCCTATTCCTAGTCCATTAGCATCCCATCACAATAGCCCAAGTAGTTTTCATCCACAGTTAGCAATAGTTTAGCACAGAACCGGGGATTGTCCTTGGGTACGTTTCTATAGTGTATACAGGGATAATCGTCTGTTTTGTGTCACCATTTCATTAAAGTTGTCTCAAAAGGGCTTCAGCGTGTTGGCTTCGGCCCCACGTTCGCCTCCCAAAAATCCGGGACTCCGTAGTCCCGAGGTCTGGAAGAGACATACAATAGTAAGAAAAACTCACGCTAATCAAATTAACAGGTCTGTTATTGATCTCGGTGACGGCCCACGCTCCGGGCGGCGGTACACCCGCGCGGCTGCACGCACCGCCTGGCGTTGCTTGCGTTATATTGCACTCGTTGTCTAGTCGTAAACCTAGGAAGATGAACAAAATTATTGAGATTGTATCAAAATAGTAAATAAGTTGTATATATGTAATGACTAATGACAGGTACGGTTTTACATGTGACAGATATAGAAGAAGTCATTATAATAAAAATAGCAGCCTTACTTATAAAAATCCGGAAATGAAAAATCAGCTGGTAAAGATCCAGCCATTTTGTTAATTAACAGGTTAAACAAGGGCGTGAGGCTACTTAATTTGACAGCTCATTTAAGACATTGCTAAGCAAGTGATTTACTTAAGCCACGTTTATAAGTAAGATTTTTTCTTAAACATTAAAAAAACACACTTAAACATTTTCTTATATATTAAGTATAACTTATTAATTAATTCACATTTATAAGTAAGACTGTAGTTCTATTAAGAACTAGCAATTAGTACTTCTATTAAGAAGTCAAACGAACGGTTGCTGGGAACAAATAAGGACGGAACGGAATCGGGGGCTGTCTTTTGTAAATTTGAACTTTAAAAAGTGCTGAATTTCAGCCTATTTTGAATCTTGATTTTGATTTTCGACCAAAATATTTATTCATAAACCCCAACATAGTTGGGAAAATGCTCAGGAGATGATTACATACCTAAAGGTTCTTGGTCCCTCTTGTTGATGACGTACATTTTGCCAAGCGGTACACGATGAAATAATATATCCACCTGAAACATAATTAAAAGTCAATTAAAGTAAATGCTTTAACTGGTAGTGAGAAATACAAAATTAAATGGTTTTTTAAGAGTATATATGAGGCGTGAGCTGAACATTCGAGATAATAATATACCTCTATGTAATTTTCGTTTTACTCCAAGAGTTATTACAATTCAAATGTAATTTTTTGATAAACTTTTAAAAATAAAATGGGTATTTGTGACGAGTTCCTGTGTTTCGGAGGGCACGTTAAATTGGAAGGTCCCGGCTGTCATTTGAACATTTTTGGCAGTACGGAGGGTCAGAAGCCAGAAACTCTGGCTACCAGTCTAATGAAGAAGTATTGGCTTGCCTAAGCAACTGTAGGTCAGATAGGCAGTCGCTCCATGGTGTCATACTGGTACTCAGCTGCACGCGGTTAGACTGGAAGCCGACCACAACATAGTTGGGAAAAGGCTTAGGAGATTTTTGTTACATCCATTAAAATCTACAATAAATTACCAGAATACATAAAAAACACTGAATCTAATAATATATTTACCAATAAACTAAAACGATTTCTCTTAGATAAAAGCTACTACACAATTGACGAATATTTCAAAGATAAATACCAACTAGGGAAACTAGGATAACTGGAATAAACAAGCAGTACTTAATATATCAATTTATTTACCTTACTTACCGTGCAATACCTTTAATTAGATTCTTACTATTGAGTCATAAATAAAAAAAACTACAGCTAATTTATAAATAAATATAAATAAATAAAATAATTAATAACGATTAATACATAATATAGAATATTTATAATACGAATATAAATAATATAAACTAAATATAAATAAATAATATAAACGAATATAAATTTAATAAATAAGTAAAATGTAAATAAATCTACACAGAAATAATACCTACTCAAATATCTAAATATAATAAGATTTTCTACATTTAATTCAATATAATTATGTTTAAAAAGCGCTCTTCGTCCTCTCCTCTAAAAACTAACATTGCTGTGCCCGACAGGGTCCATAATTGTTTCTTTTAATTTTACCCACCAGCCTGTACACATTATGGAATGCAATAAAGTTATTGAGTATTGAGTATTGAGTATTGAGATGATAATACGGGTCGACCCACGGTGAACAAAATGACTAGCAGAGATGTGATATTTTTTTATGGAACGCGCCCATTATTTCCAAAATAAAATCACCAATCAATTAAAACCAATCTGTGAAAGTCTGTCTTCTCGTTGAAAATCAGCGCTGAGGCTTTTCCCGTATAGGGTCTCAGCATTATGCTGAGCGAGGGCCGTTTCACGCGGGTGTGACACATACTTAATCGTATTTCTAATAATTATAATTCGTCTTTTTTATTTCGATTTTTTTGTATTTTTTTTTTGTAAGTCACTGTGTCACACGCATGAATAAACGTATTTCATTTCATTCATTTCATTTCAAAGATTAGTTTTGATTTGATAAGGAACCCGAACGCCTCGTTAGTTCTTATCTGGTAACTGATCACGTCTACAGGACGTTACGCTGACCTACAAAAGGCGCTATCTTTCCTTCGTCCGTAGGTCGACCTCAAGCATGTTAAAAAGACTACTTATTTACAAATGCCTTAAGCTATACTATAATCTTACCGTATGTCCACTAGCAGTAGTAATAACTCTGGTAGCATGTGCGGCGTCTCTCGGAGCCCTGCCGGCCACGGCCGCCACGCGGTCACCCGCCCGCCCCGACCAGCGGCAGCCCCAAGCACCCCACCATGCTATCCTGTACATATAATATGTATATAAATAATGCCGGGACACCTTTTCACACACGGTTGGTTAGTCCCACGGTAAGTTATTAATTAACTTGTGTTATGGGTGCTAACACAACTGATAAACTACATAGAGCTACACATATACATATTTATTTATAAATACATATTATAACACCCAGGCCACGACCAACAAGCATGCTCATCACACAAATGTCGACCGAACCGGGAATCGAACCCGGGACCTCAGATTCGGCAGTCCGGCTTGGTGACCATTGCGCCATAGAGGTCGTCGTATATGTTTATTTATTCTATACTGGTAGAACAAAAACTATATACTAAGCCTAAAACAAAAACAAAATATTAATAACAAGAAGCCGACCCCAACATAAATTACTATTAACAACCAGGTCAAAATAGACATAAAAGTAGTGGTCAAATAACAAAAATTCCCGGAAAGCTGAATTTTGGTGGAAACAAATCTTATTATTCAATTATAAATCGTAACATTTAGGAGAAAACTGTTGATGCCATTTTTGTAGAAAATTTTAAGATCTACAACTTTGGTCTGATGTTTTTTTTTATGAAACTTACAGTTTTCGAAAATAAACAAAAAACCTAAAATTTGACATTTTACCTCGAATAACTTTTGACGCACACATGAGATCGATGGGGACTTTTAATATTTTATTTATAATAAACTCAGATTTCCGGGAATTTTTGTTATTTCAAATGTCTATTTTGACTGAGCTATGACGAAATCCAGAACAATATCGACATTTTTGTCAGTTCAGTGAACTCGTAAGGAGGATTTTAGTTATAATTTAGATTAGATTTACAAATAATTGGGAGAAGGCTCGGAACAAAAACAATATAGGACAAGAAAGACAACTTTTGGATATAAATAAACTGTCCAATATGCAGAAAGTAGTCCCCCAAGGCAGCGAGATAAAATATAGCCGATATGACTCGGGGACAGTCCAGCTTCTAACAGTAAAGGAATTTTTAAATTCGGAACCCAAAAAACTGAAAGAAATTTAGTTATTTTAACGTTTGTAATATTTTTTTATATCTATAAAAATAAAACTCACCAAACTCGATCGATAAATATAAGTAGAGAATAAAACCACGAGATACATATTTACATAAAATTTAGGTAGAAATACATATTTACATCAAATCTCTTCAAAAGGGAGTTTGTTGCGTCATTTCTTCCCAGCAAAAACACGGCTATCTTATGTTATTTTGACTTTCAAAAAGTGCTTTTTTAAATTATTTCGACTTTTACTCACCACACTTGATTAACATAGTCAACGAACACGGGCCGCGTGCTAGCGGAGACGGCGGCGGGCAACGCGGCTCCGCGCCGCTGCTCCGCGCGGAACGCGCACACTTGTCGCGCGCGGAGCGGCGTGAGGCGGGCGTCAGTGTGTGGCGGGCCGGTGTAGTGTTGCCACGTATCTGGTGCTGACAATTATTCTCTTATATATAAAAATGAATTGCAGTCTAATTATAGTTATCGGCACGGATATTGAGCCCTGACCTTCACCTGCGCAGAAGCGATTTATTGGTTTATTGCCTTATGTGTACAGTACGCAAAGCGATCCCCACGCTTCCGCCCAGAGCTCAATATCCGTGCCGATAACTATACACGAAAATGAATTGCTGTTCGTTAGTACTCGAGAATGGCTGGTCCGATTTGTTTTTTTTTTGGTTTTAAAATGTTTGTCATGTATGTTGTTGCAATTTTCAACGTGTTAAGAATTTGCTCTCCTCTCCGAGCCGGACTGTCTGAACGGACTCTTACCAACTAGTCGTATCAAGTTGCACAAGTAACTGGGTTGAGAAGATCAGATAGGCTGTCGATCCTTGTGGCACACTGGTACTCAGCTGCATCCGGTTAGACTGGAAGCCGACGCCAACATAGTTGGGAAAAGGCTCGGGAAAAGACTTACCATTGCTAAGAGAGCTACTTCTTCTTCTAGTTGAGTCTACCCTAACTTCCGGTCTAGATCTATGCACCACTTTCACTGGAGAACTGACATTTGATGAACTCCTGCAAAAATACATTTTAGTACCATTAGGCAAAACATAGCGGACTACGTTTTTATGATAAGATCCTCATGTAATTATCATCAATTCAATTCGAATATTTATATGCTAGAATATGGTATATGGTATATGGTACACATCATCATCATCTCAGGCATAGGACGTCCACTGCTGAACATAGGCCTCCCCCTTAGATCTCCACAGATATTATAAATGTGAAAGTAACTCTGTCTGTCTTTTCTTCACGCCTAAACTATCGAACCAATTTGTGTGAAATTTTGTATCGACATAGTTTGGAACTTGAGAAAAGACATAGGATAGTTTTTGTGATGTTTTACAAAAAAAATATAAAACTAAAAAATAAAATTTATTCCGGACATATAGCGCCTTCTATTGGTCGAACCAATAATCTACCGGAAGTCACTATTCCACGCGAACGAAGTCGCGGGCAAAAGCTAGTATATAAAATAAATAGCTAACCTTTCCTGATCATCCTGTCGAGTAGGACTTTCTTTCTTCAATCCAATAGATTTGAGTCTAGTCAGCAAAGATAGCTCGGTCAACCCTCGCTTCCAAATCGGCTTATTTTGAATATTACTCTGTTCTGAATTTTCTGAAACAAACAATTATAAGTAAAATGAGACCCTTCGTTTTAACCGACTTTTCAAAAAGGAGGTATTGTATTCAGATGTAGACTTATTGTTTATCATTTCTGTAGTTTACCGATCGTGTCAGATTGTCGTCCCATCGCGCTATGAGAGTGAAGGAATAGTGAGTGCACCTGTGTCCGAGCAAATGTGCGTGCACTATAATATGTCCTGCGCAGCTGACTGATCTCCTTATATGAGAACAGTTGCCGTGGCCGAAGTCGGCCGTGGACGCCATTATTGCTTTTTAGTTGGAAAAACACTATATACATGAAATACATAATAATAATAAGTCATTCGATAATCGTCGGTTTTGTGTCACCATTTCATTAAAGTTGTCTCAAAAGAGCTTCAGCGTGTTGGCTTCGGCCCCACGTTCGCCTCCCAAAAATCCGGGACTCTGTAGTCCCGAGGTCAGAAAGAGACATACATATATAATAAGTAAAATACTTACCAATCTTAATTTCTCTTTTCGGACTAGAATTCTGTATTCTTCTAGGAGCAATCTCCCTCGGTCTAACATTGCTATCATACGCATTTTGACTCCTAGACCGTTCTACCGATCTTAACCGGTTAATAGGTTCATTTGTTACAGAGCTAACTTGAACCCTACTTGAATCACCGTTGCAATTAACTTCAGGGTTAACACTAACTGTATTAGCATTATTATTACTTAAAAACAAATATTCATAAGTTGAATCTCCGACTTCTAAATTCGGTAGCGAAGATTTCCGACTTTTTTCGACACTCTTCAACTTTTTAACAGGCAAAGGCGACGGTTTAGAATTCGAAGTGGACGCCATACACAATCTTTCGTACAATTCTTCCGACTTCGGAGTCGGAAAAGTCGACTGAGTCGGAAAAGTCGGAAATTCTGAGTCGTTTGCGCCTGTTAAATTAACAGTTGTAGTTAGGCTTAAATGTCCATAATCTGAGTCGTTTTTTGAAAATGTCGTTCCGTACTCATTTTGTTCTGTATTTACTATATTAACGAAATTCGGATTTGGGGGGTCGGTTATTGTTAATTTTTGCTTGAATTCGAAGTCGAAAACATCCGTTTCCGGTCCCATTACGGGTATAGCTGTGTGCGGAGGTTCCTTATTTGAAACTTGTATCACTGTAATGTTTGTTGCTGGGTGATTACTGAAAAAGAGAAAAAATATTATAGCATAATTATTATTATCAAAGCAAAAAAAACATAAAAATCATTGTAATTAATAACCTTTTTATATAAAATTAACTATGATATTCTCAGGCTTTAGAAGTTTAAACTATCCTTGTATAAAAGATTTGATCTCATTAGGTCCAGTAATTTAGGCGAGCAAGCGTGACAAAGATATATAAATAAACAAAATAAATGTTTTTAATTATATTGAAGGTCCATTAAGTTAGGTTCAAAGTTACTTTCCCAATATTGGTGATCACATTTTTATATATTACTAGCTTCCGCCCGCGGCTTCGCCCGCGTCATGTTCGGTTATATCGCGTTTAAAAGAGATTTCTTCAAAAGTCCGGGATAAAAACTATCCTATATTCTTTCTCAAGTTCAACTCTATCTCTGTACCAAATTTTATTAAAATCAGTTCAGTGGTTTAGACGTGAAAGCGTAACAGACAGACAGAGTTACTTTCGCTTTTATAATTTTACTAGGGATTAAGATTAAGAAAGTCAAATCATTTATTTAACGTAGGCCTTTACAAGCACTTATGAACGTCAAAAATTATAAATAGGTTTGATTCTAGTTGCCCATTCCAAAAGTAGCTTCCTATGGAGAAGAACGGGCAAGAAACTCCATGGTTACTCTTTTTAATTATGTGAAAGTATAAATAAACTAGCCATTCCTGCGGTTCCACACGCCTCTTGAAAGAACTTTCTGCACTCATATAAAAATAGAATACAGGCTAGTTAAAAGAAAACAATTAGAACGTACCTGCCACTATCAACAACGCCATCTTTCTCCCCATTACTAACCAGAACCGTCTGTCTAAACTCACTTTCTTCTTCATCACAAAGTCTGTCAATCTCTTTGAAAAATTCTTCATCGCTATCCGTAACACTTTTCCTTTTAAAAATCGAGTCATCCAAACATATATTTTGCCCACATATCTTTGCTAAACTTCTCGGTTCCACTTTAGCTTGACTCGTACTAGGTAGGGAAGAAAATGGAGAATCCCAATTAGAAATGTCTATATTTTCTTGGTCAGAATTCTGGGGAAGTTCTGTGGGTTCGATCCGGTTGGGTTCGTTTCGATTGGGTTCTATTCTGGTTGGTTCGATGCGTGGTTCTATTCGAGGGGCGTCGATCCGGCAGGGTTCGTTTCTAGTTGGTTCAACTCGATTGGGTTCGATCCGGTTGGGTTCGACTCGCGTGGGTTCGTTTCTGGTTGGTTCGACGCGAGTAGGTTCGTTTCGAGAAGCCTCAGGTGCTGGTCTTGTAGTTATTTCTATGCCGGGTACTCTGAAAAAAGAAAAGAATTATGATGAGCATGTGTTTATTATTTGTCACTAGCTTCATTCAGTGTTCACAGTGTGTAAAAAGTAGCCTATAGCTAAATCGATAAATGGGTTATCTCTGAAATATAATATCGATTATAGCCAGAGCTTTCTTAGATTAACTGATTGTAGATTCATTCGGCAAAACTCAGTATCTTTACGACCTGTCCTATAAAAGTTAGGCCGGTGTTCTAAGTGTCCTTTATCCTATTCTATTTAATTTATCCTACCTGTCAGGTGGTGTAGGCTCTAGAACTCCTGTCAGTATAGAGCCTGTCCTGTAAATCCTAGGCAGTAGTTCTACCTGTCCTGTTCACGTTGGCAGTAGTTGTAGCTGTCCTGTTGGTACCTGTGAGGCGGTGTGGGCGGCAGACACGTTCTCTCTTTGACCCAGTATTTATAGTACCTGTCCTGTTCACGTTGGCAGTAGTTCTAAGTGTCCTGTTACCAAGTATCTTTACAAACTGTCCTGTTAAAGCTAGACAGTAGTTCTAAGTGTCCTGTTCCTAGAGTATCTTTAGAAACTGTCCTACCTGTGAGGCGGTGTGGGCGGTGTGGGGGGCAGCGGGGAGGTGGGGTCTCTGGCGGCGGCGCGGGGGGCCGGCACTGGGGGCGGAGCTGGGGCTGCACAGTACACGTTCTCGCCGGGACTTAGGATTTTTAGTTCGTGGAGTGTATTGCGGAGGGTGGTCACCCAGTCTTGCATTGATTCCCTGTGGACAAAGTTTGTATGATAAAAATACTTGTCTGTTTTTTGGGGAAGTCATCAAATGACCCCTCCTTGTGGGTGCAGCGTGAGGGAGTGTCAGACTCTTACTGACTAAACCCCACCATGTTCCTTCTTAAGCCCTTTATGTACCAGCGCCGCGGAAACTCCCGCGAACAATCCCGCAGCCCCGGTTTATAAGACCAGTACTTTTGCATTTTGGCAGAATCCATTTTGATGCGGTTTTCAGCGTAGTTTTTTTCAGACTTAGGAGAGGGTTAGATATATTATTGAAGTTGGTTTTATTTTTTTGGAAAAACTTTTTTAAGTTCAAAACTTTTCGATTAATAGCGTAGCTCATAGCATGCATAGGCGGCCATTTAACATCTTTGGCAGTCGTTACTCGGGTAGTTAGAAGCTAGTAAGTCTGACAACCAGTCTTACCTAGGAGTACCGGGTTGCGCGGGTAACTGGGTTGAGTGGGGTCAGATAGGCAGTCGCTTCTTGTGGCACACTGGTACTCAGCTACATCCGGTTAGACTGGAAGCCAACCCCAACATAGTTGAGAAAAGACTAGGCAGATGATGATTACTCACCAATCAGGCGCGAGCATTCTCACGGCCCCACTATCGGTATCCACTAGGAAATCATACTGATCACCGGCGCGGGGTGTCACACTGGCAGTCACGTGACGAGCGCCACTTAAACACGCTCGCCATACCTGTAAATGATAGATTGTGGACAATCAATGTTAGTAAAAATTCCTACAAAATATTATAAATGCAAAAGTAACTGTCTGTCTGTCTGTTACGCTTTCACGTCTAAATCACACAACTGATTTTAATAAAATTTGGAACAGAGATGGACTTGACCTTGAGAAAGAACATAGGATAGTTTTTATCCCGGATTTTTTAAGAGTCCTTTTGGAACGAACCCGACGCGGGCGTAGCCGCGGGCGGAAGCTAGTATTCCATAAATATATACTACTATTCATATTATAAACCTTGAAGAGTTTGGTTCTTTGTTTGAACACGCTAATCTTAGGAAGTACTGGTCCAATTTGAAAAATTCTTAATCTCTCTTTGAAAAGTTCTCTCTAAGGAGATCAGCCAACTCACACAGCAAAGAACACAGTCTCATAGCCCGATGGGACGGCAATCCGTCACGATCGGAGAAAGATCACAATCAGAACCAAGTGCTCCAATACATAGGTGTATCAATGAAAAATCGCCTCCAGGCTGCTTTGTGAAAGTTTCTTAAAACCCATACAAAATTCATAGTAAACACTTGTTTTAATTAATCACCCATATATGTATACAAATAAATTAACTAGAAAACTACATTTATACTATGTTGTTGGCTACTTACCGGTGCATGGGTCATAGTAGCCGGACAGCTAGCTTCAGGATATTGTTCTAAATAAGGAGTTCTGCCGTTATGCACACATAGCTGGGTCCACATTGGTTTCAAAGGCACTGTTTTCTGAAATTAACATGGATTGATTTTAGTTATTTTTGCAGTGAAAGACTTTGTGATACCTATAGAGTATTTGAGTAGGCACGTAACTAGTGGTAAATAATCTTCAGAAATAAATTAAATATTGTCTTTATTTTCTCTCCTACCAGTACTTGAGATTGTAATAGTTTTCAATTGATATTTACATGTATGTGTTAGGGGGAAACTCACCCCTGGGCCTCGGTCCAAATTACATGACATAAAAACAGTTGGGAAAATCATGCAGGCCAGATTACCACAAGAAATAGTCGAGTCTTACCTAGGGGTATTGGGTTATCCCAGTAACTAGATTGAGAAGATCAGATAGGCAGGCACTCCGTGCACACCGGTACTCAGCTGCATCCAGTTAGACTGGAAGCTGACCCCAACATAGTTCGGAAAAGGCTAGGCAGGTGATTATTACATACCTTACTACTTAAGGGTCTAAGTTTACTGCTCCCAGTGTCATTCGGTATCCGTTTAAGATATGCATTCTTTTGTATTTCCCGATAATAGACCGGTCCTTCTCTCTCGTCTCTGGACGCCATATTGTTTTAGTTGTCATTCAGCTGCTAAAAATAAAAAGTACATTGAACAATGTAAGTTTGTGATTCTTTTTTTAAATCTAGTAAATTCATTCGGATGAAACTTAGTAGTAATATAGCTTATACAAATAATATAGCTAATAAAGTCAAGATTGTTACCCTTTTAGACAAAAACTCCTTAATGAATTGTGATATATGCTATTTTGATAAACTTGAAAATAGCATGTAGACTACTTTTTATCCAAGTCTGGGAACTTGTTTGTAAGAAATTATGCATGGATGTGTGTTTGATACTTCTTCATGCAAAAAATACTAAACAGATTTCAATGAAACTTTGCAGTAACATAGCTTATATTCTAGAACAACTTGTAGACTACTTTTTATCCAGCTGCGGGAAGTTGTTACCTCAGGATACAGTTAAAACCGCGGGAGGAAGCTAACTAATTAATAATTTTAACTTGCACACTTGTGAAATAATGCGAATTTGTATGCTAGTGAGCAGTTTAACCTACTGAAATTAATTATGCAAGTTACCTTGACGTTTTAAACAAAGCAGAGCTCATTAAAACAATACTTGGACCAGAAAATGCGAAGTTTCAGCGCTAATTAGCAGAGCGCAATAAGTTTGAAACTAATTGAGCAGTTACATGACCGTTAAAGCTAGTATATGCAGGCTACGATCAACAATTGACGCTCAAATTAATAGCGGGGGGCATACGGGACGTGAACAACTATGACTCAGTATAAAAATATGTATAGCCATCCTTAAAAAGACAAATGATTGTCAACGACATGACCTAAAAGGATACGCGTGAAAACTTTCGATTTACACACAATGTAGATGTGCAACCCGGAAATTCTCACATATATGACGTAGGTAAGGTTGTAATGCAGTCGTTAAATAACAATTATGTGTACAAACGTAAAAGAGAGCGCAAAAAATGATTACCTTTTTATAACTGTGGTACTTACACCTTTCTCTTTGGTTTAATAGTTGATTTTATCGTTTGACCTTCATATTATATTGTTGGTCCGACGGTGAAAGGTATGACAGTGTTGCTGGGATAATTATAGCCTTTTGTTTTATATCACAATAACACATTTAAACAAATATTTGACGAAAACATGCACAATGAACACAAAGCACAGACGCCATATTTATTATTCATCATGACATTTGGGCTGAAAATGTTGTCTTTATGAAAATTTAAATATTGTGATAAGAACACGGTCTAAATTTATATAATTTTAGTTTTGTAGTTTCAGATATTTTATTTTGTAATTTGTAAAATAAATTGAAGAAAAACATATTTTCTGCAATATCCATTTACGTTCACAGTCATAGACAAAACCGTATAGCAAAGATAAGGATGATAATATAGTAATTGGCAACATCAATCAAAATTTATCTTTGTCTATGTCAGTCTATTTGTCATTTTGTGGGTGCTAAATTGATGAAAAACTAATAGAAAACTTCGGAAAATGTAAGTTTTTATTTATTTATTGTATCGGCAATGAAGGGCTTGTTCGAGCTGCCGTATAGAATTACTTTTCCAAACAAAAGATATTAATTTTAAAGCCTTAATTTTTGATTATCATCTTCGCTGTCAAAGTTCTTCAACTTTTTAATTTTAGTACGTGTCATTTCCACCGCGGCGCTGCCTTCCATAGTTATTTTGATCACGTGACTATTTTCAACCGCCAAAATTATTGTCATTTTTTCGCCGACCTACAGAATTTGCCGTCGTTACGAGAAAACGGTTATTTTCCACATTATTTCGGACTAATTAGCGCTAGAAGTGGTCGAAAACGTGTGCTAGACATTTGTTTGAAGTGAATCAATATTAAAATCGTGTAATCATGGCAAAAGTGCACATAACCAATGTTGTTGTATTGGACAATCCGAGTCCTTTTCTCAACCCTTTCCAATTCGAGTTAACGTTCGAATGTATCGAAGAACTAAAGGAAGACTTAGAATGGAAGATGATATACGTTGGTTCAGCAGAAACAGAGGAACACGATCAAGTATTAGACACGATTTACGTAGGACCTATACCAGAAGGCAGACACATGTTCGTATTTCAAGCCCCACCGCCGGACGTCACTCGAATTCCAGAAAACGATGCTTTGGGCGTCACAGTGGTGCTGCTAACATGTTCATACAGAGGCCAAGAGTTCGTTAGAGTAGGTTATTTCATTAATAACGAGTATTCAGAATCGGAGCCGGAGTTGCGTGAAAATCCCCCTGCCAAGCCTCAATTTGACAAAGTAGTGAGGAATATACTCGCTTCTGAGCCTAGAGTGACTAGATTTAAGATTAATTGGGCAGAACCTGACGCGGCGGCAGCTACAGACTCCGGAGACGGGAATTTAGAAACTACGCATGCACCTAGTAATGATTCTTATGGAGCCTCGTTTAATGCTGATAGTCAGATCAGTGGTATTGAGTTCCAAGGAAGTTTGAGTGGTTACGGAGATAATTCAAATTCTATAGCCCCTATGGAGTGCTGAGGTGAGACTTTCCTTTGTTTTTTTCATTGTTTTTTAGTGTTAAGAAGCTTTAGTACTTTGTCTACCTGTGTGGTGACTAGGTATATGAGTAGCCTTATGGTAAAGCTGTTTTGATAAATTGATGTCTGACCAGGCTGTATCATATGAACTGTGATAGTTAGATGATAAAATTTGCACAGGTGACTTATATCTTTTGCTGATATATCAACAAATACTAAAAAGTAGTATAAAAATTTAGTTTTAACTGGCCCCCATGCAGCAAACATGAATTTTTGGCTATTTTATACACTATCAAACAACACAACCCTTGGTTTGCCAGTCACACTTGGCCGATTTCACTGAGTGGTTTTGTTTGCAGAGGACCTTATTCTATGGCATAAAAAATTCTCTTGTAGACATGTCCAAACTTGTTTGCACAGAAAATTTTCCACTCACAATAATGAGTCATTCCTTGAAAGTCATCAAGTTCATCTTTAACCTTAAGTTATTAGTTATAATTGTACTGTCCGTTCTTCACGGTTTCTCCCACTTACTTAACACTAGAAGGGCCAGGCTTCTTGCTATACAATCAAAGACTGCTGCGGTCTATTCATATACAATATATTGTTATATTTATATTTTTTTAAATATAATATATTTAGCTTAAGAATAGCAAATAAGGAAAAGTCACAAAATATGAAAAGAAACAGACATAGTTTGTGAAATATTTAACAATGAAATTGCCTTGCCACCAATCTGACTGCCGTCTTTCTTGTGTTAAGTTGCTAGATTTAATTATACTGTCCGTTCCTCACGGCTTGAAGGAACTCGCTTTCTTAATTAATTACTTCCTGGACCCGGATAATTAATACTTAAGAACCCTCAATAGCTGCCCGGGTAACTGGGTTGAGGAGGTTAGATAGGACAGTTGCTCCTTGTAAAGCACTGGTACTCAGCTAGATTCGGTTAGGCTGGAAGCTGACCCCAACATGGCTCGGAGGATGAAACCCATAATAGTATAATAATATCCTGTATAAATGGGCTAGTTAACAATGAAAGAATTATTCTACATGGTCCAGTAGTTTTTGAGATTAGTACATTCAAAGAAACTTCAGATTTATAATATTTGTATAGATTTTGTTATGAGAGCTTTTAATGACCACTTTATCATGCAGGTTCTGTGGTCCTAATTAATTACTTCCTGCACCCGGATAATTAATACTTAAGAACCCTCAATAGCTGCCCGGGTAACTGGGCTGAGGAGGTCAGATAGGGCAGTCGCTCCGTGTAAAGCACTGGTACTCAGCTGCATCCGGTTAGACTGGAAGCCGACCCTAACATAGTTGGGAATAGACTAGGCAGATCTGAAAAGTCATATATTGACATAATAATCCTACCGATGGCATTTTCAGTCATCTTTATAAATAGCTCCGTCTATAAATAACAATTACAGTATCAGATAATAAAGGTTAATAAAACTTGAGGTTTTAATACTAAAGAGGCATAGACAAGGATAATACTTAATATTTAAAGTTGATAATGAATCTCCTTGGAACATTACTTTCTAAAGGATAATATTATTAGTCAGTTGCCAGAAAAGAGTAGAAAAGTTAGTTTTGTTTTCCTGTGTCTATGAAACTATACTTGCTATCTATGCTTATATAATAAAGAGGAAGCATTTTTTGTTTGTAAGTAACCTAAAGGCGCCGACTACTGAACCAATTTGAAAAATTCTTTCACTGGTTGAAAAGCTACGCTATTACCGTGTAACATAGGCTATATTTTATCTGGATATAGAGAGAAGTTCCCACGGGATGCAAATGAAACTGCGAGAATATAGCAAGTATTTCTATTATAAACTATTAATAGTTTTATCATCCTATTTATTTTTTGTTTCAGATTACCAAATATTAGAGCTGATGGAATATCTGCAGAAGATGAAGTGACTAAACACTTTGTGATTGGACTCGTAATCTTGTATAGTGTACACAAATGGACTGACAATTTTAAACAGTCTGAAGTTACTATTTAATAGACACCTATTTCTTTATAAGCTTAGAGCTCTGCCTCATTAAGACGCCATGGCGACGTTGCCGGCTACGTATCCAAGCAGTTAATATTGAAAAGTATTGTACCTAACTCACTTGGCGACGGTTTGGCAACGTCACCAAATTGGAAGCGTGGCCACGAGCTACAGTTCTCTACGTGGCTTCTAGATACTCTGGCAGCTTGGCGACTATGCCACGGATGCCACTATAATGTACATGGCACAGTGCACCTCGCTCACTCAGTCGCCAGTGTGGTCGCCAGTCAGCGTGCCATTTCTTCAGCGATGACGTAAGCAATTGACTGTCGAAACGCCATGGCCACTCGACTTGGCGACATTTGAATGCCAGAAGTAGCCAGATAGGGGCCGCTGGCGACGTCGCCATGGCGTGCTAGTGAGGCAGAGCTCTTATTTCTTTATAAGCTAAAAACTCTGCCTCATTAAGACGCCATGGCGACGTCGCCAGCGGCGCAGGTCTGGGTACCTCTGGCATCCGAAGGTCGCCAAGTCGAGTGGCCATGGCGTTTCGACAGTTAGTTCGTTTACGTCATCAAGAATGGATGTAGAAGAAAACGTCCAAAATGGCGGCTGACTGGCGACTGAGGGTCCGTTCAGATAGACCGGGTCGGAGAGCAGAGCAAATTCCTAACACGTTGAAAATTGAGTACTTATTATTTGAAGTAAGGTTTATTTTTGCATGCGCACTGCTTTTTTCATTGAGAATGCTCGAATGCGCTCGGTGTGAAATAATAAGAGGGCTCCGATCGTGTATTTTTTCTTGACGTTTGGCTCCGATTGCATGCTCTTTAATGCTCGCGCAGCCGATCGGCTCCGGTCTGTGTGAAAAGAAAAATGCGCGCCGATGTATCCGACCCGGTCTATCTGAACGGACCCTGAGTGAGCGAGGTGCACTTTACCGTGTTCCATTTTTTTTTTAATATGCTCTTATCTTTTCTTTTTTAAGGCTTTTTGATTTATAATTACCTATTGGGTGTCTGATTTTTCTGTATATGTGTTGATTGCTGTAGTTGTTCAAATTATAACTTATACGGTTGGCATATTTTTTTCTTTGAGTATAATAATTTGAAAACCACTGTATATTTGAAGTGAAAACTTGATATATCTCCTAATGTTTCTATATTAGTTTATTTCTTTGTATCTTTCTTGCATGCTTAATTTGTGTGAACAAAATTTATTTCAAGAATAGTTATCGGCACGAATCTTGAGCTCTGACCTTCACCTACAGAAGTAATTTAATGGGTCCTTTTTGTGGTATAAAGTGAGGAGCGGGGGCGAGCTGAAGCGGTGATTGGCCCGCAGCGCATCGCGTCATAGCCGTCACTCGGGATTGGTTCTTTGCTAATAAATCACTTCTGTGCAGATGCAGGTCAGAGCTCAAGATTCGTGCCGATAACTATATTTTCTTAACTATATTTTTGTATGTATCTTCATTTCAAGTTTTTATTGAATAGTAACTTTATTGACTGTCTAAAGAATTTGTATTTTTGTGATTAATTAAGCTTATTATGTTAATTAGGAGTTGTTAGCTTAATTTTAATAGTACAATAGAAAATTTAAAAGGTTAGGTTAGAAGACCTAAGCGGAGCGAGAAATTGTCTTCAGTTTGGTTTTTACACAAGAAATATCATTACAATCTAGCTGAATAAATTATTTTATAGCAAATTAACTATTTTATTTTATCTATACAATTTGTGAAAAAGTACGAAATTATTTTCAAATAAAAATAATAGCTTCAGTGCGAGTCCACAGCTAGCATGTGTTCGCGCGGCGGTTGCAGTGTCGCGGACATGTTAGTAATGTTCGCGCGCAATGTGTTACTGTTTGCTACAGCGAGTACACCACGACATATAGACGTGTTCGTCAAATTACCGCATAAAGAGAATCTCGTATTTTCTTATTCTTCTTTTGTGCTTTTAGATATACAGTACAATTTTATTTTCTTTATAATAAATATCCAGTCGCTCCGCTTATGTTATGAGCGCTAACTTATGCGTGTTTTACCTACCTAAACAATATTAAGACAAAGAGTAGAAAACTTAAAAACAGTGACAAGGCAATAATCCGAGTAAAATATAAATATGTATGTATGATTATGATTTAGCGGTATAAAAGTAAAATAAACGTGATTTTTTCCTAACTAATGTTATAATTGCAACAGTGTGTTAGTTATTCAAAATGTACCTAATATTTATAGATTAGATAACGACCGTTTCCCATATTCTATCTATCTGTAGAATTTCCTTACTAGAGATATAATTTTCACATTAAACAGATGGGTAGATAGAATATTAGGGACGACTGTTAAGGTTGTTACAGATACCGGCACGGATATTGGGCTCTCGGCGGAAGAGTGGGGATCGCTTTGCGCACCCGTACGCATAAGGCAATAAGGCAGTAAATCGCTTCTGCGCAGGTGAAGGTCATGGCTCGATATCCGTGCCGATAACTGTACATGGTACATTTTCTTTGTGTCTGGGAAGTAGTCATCCCAAGGATGCGGGTGAAACTGCGGGCAACTGCTAGTAAATAGTAATGAGATATTTAACAAATAATTTATGAGATATACTACTGGTAAGACGGTTTGACCTACGTCCCGGGAGAACCACTTCTCGAGTAAAAATTTCTCACAGTTCGATCGATATGTATACCGAATTTCACTCATAGGAGTGCTGTAAGTTTTGTGCAATTGACAGCTGTCAATTGTCAAGGGAAAATTGCATTTTGTATTGACTGACAAAACTTTCAATTGCACCAAAAAACGGTCAGACTATAAATCGGTTCAATAGTTATCCCGAACAGACATTTTTTTTTATTTTGTGTGCTGATTAGCAAATAGCATGTGTTTCTAAATTATGTATTTATGAACGATACGATATTAGGTATTTAAGACAAAATGCAGGCATTACTGTATATGTGCTTTTTAGATAAAAGTGTTTTGTTTCCACTGTAGGATGTCAAACAAATTAATTTTCCAATTTGATTGTATTTTAACCGATTTCCCAAAAATGGGAAGGTTCTCCATTTAGACGTTTGTGTTTTTTTATTTACATAGCATGTAATAAATCTAGTTTTTATACTGTATAGTACAAATTCTGTTTTTGAAAGTTCGAACTAAACCTATCTCATGGGTATAGCAAGTACGCTCGACTCATGTTAAGATTTTTTTAGTTTTTAGCACCTACAGTCAACTTCAGGTCAGTGGTAACAGTTTTATAAGAAAATCGTACTTATTACTATTGAGTTAAGGTGCATGACAGTTACCACTGATGTGCAGTCTACCGTACGTGTCAGAGTGCAAATGTTTTTCAATAAACTTTTGCTATTTACACGTAAAACCAATTTGACGTCCTCCAATGGAAACAAAATCGTAATTTAATATTCTTAGGCGAGATTCCACTAAAATTGTTCGCGCACATTTGCTCGCGAACAAATGTGTCCACAGCTAGCATGTGTTCGCGCGGCGTTTGCAGTGTCGCGGACATGTTAGTAATGTTTGCGCGCAATGTGTTGCTGTTTGCTACAGCGAGTACACCACGAGATACATGCGTGTGAGTCACAATGCTGCACTCCGGTGGAATCTTGCCTTAACGTTGATAGCTGAATATATCGAAAAATTGTAAATGGTTGTAAATAATTTGTACTCTCAATAATGTATTTACGTTAAAAATAACATAACTTAATAATTAATAAATATTTTAGTTTTAATAACATTGGTTTTGTTTTATTTGACTCGATAACTAAACTCCATTTTATTTCGCTAAATAACCGACTTCCCAAAAAGGAGGAGGTTTAGAAGATCTTTTTATTCCAGCATAGACAATCTTGATATTAATATGCGTAATGAATCTAAGGTAGGTAACTAATTTAACCATGTTCCAAGGATCGTAGCGTCATGAAAATTGACGCTAGACGAAGATAATGAACTGGAACTTCATGATGGACCATCGTATCATAGCTGTGTTTGGACTCGTTAGAATGAGAAATCTTGTAATAATTTTTACACACATTTATGAAGTTGTGATTTTTAAATATAATGTTACCAGCTTACAGATATCCAAAACCGAACCCCTTATATCAAAAAGGATCAATAGAATCCACGTATTTATCAAAATGACGGATTCATATTTTAAACCCGCTGACCTTTCATTAAAACGTGGGTGGTTGAAGCGTGGGTAAAATCGTTACTGTGTAGGAATATACATACGGTGAAAATCTGTATTTATTATAAGGAAAATATGTTGATATTTGTAGGATTATACCTGTATAATAAAATAAACTGCCTAGCGTCGGCGTTTTTACTCGTCTCCCGTGGGAAATACTTCTCGCGCCCGGGTAAAACGTACATTTGTTCTGGTATCTAGGTTGAGGAGGTCTTTTTTTTTTTAATATTTACATGGGGGAGAAAGGGTAACACTTATGGTATGTCTGCGCCTTTCTCCTGACTGGTTTTGGGTTGGGGAGGTATTGTGGAGGGGTTTTAGATGTTGTGGGTAGTTTGAGGAGGAATATGTTTTATCAATTATATAATATATACATACATAATAAAGTTGAGGAGGTCAGATAGGCAGTCGCTCCTTGAAAAACACTGGTACTCAGCTGCATTCGGTTAGACTGGAAGCCAACCCCAACATGGTTGGGAAAAGGCTCGGCAGGCAGGCAGCGTTTAACCGTTGTCATCCGTATCCCGTGGGAACTTCTGCCCGGGATAAAATACAACCTATGTTACTCGGGAAGAGTGTAGCTTTTCTTTCAAGTCTGTTCTGTAGTTTCGAAGCCTTAATTCACACACAAACAAAATTTTATCCTCTTTATTATATTATTACAATGTAGCTGTTGTCCGTAGTTTCTCCCGCGTTCCGGGAGAACTTTTATACCCGAGAAAACTAGTCTATGTTGATTGGGGATAGTCCGGCTCCCAATAGTGAAAAAATAATCTAATTGTTTCAGTGGTTTGAGAGCTTTGGGTACCACCTAAGAAAATTTCAGCTGTCTATCGCGATTCATAAGATACAGTATTGTTCTGTTTCCTGTTTCTCCCTTCTCTTTGTGTACGGAACTCTAACTTAGCGCCGTGTATCCCGGCCTTTACTGCAATTACACGTGGCTACCTATATATAGCTTACACGAGTCTGTTTTGTACACGGACGAAGGAAATATAGCGGAGATGCCATAAGGCACGTAGATCAGTCGCCTTCTCAGTAAAATAAAGAACGGTGTTCATGACCGAAACGATCAGTTACGAGTTAACTGGCGAGCCGTCCGACTTCCTTGACTCATCTGTAGAAGATTTGGTTTTAGAAAAAATGGGATGGTTCCATAGAAGGCGTGTAAAGGGAGCTAGTAACGTTCCTCGTCCCCCTCGCACCCGCATGTTGTCGCGCTACTTTCTTAGGAAATTTTGCGTTATGACATCTCCGCTAGTCATTTTATTCTACATGGTTTCTTGTTTATTCAGCAACTGACTGTCAGTTGTTTCTCTGTCTGAATAAGTTATTTCATAACTTGATTTTCGCTTGTTACCTCGTCTATGTTGAGTTGTTACTTTGGACAGAATAATGCTAGCTTTCTTTTGTCATTGGTAAAATGTACGTGATGGCTGTTTTTCGCTGTTTTGACTGAGTCCCTAATGAATAAATATTAAGTTTTTTTTCGTTTTTTGTTTCTTTATTTTCCGTGGTTTGTTTGTATCCTTTACTATTGGGAAGATACCACAGAATATGGCTATATTTTGTCAGGGCAAGATACGGGAAGTATGTTGTTTCCACGGAAACGGGTTGCCCGGGTAACTGGGTTGAGGGGGTCAGATAGACAGTCGCTCCTTGTAAAACACTGTTACTCAGCTGCATCCGGGTAGACTAAAAGCCGACCTCAACATAGTTGGTAAAAGGCTAGGCAGATGACTTGTGAAAGCTATAACTAACTTGTGTAAGTTTCAAATCTCAGATTTATTTCGTTACATATTACCAACAATGAAGGTTCAGGGGCCCGATTGTCCTAAATTATTATGTCAAAATTGAGTCGCAATAGCAGTTTTAACCTTAGCGAGCTTTCTGCTACTAATATAAGACCAATCGTATTCCAATGACATTCGATTGGTTTAGTTTGCTCTACAATCATATAGCAATCGCAAATCATTTGCAGACATCATGATTCATTATCACAGAAACGGATAAAAACGTTTATTTAACAGCAAAAATGCCACATACGCTTCAATCGTAATTTAGTCGTGATTGGATCTCAGTCGGATGTGAACCGTTATATGTCGCTTAAGTAAAGTGGCAGAATCGTGCCCCTGTACATCTTAATATGCACTCGTGTATAAAATATTTACCCATAGCAGTGGGTGAGTGTCGTGGGCCAACGATGAAAAGGTCATGATCCCTCATTACGGATCAAAGGACCCTTGGGAATGGTTTAACTCGGTATTTATAAATGCCATTCTTAACAAAAATATGTTTAAAATGTTGTATCTATCCAAAGCTTGTGTCTAAGGTGTATTTAAACCGCCCACACACAAGCTATACATAATTCTTTTACGTGAGTAAAAGCCTAGCCTTTTTCCCAACTATGTTGGGGTCATCTTCCAGTCTAACCGCATGCAGTACCAGTGTGCCACAAGGAGCGACTGCCTATCTGACCTCCTCTTCCCAGTTACCAGGGCACCTTGGTAAGACTGGTTGTCAGACTTGCTTGCTACTGACTACCCGTAACGACTGCCAAAGATATTCAAATGACTGCCGGGACCCAATTATAACGTGCCTTCTAAGGCTTGAAGAAATAGCCTAGACTCGAAATCTACCCTCTATACTCACTTATACTTATGTTTTACAAATAATAAATACTTTGACTTTAAGTTACTTTTTACCCGGTTGCGAAAAGTACTTAGTTATGTCGTCGGGACGTGGGTGACGGAACACAACTAGTAGTTATAGTTGTCCTATAAAACTCAAGTAAATCAATGACAATGTACACAGATAAGTAATAAAATAAACAAGTTACTACTATTTACATAGGTATTACGTAAATAGCTTTGTCTTGCCATTATCTTTTATCATTTAGTTATTTTTTATCTGTTTGTAACAGCGGTTGTGTCTCTGTTTCAGGTAAAATTAGGTTTACCTACTATTTCATCATTATTATTTCAATTTTCTTTCATAGTTCGTTGACCTTGTTACTTGGTTGGATGTTGTTTGTATGTACTTTCTAAGAATATCTTAGATACCAATACCAACGACTGTGTTTCGGATGGCATGTTAAACTGTATGTCCCGGCTGTTATTGAACATCTTTGGCAGTCTTTACGGGTAGTCAGAAGCCAGTAAGTCTGACACCAGTCTAACCAAGGGGTATCGGGTTGCCCGGGTAACTGAGTTGAGGAGGTCAGATAGGCAGTCGCTCCTTGTGGCATACTGGTACTCAGCTGCATCCGGTTAGACTGGAAGCCGACACCAACGTAGTTGGTAAAAGGTTCGGGAGATGATGATTTCTTTCATAGTTCGTTGACCTTGCTACCCGAATGTTAATGGTATGGTAGTTAGACCGATTGTAGGCTGCGGGATTGTTCGCGCGAGTTACCGCGGCGCTGATACATAAAGGGCTTAAGAAGGAACATGGTGGGGTTTAGTCAGTATCTAAGAGTCTGACACTCTCTCACGCTGCACCCACAGCGGGGGCGATTCATTAAAAATGTATTTATGTCGCCGTATAAGGTAAAAATTAGAATAAAATAAACGTTAAAAAGCCAGTTATGCATAGATAGCATAAATACCCCTTTTATACAATGTCTATTGTATTTTTATTGAGTTTTATCGTTGAGGCGTGGTCTCACTGACAGCGTTTTTAGTCTGTAGGTACCACCTCTTTCTTTGTTCCCAGCAAAATTGTAGAAGGAAATGTTGATATGCTTAAAAATAATCAATAATTTTGTTATTTTATAAATGAATGATCCACTCGAATGTTGACCTAGTTGTCTCAACGCTTGCGGGGAGGACACGGCGCAACACACGCTCGCTGAGTGTGTAGCTTGGGAGGAGCAACGCCGTGTCCTCACAAATGAGAATCGAGGCGATCTGTCGCTGCCGGCCGTAGTGCGGAGGATGGTCGGCAGTGCAGAGTCGTGGGACGCGGTGGTGTCCTTTTGCGAGGAAGTGATGTCGCAGAAGGAATCTGCGGAACGGGAGAGGGAGATTTCGACTCCCTTCCCCGGTCGCCGGTCCCCGGTCGCAGAAGGCGCACCGGGCGCAGGAGAGGGGCGGACAACGCCATCTTCCGACCCCGTCAAAGGGCGAGGGACTTGGGGAAGTTCCCGCCCTTACTCAATGGACCCGAGGCGATGCACGGGAAGGCGAACACCTCACTACCCCGTGCAAGAGACGAGGCCCGTGCGAGGGCCAGCACTATTGTGGGGCTGCGGAAGGATTTGGATTCCCGCGGCCCCGCGCCCACGTGCAAGGGGGACACAGGGGGGTTTTAGCCGGTAAGAGTCCGGCACACTCCTCCGCCTCTCCCATATAGTAGTCATTGTAGTGGTACTTTGTAACAATTCCTTCTTGTACTTACCGCAAAAAAGTAGTTACAAGTTATGTAAATTACAAGATAAAATATAATCATCTAATCGCTCGCAAAGAGACCACACCCTCACACTATTGAACCTCGTTAGATCGTACGCGACTAGTTTTCGAACGAGGCGAAAGTTAACAAACGTTTGTCAACTGTCATTGAAAATGTCGTTGTTATTTCGAAAATATAAATGTTTTTCGTAAATATTGGAAGTTTTAATAAGTGAATTTTAGCTTTTTGACTTTATGGTTTTAAGTGTTAATTGTTTTATTTGATGTTTAATTATAACGATGTGTAAAAAGTGTGTTCTTATATTAAGTTTGTGTATGTAAGTAATTTGAAGGAACACTGTCTTTTTAAAATATTTATTTAGCGTCCAACGTTCCTTATTTATTACTTTCTTTGTCACCCGCGTCCCGCAAGAACTACTGCCCGTACCGTAATAAAATGTAGCCTATGTTACTCGGGAAGAGTGTAGCTTTCCAACAATGAGAATTTTTCAAATCAGTTCCGTAGTTCCGGAGCCTTAAGGGTAGAAACAAACAAAATATTTTTTAATCTTTATTTAATTAATATCGATCGAGAACTACTGGTCTGATTTGAAAAATCCTTTCAGCTTTGCTTACGTAGTTTATTCATTGAGGAGGACTGTATTCTACTCTTTACCCGGGGAAGTGGAGAAGTTCCCACTGGAGAAGCTATGAGGTAATATGGGTCGAATCATTTATCCAGTCACCTTTTTTTTAACGACGTCTGAAATCATCAAATGACCCCTCCCGCTGTGGGTTAGCAGCGTGAGGGAGTGTCAGACTCTTACTGACTAAAAACCGTCGTGTCCCGTCGTAGGCCTTTTATGTACCAGCGCGGCGGTAACTCGCGCGAACAGATCGAAAAACAGTCCAGTCACCTTGAATCGGAATTAACTTGTAACTATACAGTTATTAAATGATTTTTCCTTAGCATTTTATGTATAGAAATATATACTACTTCTATACTTATACATATAATAAAGAGTACCCTAAAGGCTTCGAAACTAAAGAACCGATTTGAAAAGTCTTTCACTGTTGTAAAGCTACACTCTTCCCGAGTAACATAGGCTATATTTTATCCCGGTACGGGCAGTAGTTCCCACGGGACGTGGATGAAACCAGGAGAAGCGGGGTGCAGGTTATAAATAAGTATTTAATACTTAGAAACCACACATTATTTACGTAGGTAACATTGAAATCAATATTTTATGGCTAGTAATAAAATTAAATTAATATGACTTGCGTTGTAGTATTATTTGTTAAAAGGCGTTTTAATGCTAGCTGGTTTTCCGCTTGGCTTGTAGGGTTCCGTACTCATACGGTAAAATGACCTTATTACCTACTAACCGTCAGTTTCACAAAGCTCTATTAAAATTAAACCTTCATCAAATATATTGCTAACACTAACACTTGACAAAGAAAGAGTTAGCAATAGATTTAAAGAAGCATTAACTTTAATGGATGGAGCTTGTGCAACTGACGGTAAGACTGTCCGTTATAGATGTCGCCTATCGACGGAAACCTTCGTGCGCGAATCCGACTTGCACTTGACCGATTTTTACTACGCTGGCAGCGTGGTCTAATTGTATCATGTTAATTCCTATATCTTCATATCTTTTTGCTCCATTGACAAATAGTTAAAGAATTTAATTTCTTTGTTACAGTTTAGGCGTGCTATCGCACTTCAAAACGCATGAGGGATCTGCTGGCATCAGAGGTAATGCATTGTTCTCTTTCATGCTCGATTTCTGTAAAGTAATTAATCATTTTGCTTAATTAATACTGGTAGATTGTAGTGTCCGGTCGAAGGTTCGGTTTCGGTCAGTTTCGGCCAAAACTTTCGCCGAAACCGACGCTGATGTCAGATGTTGTACGCGCTCGCTCTACTTTGTACGTTCTGGCGAACCTTGGCGGCCATGACAGTTTAGGGTTGGACCACATCTGGCAGCGTTTGTTCCGCCTGTGCTACCACGTGCTGCAGTATGCTGCCGCTGCGCTACGCACACAGCAGCATACTGCGAACTGGTGAAACTGATACTGTGAACTGGTGAAAGGATGCGTCAGCATTGTTTCGCGCGCTTCAGCGTTCTGGAGTCTCTCTGCTGACCATTGCATTTTGTCCGTAACGCCGATTGTCTCGAGGATTCCGCCGCGTGCTATCGCATTATGCTTTCTGGCCAAATGGCAGTTCTAAGCGATGGAAAGAGAAAGGGTGACTGGAAAAAGGCGATTCCGTGCTGCCGGATGTGGTCCAACGCTTAGTGAGTGCTAATAAATGCAAAATGATAGGAAAACGCCTCTATTTTAAGGTATTTCATACTCGATTACGTGAGTTTCGGTTACGGCCGGAAACCAGTTTCAGTTGGAGTCCAGTAAGATTCCCATTATCATCATCATCATCTCCCGAGCCTTTAGGCGTTCGGACAGACCGGCTCGGAGAGGAGAGCAAATTCTTAACACGTTGAAAATTGAGTACTTAGTATTTGAAGTAAGGTTTATTTTTGCATGCGCACTGCTTTTCTTATTAAGAATGCTCGAAGGCGCTCGGTGTGAAATAATAAGAGGAGCCGATCGGCTCCGATCGTGTACTTTTTCTCGGTCTTGCTGACGTTTGGCTCCAATTGCATCTCACGCAGCCGATCGGAGCCGACTCCGGTCTGTGTGAAAAGAAAAATGCGCGCCGATGCTCTCCGAGCCGGTCTATCGGAACGGACCCTTACTCATATTTTTTTGCAATTGTAAAGTCATCATCATCCTCCGAGCCTTTTTCCCAATCATTTTGGGGTCGGCTTCCAGTCTAACCGGATTCAGCTGAGTACCAGTGCTTTACAAGAAGCGACTGCCTATCTGACCTCCTCAACCCAGTTACCCGGGCAACCCGATACCCCTTGGTTAGACTGGTATCAGACTTTCTGACCTCCGACTACCCGTTACGACTGCCAAGGATGTTCAATGACAGCCGGGACCTACAGTTTAACGTGCCATCCGAAACACAGCCAATGGTGTCTAAGATATACTTAGAAAGTACATACAAACTTAGAAAAGTTGCATTGGTACTTGCCTGACCTAGGATCGAACCCTCGCCCTCATACTTGAGAGGGTGGTCCTTTACCTACCACGACTTTTTATGCTATTTTTTTTCTATTGTAAAGTGAATTTGTATATTTTACCTTTCAGTCTTTCGCAAGATGTCCGTCCAGCGACTGTCAGCGCTTCGAGCGCTGATGACTAGCCAGCCTCAACCGCTCGCGGCTTATATTATACCTACCGCCGATGCTCATAACGTGAGTATTTAACACCTATATTTAACGCAAAAATGAATGTTCGGATATTCAAAACTATTTTACGCTAATATTACTGCATAGACTTTTTGTTTGGCAAAAACATAGTGGCAAACCATGGCAGGAGCTGGATGCGAGAAGCCGAAAATCGATCTCAGTGGCGTGCACTTGGAGAGGCCTATGTCCAGCAGTGGACTGCGATAGGCTGATGACGATGATGAAAAACAGTACAGTTGAACCGCTTTTAAAACCTCGGGAATAATAATAGTTAAAAAATTAAACAAACACGCTTTTGATTTTGACACCAAACAGCCAATCCGCCATCTTGGGGCAGCCGCCATATTGGATTTGTAATGACGTTTCTTAGCTATTTATTGACATCAGAACTCAGAGCGCATCCTAATCGAAAACCGGGAAGTGGGTCAAATTAAGATTCCAAGTTTTTCTTACATATTTACATAGTTACAACTGAAGCTAATATGAGCGTGTGAATTATAAATATTTTAAAGGGGTCTCTTGCAATTAATGTATTTGTTTCATCATTTGTTAGGAAATGGAACTTTTTGTGTGTTAGTCCGATTTGCACTTGGCTAGTCTTTTTTAAGTAAAAAATCAATGAATTAAAATTTACTATTTTCCCTCCACAGTCCGAATACATCGCTCCCGTAGACGCCCGACGCGAATGGATATCGGGCTTCACCGGGTCAGCGGGCACAGCCGTGGTGACGACCTCGACAGCTCTCGTGTGGACCGACGGCAGATATTACACCCAGTTCCAGCGCGAAGCCGACCTCGTCGCGTGGACGCTCATGAAGCAGTGTAAGCACTTACATCGGTCCTACAAAAAGTCGGTCCGATTTATCCATCCTACAAAAAGTCGGACTGTTAGTTGCAACATTTTAGGCTCCCTACAAGAAGTTGGTTAGAAAACTCATCCTACAAGAAATCGGTCCGATTATCGGTCCTACAAAAAGTCGGATGGTGAGTAGGAACATTTTAAGGTCTCTCACATATCTAAGTATCTTATAATAAGTTAGTCAGATGGTCCTACAAGAAATCGGTCCGATTTATCCATCCTACAAAATGTCGGACGTTGTGTTAGTTACACTTGGTGGGTATCGAGCTTCACCGGGTCAGCGGGCACAGCCGTGGTGACGACTTCGACAGCTCTCGTGTGGACCGACGGCAGATATTACACGCAGTTCCAGCGCGAGGCCGACCTCGTCGCGTGGACGCGCATGAAGCAGTGTAAGCATTTAAATCGGTCCGATTTATCCGTCCTACAAAGAGTCGGACGGTTAGTTACACCGTTTTAGGCTGCCCGCCCATGTCCTGTAAATACGTCCTACGAGAAATCGGTCCGATTTATCCATCCTACAAAATGTGACAAATGTGTGAGTAGGAACATTTTAAGCACTCGCCCACATCTTACAATAAGTTAGTCCGATGGTCCTACAAGAAATCGGTCCGATTTATCCATCCTACAAAATGTCGGACGCTGGGTTAGTTACACTTGGTGGGTATCGGGCTTCACCGGGTCAGCGGGCACAGCCGTGGTGACGACTTCGACAGCTCTCGTGTGGACCGACGGCAGATATTACACCCAGTTCCAGCGCGAAGCCGACCTCGTCGCGTGGACGCTCATGAAGCAGTGTAAGCACTGTATACTAGCGTGGTACATCCAACACCGATAAATCGGTAACCGATATTTTGTAGGATGGAAATAAAACACTGTTAATAGTGATAGTGGAACGTGTCCTACAAAAAGTTGGTCAGATAATTGCTCGTCCTACAAAAAATCGGTCCGATTTATCGGTCATACAAATAGTTGGACCGTTAGTTACACCATTTTAGGCTGTTTGTCTACGTCCTACAATAAGTTGGTCAAAAAATCCTTGTCGTACGAAAAATCGGTCCGATTTATCTGTCCTACAAAAAGTTGGACGGCTAGTTACGTCATTTTAGGCTGTCCGCCGACGTCCGATAAATTGGTGACCGATTTTTTGTAGGTGAAAATTAGAACACCCAGCTCTTAGCGCAACGCACATGCTCTACAATAACATGGTTAGAATGTCTTAGTCAGACAGAACGTCCTGCAAAAAATCTGTTCAATTATCTGTCCTACAAGGAAACGGTCCTATTAATCTGTCCTACAAAAAGTCGGACGGTGAGTTGCACCATTTTAGTCCAACCAATCCAATCCAATTTATCTAATAGTTTTAATTATTTTCTTATTCTAGCGCAAACAGAAACCCCGACCCTGGAAAAATGGTTAACCAGCAACCTGTCAGAGGGGGCTGTTGTCGGCGTCGACCCTCACACCTTCACCAGGGATGAGTGGAATCCATTGCAGGTATAGTACATCATCATCATTATCAGCCTTTGTATCGTCCCACTGCTGGGCACTGGCCTAGTCTTACACTAGGGTGTCTTAACCTCATTGCAGTCATGAACCCTCAAAGAATTAAAATAATTGGAAATGAAAAACACATACTTCTACGTCCCACACATTTTTTTTTGTTTTGCCTTTTTATCGTCCCACTGCTGGGCTGCGGCCTCCTCTCACACGGAGAAGGATTGAGCATTAATCACCACGCTTGCCCAATGCGGGTTGGAGGTTTCAGACATCCAGGTTTCCTCTCGATGTTTTCCTTCACCTTTACTCAGTCGTGTACCAGTTCTAACCAAATTCCGAAGGAACTACTTCCCGTACCTGGATAAATATAGCCCACGTCCTTTCTCTCTTATTCTGTAGACTATCTGTGACCGATTTGAAAAACAGGCTAAATTCTGATTTCAATTTGACAATCTATACTATATTTATTGACCGAGTCATTTGGGTAGTGAAAATGCAAAATCTGAAATCCTTAATCTCTAGGTCACGTGATAATAACGTTCATTCCTTCTCTGTATCAGAAGATACCTTACAATGTGACACTAAAAAGCCAATATTAATAAACAAAATACTCCTCTTTTGTCCACAGACGG
Organism: Helicoverpa armigera; assembly: GCF_030705265.1. Lineage (NCBI taxonomy): Eukaryota > Metazoa > Arthropoda > Insecta > Lepidoptera > Noctuidae > Helicoverpa > Helicoverpa armigera. The sequence goes on along the minus strand of NC_087150.1, from coordinate 3,347,090 downwards.
CTCTAACGAAACACAACATGCAACTGATCCCCGTCTCACTGAACTTGGTCGATGAGGTGCGCCGACAACTCGGAGACCCACCGCCGAAGCGGCCTAATAATGCTATTATACCGTTGCCTTTGGAATATACTGGTAAGTTTAGAGTATAATACTAATATTATAGTATTAATATAAATTATTATAAATTGATACATATCGGATGGAAGTGCTCAAAGCCATTTCTAAGGCCCATTTTCGTCCGGGGCTGCGAGATTGTTCGCGCGAGTTACCGCGGCGCTGGTACATAAAAGGCCTACGACGGAACACGACGGTGTTTAGTCAGTAAGAGTCTGACACTCCCTCACCGCTGCTAACCCACAGCGGGAGGGGTCATTTGATGATTTTTGAAGTCAGTTGGTTTCAGAACATCAGATGTTTATGTTGTCGCCGTTGTGGGTTCACTTGGGTCTAACTGCTGGATTCGCATTTGCACGAGCTAAGCTTTTAAGTATTTAAATTAATTTATTCTATGACTAGCTGACCCGGCGAACTTCGTACCGCCTTTTCCATATTTGCTCACCGTTTAGACCTACCCTGGACTACGACAAACATTTTAAAACCAAAATCAGCTTTGGCCCAGCCGTTCTCGATTTTCAATCAGACTAACGAACAACAATTCATTTTTATTTATAAAGAAAGATTTACGAGTATTTATGACTTAGGTAAGACCGCTGGTGAGAAGATACAAGAACTTCGTGAGAAGATGGCCCAGAAGAAAGCTTCTGCTCTCGTCATCACTGCTTTGGACGAAGTTGCTTGTAAGTACATATATCCTACTAATTTATACAAATATTATAAAGCTGAAGAGTTTGTTTTAATCTCAGGAACTACTGGTCCGATTTGAAAAATTCTTTCAGTAATAGATAGCCCATTTATCGAGGAAGACTATAGGCTACTTTTTATCCGGGTTCGTGCAGAGGTTCCCATGAGATACGGGTGAAACCGCTGGCAGAATCTAGTATTATAAATGCGAAAGTTTGTATGTATGGGTGGGATGTTTGTTCCTCTTTTACGCAGTAACTTCTAGATGGATTTTAATGAAACTTGCTAGTAATATAGGTTGTGTATTTCCCATTAAAATATTAGATGTAATAGAGTGTGGAAATTTATTTTTTATTATCAATAATTAGCAAAACTCAAAGTTCAAAGTTTGAAACAGCTTTTGTGTTATTGTGATGAAACTATGTCTCTATTCTTTAAAAAAAATAATTTAAATATTCTATTTCAGATACTCTCAACCTACGAGGCAGCGACATCCAATACAATCCAGTGTTCTTTTCATACCTAATCATCACTCCTACAGAAGTCAAGGTATTTATTGATTTATATATTGCAAAACAATAACAAATCTATACTAATATTATAAAGCTGAACAGTTTGTTTGTTTGTTTGAACGCGCTAATCTCAGGAACTACTGGTCCGATTTGAAAATTTCTTTCAGTGTTAGATAGCCCATTTATCGAGGAAGGCTATAGGCTACTTTTTATCCCGGTACGGGAAGTATTTCCCACGGGATGCGGGTGAAACCGCTGGCAGAAGCTAGTACATATATAAATAATCATCATTATCATCTGCCTAACCGTGTTCCACGGAGTAAGGTCAGGCGCCTTCTTACGACGAAAACGATCAGTTACGAGTAACGAGGCGTTTGGGTTCTTTGAGACATCTGTCAAAAATTTTTGAGATTGCAAGAAAATGGACGGGTTCTAACTATAGTTATCGGCACGAATCTTGAGCTCTGACCTTCACCTGCGCAGAAGTAATTGATTGGATCCCTTTTCTGGTATGAAGTGAGGCGCGGGGGCGGGCTAAAGCGGTGATTGGCCCGCAGTGCATCGCGTCATAGCCGTCACTCGGGATTAGTTCTTTGCTAATAAATCACTTCTGCGCAGATGTAGTTCAGAGCTCAAGTTTCGTGCCGATAACTATAATACTCATTAAGGGTTATAAGGTCGGAGCTAGTAACGTTCCTCGTCCCCCTCGCACCCGCATGTTGTCGCGCTACTTTCTTAGGAGATTTTGCGTTATGACATCTCCGCTAGTCATTTTGTAGTCCATGCCTTTTCACAACTATGTTGGTATCGGCTTCCAGTCTAACCTGATGTAGCTGAGTACCAGTGTGCCACAAGGAGCGACTGCTTATCTGACCTCCTCAACCCAGTTACCCGGGCAACCCAATACCCCTTGGTAAGACTGGTTCTCAGACATACTGGCTTCTACCTACTTCACGACTGCCAAAGAAGTTCGTACTAGTACTGAGCTGCATCCGGTTAGACTGGAAGCCGACCCCAACATAGTTGGGAAAAGGCTCGGGAGATGAAGATAATATGATGAATTCGTAACGTAATTTGAGAGCACGTTAATGTCGGTCCTGCTTGTGATCTCTCCGCTGGTGTCGGATTGTCGTCCCATCGCGCTATGAGAGTGAAGGAATAGTGAGTGCACCGCAGTCCAAGCAAATGTGCCCAAACTATAATATGTCCTGCGCAGCTGACTGATCTCCTTATATAACAGCCCCCGTGGCCGACAATTGGCCTTGGACGCCATTATTATTGTTAATGTAATTTGTTTTATATTTCCAGTTGTTGACGGCCTCAGATCTGTCGACAGCGGTCCGTGAACATCTAGACCGGGAACAGGTGCAGTTACAAAGATTGCCGATCAGCGACGTCGAGGCAGTGCTCAAGGGGATGGCGGTAAGTAGCTACTCATAGTACTCATATATTATCATGTCATACATTATCACGCCAAACATTATCATGTCATTCATTATCACGTCATGAACACTTGTCTAAAAAAATTACAGATTATGACGTTGAAATAAGTTCAGTTTTGCAGCCACACTTTTTTAGACAAGTGTTCAACAAAATACAAAAAAAAATATTTCTTTTACAAAATTTTCTTCTTATAATTAGTTGCTGGAGTCTCCTTTTAGGCATGTAAATATGCCTGTGTTAGGAGGCTCCGCTCATCCTTAACAAACTAAAAGCATAGCAAGCATGTTTTGTATTTTAATTATTTAGTGGGTAAGTATTTATTTATTTTAGCCTAAGGTATATATATAAGGAATTGAATTCGGTTACAGTATTAGATGTGTGTTTGTGTGTGTATGTGTATGTGTGTGTGTGTATGTGTGTGTGTGTATGTGTGATGGTGTGTGCGTGTATGTGTGCGCGTGTGTGTGTTTGTGCGTGTGTGTCTCTGTAATCAATGCATGTTTATTCCACATATGACAATAGTTTTTCTGTTTCCTCATAATTTAGGGTTTTTATCCACTTTATCAGTACTGATTTACACTCATGAGAAGTCTTCGAGAAAATCTGCAATATTTTATTAACTTTATTGTAAAGATAAGCTGATCGTTTTTTGTATTGGATACTAGCAAAAGTAGTATTTGTTTTAGGAACAGTTGTGACTTTGTTTTTCCTACGTTTAGTTTCTATGCAAGGATCATACGTTAGTGTTTTATGTATTTTTAGTATGGTGTATGGTGTATGGTGGTAGTCGTGGTGGCCTAGTGGGCAAAGAACCAACCTCTCGAGTATGAGGGCGCGGGTTCGATTCCAGGTCAGGCAAGTACCAATGCAACTTTTCTAAGTTTGTATGTACTTTCTAAGTATATCTTAGACGCCAATGACTGTGTTTCGGATGGCACGTTAAACTGTAGGTCCCGGCTGTCATTAAACATCCTTGGCAGTCGTTACGGGTAGTCAGAAGCCAGTAAGTCTGACACCAGTCTAACCAAGGGGTATTGGGTTGCCCGGGTAACTGGGTTGAGGGGGTCAGATAGGGCAGTCGCTCCTTGTAAAGCACTGGTACTCAGCTGCATCCAGTTAGACTGGAAGCCGACCCCAACGTAGTTTGGGAACAAGGCTCGGAGGATGATAGTATGGTGTATACAATATATAGTTTTCGAACTGACAGTAGGTTGGACACTTGATATAGACTCACAGTAGGGAAACGTCGTTTCTTGTAGTACATGACTTTTATATTCTATTAATGAGCAGTCACAATTGTATTTAACCACAGAGGTTTTGTGACTGCTCATAGTTTTAAGTTGTATAATATATATTATACTAGCTGACCCAACAAACTTCGTATTGTTTAAACCTTCCCTGGACCTCTACGAACATTTGAAAACCAAAATAAGCCAAATCGGTCCAGCCATTCTCGAGTTTTAGTCAGACTAACGAACATCAATTCATTTTTATATATAAGAAGAAGATAAGTTTATTTTAACTTTTTAAATTTCTTTGTTTACAGAAAAAACTGTCTGAAGAGGGAACTGGGAAGCATTCTATCTGGCTTTCAAGCGATGCTAGCGAGGCCATACATAGGGCTGCTGCTGGGGTGAGTTTCTTCTTATCCTTATTTGCCTAGCCATTTCATAACAGCCGTTCGCAATATTCGCTAACGAATATTTGACAATACTTAATATAAATAAAACAGTCGTGGTGGCCTAGAGTGAGTCATCCTCCGAGCCTTGTTTCAACTATGTTGGGGTCGGCTTCCAGTCAAACTGGATTCAGCTGAGTATCAGTGCTTTACAAGAAGCGACTGCCCTATCTGACCACCTCAACGTCCTCAACCCGGTTACCCGGGCAAACCAATACCTCTTGGTTAGACTGATGTCAGACTTACTGGCTTCTGACTACCCGTAACGACTGTCAAGGATGTGTGTGAGTGTGTAGGTTCGATTCCAGGTCAGGCAAGTACCATAGAACTTTTCTAAGTTGTTATGTACTTGCTAATATCTTGGACACCGTTAAACTGTGGGTCGCGGATATCATTTGAACACCGTTGGCAGTTGATACATGTAGTCAGAAGCCAGAAAATCTGACAACCAGTCTTACCAAGAAGTATTGGGTTGCCCGGGTAACTGGGTTGAGGAGGTCAGATAGGGCAGTCGCTCCTTGTAAAGCACTGGTACTCAGCTGCATCCGGTTAGACTGGAAGCCGACCCCAACATAGTTGTTTAAAGGCTAGGCAGAAGATTATTCATGTGCGCGAAGTAATTCCCTCGGGATTTGGTTAAAACCGAGTGAAATAGCTAGTATATTAAAATGTTTTTTTTTCAGGTGGACGTGCTCAAAACTCCATTGAATTTAATTTCGGAGATATCTCCGGTTGCCTTGATGAAGCTTATCAAGAACGAAGTGGAGTTGCAAGTAAGTATTATCCTTTTAAAAACAATATATTTACGTAACTATATGGAAATGCCAAGCTTTTAACCGACTTCAAAAAAGGGGATGTCTTTGCCCCAGTCAGCACTAGAAGTCGATTAACAAATCTAAAATTTCTTTACAACAAAAATGACAAAAAAGATGTTATTTCAAAAGTAGCTAAAGCAGCTAATAAACGAGTTAGGATAGTTTTATAGGTACTATTATATTGAAAATATGTAATATCTATGTAATTAAATGAAATGGTAGTATTAAACTACAAAAAATAAAATATTCCGATAAACTGACAACCTCCTTCCTTTTGGGAAGTTGGTTAAAAATACTTCCTATTTTCAGAAGGAACTTGCTTGGAAAAATAAATAAAAAATCTATTTTCATTTCAGTGTTTTACCCGACAACTTTTTTTCAACTTTTCTAAGTTTGTATGTACTTTCTAAGTATATCTTAGACACCATTGACTGTGTTTCGGATGGCACGTTAAACTGTAGGTCCCGGCTGTCATTGAACATCCTTGGCAGTCGTTACGGGTAGTCAGAAGCCAGTAAGTCTGACACCAGTCTAACCAAGGGGTATCGGGTTGCCCGGGTAACTGGGTTGAGGAGGTCAGATAGGCAGTCGCTTCTTGTAAAGCACTGGTACTCAGCTGAATCCGGTTAGACTGGAAGCCGACCCCAACATGATTGGGAAAAGGCTCGGAGGATGATGTTTTACCCGACATTTAAAACTGCAGGTTCTCATTCAGACTTTTACGGATATTTCTCAGCAATTTTCCCCCCTTTTGCCGTAATTTACCTATTTTAAAATATTTTATTTCGCAGGGTTTCCGCGAATGTCACAAGCGGGACGGCATAGCGGTAGTTCGACTGCTGAAGTGGCTGCACGATCAGATCGACTGCGATAAAACTGTCACTGAAATACAGGCCGCTGATAAACTGCTGGAGTTCCGCAAGTAAGATACATTATAAATATAAAACTAAAATAATCTTACAGCCTTTATATCGTCCCACTGCTGGGCTGCGGCCTCCTCTCACACGGAGAAGGATTGAGCATTAATCACCACGCTTGCTCAATGCGGGTTGCTGATTTCAGACTTTACAGTCCAGGTTTCCTCAAGATGTTTTCCTTCACCTTTTTATCAGCCATTGGTGTCTAAGATGTACTTAGAAAGTACATACAAACTTAGAAAAACGGCATTGGTACTTGCCTGACGTGGAATCGTACCCGCGCCCTCCTACTCGAGAGGTTGGTGCTTTACCCAGATACAGTTGCAATCTGCAAAAAAATATTTTTGTATAATGTAGGTTTTTTATTTTTAATACCAACTGTTCCCCGTGGTTCCATCCATGTCTGGAGGGAACTTACTTTGTGCCTAACATGACAACTTTTCGCGGAGGGATAAAAAGTCTGACAACCAGTCTTTCCAGGGTATATTTATGCTCTAGTGACTGCATTGAGGTGGTCAGATAGGCTGTCGCTTCTTGTGACACACTGATACTCAGTTGCATCCAGTTAGACTGGAAGCCGACCCCAACATAGCTGAATATTAGTTACCAAATAAATGACTTTTTCTTTAAATTTACAGAGAGGAATCAAACTTCATGGGCCCCTCTTTCGAGACGATCCCCGGCGCCGGGCCCAACGGGGCCATCATCCACTACAGCCCGTCCAGAGACGGAGTGCAGAAGGTCATAGAGAAGAACGACATGTTCTTACTGGACTCCGGCTCACAATACAAGTTAGTGTTTATATATCACTACATAATATATAAAACAAAGTCGCTTTTTCTGTAAAAATCGGTCGTAAAAAGTCGCTTTTTGTGTAAAAATCGGACGTAAAAAGTCGCTTTTTCTGTAAAAATCGGTCGTACAAAGTCGCTTATTCTGTAAAAATCGGTCGTAAAAAGTCGCTTTTTGTGTAAAAATCGGTCGTTCATAGTCGTTTTTTCTGTAAAAATCATAAAAATCGGTTGCGTAGTTTTGAACATTTTAGCGTACAGAGGGACATAGGGACATTGGGACGTAGGTTTATAGGGACACAAGGACATAGGGACAAAGGGTTATAGGAACATTGGGACATAGGGCCATAGGGACTTAGGGATATATAGACACCCAGCGGGGCCCAGTAGGGCCAGGGCCTGCCGGAGCCGCGGGATTGTCCGCGCGAGTTACCGCGGCGCTGGTACATAAAATGCCTACGACGGAACACGACGGTTGTTAGTCAGTAAGAGTCTGACACTCCCTCACCGCTGCTAACCCACAGCGGTAGGGGCATTTGATGATTTTTGACGTCGTTAAAAAAATAGTAGTAACAGTTTTATAGGAAAATCGTACTTATTACTATTGAGTTAAGGTGCATGACAGTTACCACTGATGTGCGGTCTACTGTACTACGCTGTGAAAGTGTGTGTTTTGTTATTTCTAGCCTGATTTTTACTACGTATTGTAAAACAAAGTCGCTTTTTCTGTCCCTAAATCTCTATGCATGCTTAAATCGTTAAAAATACGCAATGGATTGTCATACGGTGTGTTTAATAGATATGGTGATTAAAAAGGAAGGTTTATATGTATAATATTTAATATTTTAAATATGTATAATATTTATACTTTATGAACTACCCTATGTATTTCCTTGTGTACTCTATGAACTCTTTATCAATATCCTCTTTTCTCCTTTTTCCTCAGAGACGGTACGACAGATATAACTCGAACTCGCCACATGTCTCGGTCGCCGACTTCCGAGCAGAAGTCTGCGTTCACGCGCGTGCTCAAGGGACAGATCATGGTCGGCAGTGCGCTCTTCCCGCAGGGAGTTAAAGTAAGTACTATACATAAGACATAAGATTGCCGGATTGGACCGATTTTTTGTTGGATAGATAATGGGACCAACTGTTTGTAGGATGGTCTGACCAACTTTTTGTAGGACAGATATCGGACCGAATTTTTGAAGGTTAGATAATCAAACCGACGTTTTGTAGGACCGATAAATAATCGGACCGGTTTTTGTAGGACGTTCTGACTAGGATTTACTGACCGACTTTTTGTAGGACATTCTGACAGATTTTTTGTAGGAAGGACGCTCTGACCAACTTCTTGTAGGACGTTCTGACCGATCTTTTGTAGGAAGTCTGTTAAGTATGTTTTATATTGGTCCTACAAAAAATCGGTCACCGATTATCTGACGAAGGTACCACAGATATAACCCGCACTCGCCACATGTCTCGGTCGCCGACTTCCGAACAGAAGTCTGCGTTCACGCGCGTGCTCAAGGGACAGATCATGGTCGGCAGTGCGCTCTTCCCGCAGGGGGTTAAAGTAAGTACCTCTTACAGCCTTTTGTATCGTCCCACAGCTGGGCTGCGGCCTCCTCTCACACGGAGAAGGATTGAGCATTAATCACCACGCTTGCTCAATGCGGGTTGATTTCAGACTATATAGTCTAGGTTTCCTCGAGATGTTTTCCTCCACCATTTTATCAATTTTATAAATATTAACAGTAAAAAAATACCATAAGGCGACAAAAATGGTGATTATTCGTAAGGCGATCCGACCACGTCAGACGTTTTGAAAGACAGATAATCGGACCGACTGTTTGTAGGGCGTTCTGACTGACTTTTTGTACGATATTCTGACCGACTTTTTATGAGATGATCTGGCCGACTTTTTGAAGGATATGTGCGTTGCGCTATTGCTATCAGCGTGTAAAGCAAATTGTATTGCAAATTGATTACCTACCTCATTTTTGATGCAGTTGTCAACGTACAATTGGACAGACATGACGAGAAGGTTTTAGCCATATTATTGAAGACTGTTTTATTTATTTTTTATAAAAAGTTTCGTCTACAATAGCAGCCATTTCTAACCTATGTTTGACAACAAATATTCTATCTCTCACCCCAGGGTAACATGCTGGACAGCTTCGCCCGTCACTCCCTCTGGGAGGTGGGGCTGGACTACGCGCACGGGACGGGGCACGGAGTAGGCCACTTCCTCAACGTGCACGAGGGACCCTCGGGGGTGTCCTGGAGACCATACCCCCATGACCCCGGCCTCAAGCCAGCGCAGATACTCAGTAACGGTCAGTGCACTACGACATACTGTGTAACTAGCTACACAACGCAGATAGCCATCCACCTAAATATAGAAGGATGCCGAATAATGGTGAGTGTTTTAACTAGAGTGTTGGACTTTAACCCGGATAGATAGACACCGAGGATAGATAGATAGTTTTAACCGTCTTCAAAAAATTTTGGTAAAGTTATAAGGTAAGGCCGTTTCTAATATTCTATCTCTGGCAACTAAAAGAGATCAGAGATAAGTTAGATCCCGGATAAGGGATAGGGTATTGGGACGGCATCTAGACAGCTTTGCTACCTAGCCACTTTGTGAGATTTTAACCGACTTCGGAAAAAGAAGGGTTCTCCATTGGACCTGTGCATTGCTATGGTACTGAATAATAGTGAGTATTTTAACCAACTTCAAAAGAAGGAGGGTACTCTACTTAACTTGTATGTTGGGTAACGGATTACGTTCGTTTCCTATATGCTACCTATCTCTTGATTTAGCTTACTGGAGATAGGAATTTGACATTACACACTTGTATGGGGCTAATAGATAGCTAGAATATGAGTAGCTTCGCTCGTCACTCCCTCTGGGAGGTGGGGCTGGACTACGCTCACGGTACGGGGCATGGAGTGGGGCACTTCCTCAACGTGCACGAGGGACCCTCGGGGGTGTCCTGGAGACCATACCCCCACGACCCCGGCCTCAAGCCAGCGCAGATACTCAGTAACGGTGAGGTTTTGGGTCGAGTTCGAAAAAGAAGTAAAAATTATTAGGAACAAAAAAATTGCCTCAAAACTGCCATTATAATTTAGTTATAATTTTTAGATTGGATTATGATTTTCGTAACTTTATGAAATACTAGCTTCTGCCAGCGGTTTCACCCGCATCCCGTGGGAACTACTTCCCGTACCGAGATAAAAAGTAGCCTATAGCCTTCCTCGATAAATGGGTTATCTAACACTGAAAGAAATTTTCAAATAGTTCCTGAGATTAGCGCGTTCAAACAAACAAACAAACTCTTCAGCTTTATAATATTAGTATAGATTTGAGTGAATAAAGTGCGGAGGTGCCATAACGGAAAATCTCCTAAGAAAGTAGCGTTTTGTAACACCAACAATCGTCGAGAGATGCCCCAAATACTCCGAACTACTCGTTAGTTCACTCGTAACTGATCGTTTTGGTCGAATTTGAGCTAGAAGAAGAGACCTGACCTGCATTATGACATTACCTCTGTCTTTCCTACACCCATGTCACGGATAGTCAGAAGCAAGAAAGTCTGACAACCAGTCTTACCAAGGGGTATGAGGTTGCCCGGGTAACTGGGTTGAGGAGGTCAGATAGGCAGTCGCGCCTTGTGGCACACTGGTACTCAGCTGCATCCGGTTAGACTGGAAGCCGACCCCGACATAGTTGGGAAAAGGCTCGGGAGATGATGATACAATTGTATTTAACACCCCTATATTAGCTTCACTTGTAACTATGTATGTAAAAAAATCTTGGAATCTTTAATTTGACCCACTTCCCAGTCTTCGATTAGGATGAAATTTTGCACACGCTCTGAGTTCTGATGACAATACATGACGAGCGTGTTTTTAGGGTTCCGTACCCAAAGGGTAAAACGGGACCCTATTGTTTTCGCTCCTCTGTCCGTCCGTCCGTCTGTCACCAGGCTGTATCTCATGAACCGAGATAGTTAGAGAGTTGAAATTTTCACAGATGATGTATTTCTGTTGCCGCTATAACAACAAATACTGAACACTGGAATAAAATAAATATTTTGGGGGCCTCCCATACAACAAATGTGATATTTTTGTTATATCACAAAATATAATATAACTAAAATTTTTTTCTTAATTACAGAGCCGGGCTACTACAAGGTGGGGTCTTTCGGTATCCGTCATGAGGATCTAGTGGAGACCATCAAGGTTACCAAGGATAGTGACCATCCTAGGGTAAGAATTCTATAAAAACACAAATAATAATAATGTTCTCTTAGCCGACTGCCGGCCACGGCGGCTGTTCTCATATAAGGAGATCAGCCAGCTGCGCAGGACATATTATAGTTTGTGCACATTTGCTTGGACTGCGGTGCACTCACTATTCCTTCACTCTCATGGCGCGATGGGACGACAATCCGACACCACCGGAGAGAGATCACCCTTCGTGCTCTAGTTCAACTCGCAATTAGCCCGTTTGTGCTGATTTTAGATCAAAATATATTTAAAATGTTTGCCCGAGGGAACTGCTTCCCTCATATGGATAAATTGTATCAATCAGAAGTGAAAGAATGTTTCAAATCGGTTTGAGATTCGGGATAAAACACAAAGTAACAGTTTTTTTATCCTTTTTTTTAAATACGTGATTCGAATTTTCCTAATTTATACTTATTTTTTGTATATTTACTGTTTGTAATGCCGTATATTGGCCAACAAATAAATAAAATCCTACTTATAAATGTGAAACTTTGTGAGAATGTATGGATGTATGTTTGTTATTCAATCACGCAAAAACGGCTGTACCGATTTGATTGAAATTTGGTATGTATCTACATACCAGGCCTGGATTAACACATAGGCTTTTTTATCAACACACCACGCGGACGAAGCCGCTGGTGGAAGCTAGTCTTATATAAATGAGGTTGTCTTACAACAATATTATTTTCTCCATATATTGTAGGCTAGCGGTCTGCAAGGTGACTACGACGGTCGTGGAGTGTTAGGCTTCCACACGCTGACGCTCGTCCCGCATCAGAGAGACTGCATCGATGTCACCATGCTGACGGATTTCGAGGTGAGTATTATCAATAGTTGCACAGAAGGAATGCCTCCAAAAATGTGATCAACAATATAAAAATATGTGTAGTAAAAATGTACTCGAACATTGAATTTGCAATGTTTAATTTTTTTAAAATCATGGAGGTCAAGTACCATTAGCCGACTTTCCCGCGGTTTCACCCGCATCCCGTGGGAGCTACTGCCCGCACCGGTATAAAATATAGCCTATGTTACTCGTGTATAATGTAGCTTTCGAATGGTGAAAGAATATCGGTCCAGTAGTTTTTGAGTTTATCCATAAGTTTTCCTCTTTATAATAGCGAGAATTTATGACTGAAGTCTGCCTATTGTTATTGCATATCCATAAAATTCACCAGAAATAACTGCCATGCTAACACCAAACCCGCCCCGCGCATGCCTGTACTCACCCCCGCTACCTACGCCCTCCCACTGTCTGTCACTATCTAATTTGCCGAACTAAAGTGTCATTTTCGCAAATCATCCTCCGAGCCTTTCCCAACTATGTTGGGATCGGCTTCCAGCCTACCGGATTCAGCTGAGTACCAGTGTGCCACAAGAAGCGACTGCCTATCTGACCTCCTCAACCCGGGCGACCCGATACCCCTTGGTTAGACTGGTGTCAGACTTACTGGCTTCTGACTACCCGTAACGACTGCCAAGGATGTTCAATGAAAGCCGGGACCTACAGTTTAACGTGCCATCCAAAACACAGTCTCGCAAATTTTCGCAAATCTATTCTATAAATATCGTAGTCTTTAATTAAAAAAAAAGAGTTTTTAAATTTTTATTAGTGAGTGATTGTAACGTTAACAACTATAACTTACATTTTATATTTAAAATATTTTTATCTTTTCAGCTCACTTACTTGAACGCGTACCACATGCGCGTTTTCGACACTCTGGGTCCGATTCTGAAGCAACGCGGTCTCAACGAAGACTACAAGTGGTTGCAACAAGAGTGTGATCCGATGACCAGGGGATAACACTTGGTAAGATATAAAATCAAATTCAAAAGTCATTTATTCAAAGTAGGCTGAAAATCAGCACTTTTTGAACGTCAAATCTACAAACGACAGCCCCCAAAACGCCCGCCCTTCACCACTTCCTATGTGTTTTTGCTGGGAAGAAGAAGGCGTATACGTTTTGTATTTTGGACTTTATTTTTATATGGTTTAGATGTATTTTTCAATGATGCGAATATGTTATTATCACCACTAGCTTTAACATTGGTAAGATTTTTTTGGATATTTCGCCTTATTTTCATATCTTTTAGGTCTATTTTTGAATAGATGAGTTATTTTTAAAAGAATAAGGTAAATTAAAGAAAATAATTTCAAAAATATTTCGACCTCTCAGGTCGAAATTAGTTCGGTAGTATGGATTTAGGCTCAGACTCTGAAAAGTTAAAAAATGAAAAGACGACATTTATATAACATGTGTCATGGCTTAAAACGTTGTTTGCAATATGACATTTTTAAATTCTCTTTTCATTTTAGGATTGTTTTGTCAAGCTAAGTACATACCTGTTTTATTTCTATTTTCAGATCGTGAAAATTAAAGGAGTAATATATTAACCATGGAAAACAAAGTATACTTGTATGTAACTTAAACTAAAAATATTCCAATGTGTGCTACCTTTTTTTGTATTGAAGTACAATAAATTATAATATACCTAATGTGCAATTTTTGTTTCATTTCTATTCACATTGTAGCTGTTTCAAGCATCCCGAAGGAACTTCTTCCTGCACCCGGATAAAAAGAAGCATGTTTCCTTTGCCATCGTTTTTAATTAGGGTTCCGTACCTACAGGGTAAAACGGGACCCTATTGTTTTCGCTCCTCTGTCCGTCCGTCTGTCACAGATGATGTATTTGGAATAAACTGGAATAAAATAAATATTTTGGGGGGTTCCCATATAATAAACGTGATTTTTTGCTCATTTTAAATAATGGTACGGAACCCTTCGTGCGCGATTCGGACTCCCACTTGGCCGGTTTTTTCAATTGATTTGAAGAAATTAAGCCGAAAGGAAGACAAATAAAAAACAACATATAATACAAATGATATTTATTATAATATTTATATGAAATAACTACCTAAGTTTAGTGTAAGTATAAGGCAAAATTGATTGTTTTTTTTCGAAATGGCACTGTCTTACAATTGACAACTTTAAGCAATAATTGTTTTTTTTTTCTTTCCCGATAATAAAAACTTAAAACTAAAATTTTAAATAGATAAGAATGTATATTTCTATTTTGTAGAAAAAATCTTAGTAACTAACTTAATATACTTTTAGTATAATGAGACAATTTTTGTATCTGTACAAAACAGAAATAATGAATGAAAAAAATTTGTACAATGTTTAAAAAAAGATGGAAATGCAAGATGAATTTGTACTATTTTCTATAAATACTATACTCCATTTGAATACTTAAAGGTAAACAATCATCATCCTCCTCCAAGCCTTTTTTCCAACTATGTTGGTGTCAGCTTCCAGTCTAACCGGATGTAGCTGAGTACCAGTGTGCCACAAGGAGCGACTGCCTATCTGACCCCCTCAACCCAGTTACCCGGGCAACCCAATACCCCTTGGTTAGACTGGTGTCAGACTTACTGGCTTCTGACTACCCGTAACGACTGCCAAGGATGTTCAATGACAGCCGGGACCTACAGTTTAACGTGCCATCCGAAATACAGTCATTGGTGTCTAAGATATACTTTACACAAATACATATTAAACAAATAAACTACTGCTCAAAATAATGATTCAATTAATAAATTGTTATTATTGTATTTACATTGATTCAAACAAGTTTTTAAATATAAAGCAAATATGAAGATTGTCTGCCTTTCAAATGGAGTATATTTAAGTGAGATTTGAACATTACAAAACGTTTTTGATTCGATACAAAAATTGTCTGTAACTTGATACAAATGTGGTCTCAAACATGATTCCCTGTAAGATATATTTTCATGTGAATAGGCGTGATGACAGGGTAAAAAAATTGTGATTCTAAATAAAATAGTCCGCATTTTAGATTGGAAAAAAAAATTGGACACGTATTTTTTTTTAACAAAACGTTAACAGTCATACCACAAGAACTTTTAAACATCTGTTGAACACTTGTCTAAGAAAATGACAGATTATGAAGTTAAAATAAGGTCCGTTTTGCAGCCACAATTTTTTTAGACAAGCTGTAGACACATGTTTAAGTTTTTGTAGTAAGACCATAAAAGTCATACCACAAAAACTTTTAAACGTCAGTTTAACAATTGTCTAAAAAAAATCAAATTATGACGTTGAAATAAGGTCCGTTTTGCAGCCACACTTTTTTTAGACAGTTGTTTAACAAATGCTTAAGTTTTTGTAGTAAGGCTGTATAACGCGACAAAGATTGAGAGTGGGGGGCTCGTGATGTCACGTCTATGAAAAAGTGACGTGTTTGTGAGAGAAAAGAAAAAATACGTGTCCATTATTTTAGGGTTATCTAAAAGACGGACTAATTACTTTTTTCATACACCATGTCTATTGAGTATATAACCTAATTTAAGAAAGCAATTTTCTAAATAGATTGAAATAAAATAAATTACAAGTATTTCTTGTGGTTCTATCGCAATCATTGATAGATTTTCCGGTAACTATAATATTATATTTAACCAAAGTTTCTTTAAGTAAAAAACATTTGAAAATAAATCCAAATAGATTTAAAATTAAATTAAGTAAAAATTAATTGTTGATAAAAATAATGATAACTATTAAATTGATAATAATATTTTATTTTATACATAAACATGTTTATTAAAAAATACATATTGAGGTGAATGCTTCGAATGGTAGAGGAAAATTTAAATATAAAACGTTTTTTTGACATTTTACCTAAGTTAAAACATAAAAAAACATTTACAGCCTTACTACAAAAACTTAAACATCTGTTGAATCCTTGTCTAAAAAAAGTGTGGCTGCAAGACGAACCTTATTTCAGCATCATAATCTGACATTTTTCATTTCAACAGATGTTTAACTTTTTGAAGTAAGGCTGTATATCTAGACACACGGCAGTGTGTCCGCCAAGTTCGAGCAAAAAAAGCGACACACCGGCCGTGGGTTATATTACACGAACCATTTCGGGCCAAATTCGACCCCCCTATAACTCAAAATCTATTTTATTTACGCATATCAAATTTCTAGTATCTGTTGAGACCCCCTCACTTATCTAAAATACAAAATTTCATTAATATACCTATTGTAGGTCTTGAGATATTGACGTCAGAAAATCGCTATTTTTACTATACACTCACTGACTGACTGACTGACTCACTCATCAAAAACCTAGACCACTTCCAATGGTCGTATTGACTTGAAATTTGGCATGGAGGTAGGTCTTTATGTCAAGGTAAAGGAAAAAATCTGAAAATGGCCAAGTGTGAGTCGGTTTCAAAATAATGAAGGTATTTATACCCCTAAGGAACTAAAACGAACTAAATTTATATAATATATCTTCGAATGGTCGTACCGATCTGAAATTCGTTACAAAGGTTTGTATTTAGTCAAGGTAAAGTAAAAATCTGAAAACGGCCAAGTGTGAGTCACTTTCGAAAATAACGAATGTGTAACTTTGATCCACGAACATAATATATGATAACATGTCATGTCAGTCAGTTGGTAAATCTAGGCCATTTAGTTAATCTAGTTTATTTCTTTGTAAGAAGCATAGTGCATATTCAAAACTTAATAATAAGAAAACAATAAAATAAACAACCTTACAAAAATAAATGAAATCCCACCCAAAACAAAAATGTGAAAGACTGCCAAGTTCGATGAAATGGGAATACTTCGCCTATAAAAGAAGTGAGATCTGAATAAGTACCAAGTTCCATACACATACCTTAGTTAAAAATAGTTACTTTTTAATGATGTTACTTGGCAAGTTTTAATAGAAAATTAAATACTTGATTCATTGCGTTTAGTAGGTTTATAACAAGGTGTGTGAAAACTTGCCAAGTAACATCATTAAAAAGTAACTATTTTTAACTAAGGTATGTGTATGGAACTTGGTACTTATTCAGATCTCACTTCTTTTATAGGCGAAGTATTCCCATTTCATCGAACTTGGCAGTCTTTCACATTTTTGTTTTGGGTGGGTTGAATTTACCGCTACCAAAAGATGCATTTACCTTAATATTATTAATTTAAGTATACATCTTTTTCCAATACGGATATATTATGTATTTCGCAAGCCACCATTTTTTTCTTTTCAATGCTTTAAGCAATTAAAGTATATAGGTTTAACAAATGTTATTGCGTCTTCCCGCAGCCGGGTAAAAAGTATTGTATGTCCCTTTTTCAGGCGTTAAACTGTACAAAATTGTATTCAAATCGGTTCATTAGTTTTGGCGTAAAATCAGACAAGAGTTACTTTCGCATTTACAATATTTATAAGTAAGGATTAGTAGTTCTATAACGGAGTTCTTAAATTATTGATTTACATGTTTATTTAGTATAAAAACCCTATATTATGAGGTCCTCAAAATCTACGTATCACAACTATTGTATAGTATCTTTCCCGCGGTTTCACCCGCCCCGAGGAAACTACATTATACCTTTTCAAATTACATCTGAACTGGTTCAGTATTGAGTAACAAACAAAATTTCGCATTTATAACATAAGTCGGTCTCATCATTCTCCGAGCCTTTTTCCCAACTATGTTTGGGTCGGCTTCCAGTCTAACCGGATGTAGCTAAGTACCAGTGTGCCACAAGGAGCGACTGCACTATCTGACCTCCTCAACCCAGTTCCGCGGGCAACCCAATACCCCTTGGCTAGACTGGTGTCAGACTTACCTGCTTCTGACTACCCGTAACGACTGCCAAGGATGTTCAATGACAGCCGGGACCTACAGTTTAACGTGCCATCCGATTTAAGTCTGCCTTTACACTTGTAAATTTTTCTCAGGTAAGTAACTTACTATAAATATAGAAATGTAACCTGTACCTTTTCGTAAACCGCTTACAGTAATTTTTTAGATCTTCTTACGACTTACAGAAGTGACTTACGTAATTATTACGGAAGCGGAATACGTAATTTTTACGGAAGCAATTTACAAGTGTAAAGTCGGGGTAAGTTCATTAATAGGTTTGTACAAAGTTATTTAATAGATGAATTATTGAAAAAGAAATAGCAATAAAACAAATCAAAAGTACATGGACGGTTTACGCCATTAATATTTTCATTTTTGTAAAAAGATTGATTTTATTGTGATTTAGAATGATTCTTGAATGTATGTTTTTAATATTCGTACTTTAACTACTGCCAGTGGTTGTCTCCGTTTTCCGTGAGAACTACTTCGCGCACCCGGATAAAAAATAACCTTCCTCGATAATTCGACATTTGAGTTCTAAATCGGCCTAGTGGTTCCTGAAATAATCGCTTAAAAACTCTTCAAGTTTATATTAATAGTAAAGATGACATAAGAAATATATGTAAATTTTTGACACATAACTGTTTCTTATGGTTCGTATAAAATTGTGATGTAAGTAAGACATGAAAATATGAAAAATAGATTATTCTATGTATAAGTATTAAAATAAAATAATAATTAAGTAATCATTGATATTTAAAAATATGGTATGGAAATAAAATTAAATGTGTTAAAAATGTAAAATTTGCTATTAAATAAATTATTTTGTGACTGAAAAACAAATGATTTTAAATGTTATATTGGTTTATAACACAATTCTTTATATGTATTGATTACGAAAAAGTGCCAGTGTGCCACATGGAGCGACAGCCTATCTGACCTCCTCAACCCAGTTACCCGGGCAACCCAATACCCCTTGGTAAGACTGGTTGTCAAACTTACTGGCTTCTGACTACCCGTAACGACTGTCATACTATTTCCAACTTAAATTCTTCGAAACCGGTTCAGCAGTTTTACTGTGAAAGCCTTAACTAAATTGTTTTTTTTATTGGTGTTAATGTATGAAGCTGAATTTTTCGTTGAAATAACAACCTCTTACTTTGTTAAGTCGGTTAAATGAAGATTAAGGAACGATCGACTTAATATAGTTTTTATATAAAGACTATAAACTATTTGGAAGTAACCGGCCACTATTTAATATTATCTTAATTATAAAAATATACCCTTTTTTAGTTTTACAGCGGTATTTTTTGTCTTTACTGCCCAATACATCTTAACTATAGCAAAAATAACAATAAAAAAACTAATTTAAAATATCGATTGATGGTTAAGAGGTTAAATTGATGATTTTTGTGTATTTCGTAGGTCACTAAAATTGTTTCTCGTTATTACGTATATAAATCATCATCCTCCGAGCCTTTTTCCCAACTATGTTGGGGTCGGCTTCCAGTCTAACCGGATGTAGCTGAGTACCTTAGTTTATTAGTTTTATTAGTTTTTTATTAGTGCTTTACAAGAAGTGTTATTATATTAGTAAGTATAGATTATTTTTGTACAGGGAATAATACTTGTAACAAAATACTATAAGAAAAGTAAGATGTATTGGGCAATTTTATCATGTGACATATGTATATCCGCCATTTTGTTTTTTTGTGTCACAAACTCTTTTTACGAACTCTATTCATTACTTACATACTTTTAATGAGAATTACTCAAAATTATCAATCAGATTACTTTACAAAACAAATATTTTTTAAATAGTTACTTGCCAACTAATGATGCCAAACCTCCTAACCTGTTCTCATGAAAGGAGATCAGCCAGCTGCGCAGGATATAGTATAGCGCATGAGCATTTGCACACAGGTGCACTCACTATTCCTTCACTCGACAACTTATGCAGTATAATATAGAAGTTGCAGAATTATATTTGGTTAAGTACCTATGTATTAAACTAGATAACTATAGAATATTGTGTATGATAATTATTTAGTTCAGTTCTCTCAGATAAAAAAATAGAGTTCCATCAAAGAGTTCGCGACACAAACAAAATACCTAACATTACGCTTTAACCCCTTGCTTATTCTTATTCGCTGCCAACCTTCTCCTTCTATGAATAAACGGCACAAAACCCCACAGAGCAGCCCCAAATACTAGCACGAATCCTAGCGTAACAAACAATGATTTATAAGACTGCGTATACTCAAACCAGAACCCACAAATTGGCGGTCCGATCAACTGCAAAATACCGTTGACAAAAAGACTGATACCGTAAGAAGACATTAGTCTTTCCGTTCCAAGCATCTCTGTCATTACAAGAGCTGTCACACCGACGTTTATACCCGAAGCAAGACCAAAAATCGAGCAAAAGACCGAAATTGCGGAATAACTTCTGACTAAAGGTATCATGGAAAGACTAATGCCAGATAGTAAAAGACCGAATATGAAAAAGTAACGTTTTGGTGTTAAAACTACGTCTGATAGTGCTGAACCGCCGATTCGGCCAACTAAGTCTAGCGCAGAAATGATTGATAGAAGATAGGCGCCTAATGATTTGTCAAAACCACATTCTTTAGCGTAAGAGGGCACTAAAATGATGAAATTCGTGTACGAAATCGCTGAAGTACAATTCGATATTAATATAACCAAATAAATTGGATCTTTTAGTAAGTTAATATCAAAGTATTTGCTTGGTTCCTTTTTAGAATCATCCTCTTTCGATCGCTTTTTGCAACCGCAACAGTAACTTATAGGTGCTAAGCTGTCTGTGACAGATTTTAAGCTGAATTGAGAAGCAAACTCACTGGGTTTTTCAAAAGCTGATAACGTGGACCCGTGAAAAGGAGTCGACATGTACTGAAAGCTAGAAGTAGACGGACTTCTTTTAGGAGTCTTAGGGACTCCTAATTTCTTACCAAACGCTTCTTGAGAGTTAACACGACTCCCCTTTCCTTCTGGGACCGATTCTAATAACGAAGGATTAGAAGGCAAATGATTTTTACTTGAGATATTTTGTAGCCCATGCCTTGAAGAACCGGTTTTTCGACTTAAAGCTACTTGTACAGCGCTGGCGGATCTTGCGAAATCTTTGGGGTCGTCCAGGTTAATGTTGGAGTCGTTTTTGAAGATTGGGGGTGATCCGTTGGGGTGTTTTTCAGCCGTGGGTGTCGGCGAGGGGTCTTCGGGGGTGAATGTCAGTTTTGGATTCTCAGAATCTTCTAGCTCCCCATCTTCTTCTATGAACGGTTCCAACTGAAATGAAAATAGTTTTGATATTAATATTGTTGGAAATTTGAACATATTGGTGTAAATGTGTAAGATATGGTTGTGTTATTTCGTATCTAGCATGTTCCCGCAGTTTCACTTTTACTTACAAATACGACATTTCCTCTTCATCAGGCTTTTGTTTTTATAGGATGACTGGTAATTGTGGTAAGTGACAGATACTTGAAATTTGATTTGCCCAAATTTTCAGACAGCTGTTTTGCTATTGTTATTAAAGTAAGATAAAAAAAAATCTTTGGAAAAGTATTTTATAATCAAGAATAGAATTAGTTGTAAGAAACATAATAGACTATATGTAATTATACAAGATGAGTTAGTTTTTTTTTCTATCGTTTGAAAACACTTTCGACTAAGGCCGGGACTTAAAATTATATTTCTTTACACAGTCCATATAATATATTTTGGACTTTAAATGATACTCCTACAAAAAATACTTGCTCTGGTAACATATTGCACTAAAAAAATAAAACGAATTATTTTGTACAAAAAATACATAATTTATTTTAAAAAATACATTTTTAGTTACTTACTAACTAACATTTGCTACTTAAATACAAAATTAACAGTTAACAAGTTTATTTAATCGCCATTCCCAATAATGTATCTATTATCGTTTTGCTTCCTCATCCATCCTCCGAGCTTTTTTCCCAACTATGTTGGGGTCGGCTTCCAGTCTAACCGTATGCAGCTGAGTACCAGTGTGCCACAAGGAGCGACTGCCTATCTGACCTCCTCAACCCAGTTACCCGGGCAACCCAATACCCGTTGTTTAGACTGGTGTCAGAGTTACTGGCTTCTGACTACCCGTAACGACTGCCAAGGATTTTCAATGACAGCCGTTTTGTTTACTGGAGTTTGACATTACTTATGTCAAAAGTCATCTATCTCTAAACAAATCCATCGATAGATCGAATATTGGGAACGGCGGTAAGACAATTTAGTTAAGTTTTTTTTTTAATTGAAACACAAGGGAATGGATACAAGGAATGAATTTAGAAATACTTACAACATAATGTATGGAAAAATCTCCAAGAATTATTCTTTCATCAAGAACAACTTTAGCTAGTTTTTAAAAGTCCTTTTTCTAGCTTCAGACAATCTGTGTGTACCAGATTTAGCATTTATAATATAAGCAAGTTTTTGGTAAATTATAACATTTATAACCCTTAATAAAATAATCACTACTCAATTTTAATTAAAAAGAAATACAGTAAAAGTAAAAAAAAAGACAAAAAAAAAATAAATGGCAAGAAGTTTATAAATGGAAAAACTATTTCCAATCACTGAAAACATTTTACATATTATTTCATCTAATAATATAAGAAAAAAAAGTATATTTATTTTACAATATCATTTAAAAACTCGAACTTATTAATTTACTTTCAAAATCGCAGTTTTATTCAAACAAAAAAACTATTTAAGTAATCCAGTCATATAATATAAAAAAAAAATATTTCAACGATTTTTTAGTTACATGGAAAACGCCAATTTCAAATAAATAATTCGGTGTCTAATAAAATAAAAATTAAATTATTTTAATAACTCGCAAAGCCTCCTAAGGTAACCTTTGTTCTTTAATAATTATAACTAAAAAATAATTATTATTAAAAGAAAGAATTAATCATATATATAGTTATCAGCACGAATCTTGAGCTCTGACCTACATCTGCGCGAAGTGATTTATTAGCAAAGAACCAATCCCGAGTGACGGCTATGACGCGATGCGCTGCGGGCCAATCACCGCTTTATCCCGCCCCCGCGCCTCACTTCATACCACAAAAGGGACCCAATAAATTACTGAGCAGGTGAAGGTCAGAGCTCAAGATTCGTGCCGATAACTATACATATCAAGTCTATACTAAAAAAGTCAAATTTAAATATACAAACAATATCGAATGGCATGTTATTTTATATTTTAATTAAATTCGAACACAATTTAAGTTATTAATCAACTGGCTGTTTCCTACGGTTTCACCCGAATTTTGAGCGAACAACTTCCCGCAACAAAAAATAGGCTATCTACCACTGAAAACATTACTACATAATTATCTCACGTAATATCTCATGAGATAAGCTCATTCAAAGAAAGAAATGATAAAAAAGTTAATTTCAATATTTTTCCCTCGTTAATAATATAGAAAAAATCAATAATATAGAAAAAAAACCAATTTCACATACATACTTACATTAAAAATAAAACTAAAAACAAATGCTTATCAATTCGGATCAAGAAGGTTTTAGTTCATAAATTCGTTTTGCAAATGTCAAATTATTTAAAAATACTCTATTATTGTTTAAAAAAAATTAAAACTAATAATTATTATAGCTAAAGATTTCAATTTTATACCATTTTCTATGTAACATAAAAATCATTTGTGCGAATAATTCTGTAAAACACACAAATAATGTATCTCGCGGTGTACTCGCTGTAGCAAACAGTAACACATTGCGCGCGAACATTACTAACATGTCCGCGACACTGCAACCGCCGCGCGAACACATGCTAGCTGTGGACTCGCGACATAGCGTACATATACATTTTTTATTGGTAAAATATCATTAATATATTATTTGTTGCATAAGACAGTTTTGTGCGTCGAAATAATTGCCAAAAATATATCCTTATTTTTTTAATAAGGTACTAAAAATTAATCTTATGTTAAATAAAAAAAAATATCAGTCAGCTGTAGTCGGCTGCAATAATTTTAACTAGGTTTTAACCTAACAATATAAAGCCCTGGGGCCCGATTCTCCTAAGTTAATAATGTCAAAATCGAATAGAAATTGAATCGCAATAGCAGTTTTAACCATATCGGGCATTCTGCTACTAATATAAGACCAATCTTATTCCAACGACATTCGATTGCTTTGCGATTGGTCTGCTATTTTGGTGATTTTGGTCTATACGGTAGTTTGCTCTACAATCACATAGCAATCATCAATCATTTGCAGACAAAATGATTCATCATTGAATGACAGAAAAGGATAAAAACGTTTATTACAAAGAAAAAATAGCGGAATGCCACATACGCTTCAATCGTAATCGAGTCGGGATTGGATCGCAGTCGAACGTGAATCTTATGTCGCTTAAGTAAAATTAGGAGAATCGGGCCCCTAAAATTGCTGCTCACTAGTAAAATCGGCGATTTGACAACTAAGAATAGGTCAGTTATCCTTATTTTAAGTAGTCAAACGTTGCAACTCACAGTATGTATTGCAATTTAAATTACAATTTTGTGCATTTTAAGTTTATCGGAATGCATATTCTACAAAATGTATAATATATTTTTTACCACAAAAGGGTAACCTTTTACACATATTTAAGTAAATACAATATCTGTCTGTATAACCTATAATATCTCCTTTCGATGCGAAACAGCATAAGAATCGTTCCTCAAATATCATTTTTAGGGTGAAGTACCCAAAGGGTTATCGAAAAAAACAATGGATAGATTATAGAAAGCCGCAGTCAATCCCTTTACGATACGTTACACCTATTTGCTTATTTATTTTGCAGATTAAGATACATATTTTTTTTCAATATAATTAGTAAGTATACATTGGCAATTTTCAATACAATTCACTTTTTTATACAAAGCCGTTTTCTGCGGTTTTACCCGCTTTTTGAAGAAACTACTTGACATACCTGGATTAATACTATCCCACATCCTTTCCCAGGTTTTGACCTACCTTCACACTAAACCTCATTGAAATTGGTTCAGCCGTTTTATCGTGAAAGCGTAACATACAAACAAATTGAGTTACTTTACGATTTGATACTAAGTAAGAATGAATGAGTAAATGTAATAGCTAAATATTATTTACTATTATAAGCACCATGGTTTATAATATATCTTTAAGTCAACTGGCATCTTAAGCCATTCATTCAGACTTTTCAGAAAGTTCTGACATTGAAAAAAAAAATTACATACCCCCAAGGTAAGAATATCATTCGTCAGTTAAATTATTTCAGCCCAAAAATGGCATTAGGTTTAACTAAAGACAGACGTATGGCCGTTCTGACTTTTCTGATAAGTCAGACTTCAAATATTCACAAAATGAAGTACCTTTAATCAATCATCATCTTTTTAAATGTACATTTGTACACAGCTTCTGACCGTTCTGACTTTTCAAGAAAAGGTCTGACATATTCACTAAGTACCTTTAAACAATCAGCATTTTTCCCATACATTTGTACACAGCTTTTAACAGTTCTGACTTTTCGAAAAAAGGTCTGACATACACACTAAATACAGTCCTTAAAACAAATTTTCGAAACAAAACTTAAGTATTATCAAGAAATAAACTATACTTTTTGTCCTTGTAAACCTGCTTTTCTGGCTTTTTCCTGCTTATGTTTATTTATTAAAGGCATTAAAAGCCACAAAGAAGCCCCACAAATAAAAATCAGACCAAAAGTCAGAAACATTTTGGTAAAATTCCTGTCTCTCTCAAACCAGAGACCACAGATCGGAGGTCCGACTAGCTGGAGTAGACCGTTTACAAAAAGACTAATTCCGTAAGTAGACATCAGTCTTTCGACGCCTAAAATTTCCGCCATAACTAATGTGGTCACACTATTATTAACACCCGAAGCTAGTCCAAATAAAGCGCAAAAAACGCTTATAGCAACATAAGATTGTAAGAACGGAATAATAGCTAGCGTAATACCGGAAAATAGTAGACCACCTACAAAGTAAAAACTCTTAGGAATTAAATTCAAATCGCATAGCGCTGAACCACCGATACGTCCAACTAAGTCTAAAGCGGAAACTGTACTAAGTAGATATGCACCTCGAGCCTTATCGAAACCTATATTTTGAGCATGAGAAGGTAGTAATATAATAAAATTTGTGCACGATATAGCTACAGTACTACTAGAGATTAAAATCACCAAATAAGTCGGGTCTTTTAAAAGAGTTAAATCAAAGAATTTATTGCCTTCGGTCTTTTTAGAAGATTTTTTCTTTTTGCAGCAAAAGCAGCAATAAGCTACATCTGCCACACTTTCCGTAACCGATCTCAACGAGAATTGGGACGCAAATTCGTTCGGCTGCTCAAAAGCTGATAACGTAGACCCGTGAAACGGTGTCGCAGAAACATGAGCGAAACTTGACGTGGAAAAATTTCTTTTAGGTCCTGTTGTCGCTGTGCTTAATTTACGACTAAAACCTTCTTGGGACCCCAACTTCTTTAACATCCCATCGCTTATAGAAGAGGAACTATAAGTCGTTTTCGGTATAGGTCTAGTATAAGACAGTTTTCTCTTTGAAGGGTTGTGACGTAACTGTTGCGATGACGTCATGCTTTGTATATTGGTTATAGACGGTTTTTTGTCCGGTGTGTGACCGTTTTCGATCTGTTCAGGCGTTGTGACGGTCATTTGGAAAGACTCGATCGGTTCTTCTTCTTCGAATAAAATGTCATCCTGTGAAATGGTTTTGCGTGATTAGTTTTGGTTTTTTTAAGGATTCTTTTCTTAATTACGGTGATAAATATGTGTACTGATGTATAGGAATTGGTATTGTTATCAATTATTTTGGGATGTAGCTTGAAACCAACTACACTCATCATCATCCTCCGAGCCTTTTTCCCAACTATGTTGGGGTCGGCTTCCAGTCTAACCGGATTCAGCTGAGTACCAGTGCTTTACAAGAAGCGACTGCCAATCTGACCTCCTCAACCCGGTTACCCGGGCAACCTGATACCCCTTGGTTAGATGGTAAGAATTGGAATTGTTATAAATTATTTTAGATAATTTTGGGATGTATCTCGAAACCAACTACACTCGCAAGCAAAAAAATGGAATCACCCCCTTGCAACTACAAATGTTGAACTTTTCAGCTAAGCTCAATTTTATTTTTCGCCCGATTGTCGTTGCTGTCTTAAAAAAGATGATTAGCTCCTGAAATACGGAAATGTTTTTTTTGTTTCTACCCTTAATTTGAAGCTGAAAGTATAGGCTTTTAAACGAGACCATAAATATTTAATTGTAAATATTGTATAATTGGCAATCGTTGTAATTGTATAGCGCAAGGGGGCGATTCCATTTTTTTTTTGCTCAGGAGTGTATTTTGATGTTTCAAAAGACCATTCACATGTCTATTTGAAATAATAATTAAAAATTTACTTTGACTTTGAAAGATACTTCAGTTCGGATGTTTGTATATTTTTATCCTTTAAAATTTTTGGTGACATAAATTACTTTTTTATACATCAGTACACATATTTATACAAATAAATATTATAGTATAACAAATATATTATACAGGCTGTTTTTTTCACAATATCATATATACATGGTGTACTTTTAACGCCAGCAAGCTTGCATTGCATATCTATTAAAACCTGTTTCCATTAAT
This sequence comes from Helicoverpa armigera, assembly GCF_030705265.1. Lineage (NCBI taxonomy): Eukaryota > Metazoa > Arthropoda > Insecta > Lepidoptera > Noctuidae > Helicoverpa > Helicoverpa armigera. The sequence goes on along the minus strand of NC_087150.1, from coordinate 3,319,451 downwards.
TTATTTACATGCATATTTTAAACATTTAAATATATTATATATTTTTATTAAAAACCGTTGTTAGGTAAGTGTTTTATTTACAGGTTAATTTCTGCAAAATGGCTCATAATTAAAAAAAAATAATAAGATTGGTATTAGTATTGTATATGTCACCGGAAAATAACAAGACTCGTAAATTGCATAAATCTTCTAGGTATTTTATCAACTCTCGGAAAACAATAAACGACAGTTGAAATGTACTAGTTAACGCATTGAATTTTAGCTAATTGATCAACTTACGGTACCTAGCCGTAATTTAATAGATAACTGTATTGCTACAAGTAAAATCATCAACAAATGGGCCAAATAGTAAATTTCAACGGCCGTTTATTATTTTCCAAGAGTTGATCAACTACCTAGAAAACTGATCAACTTACGAGTCTTTTTATTTTCCCGTGACAAACATGATTATTAAATTCTTATTGAGTTATGAGCCATTTCACATAAAGATGGTGTTGACCTAATAATATAGAAGAATAGTGGTGTATTTTTATTCAAATACCAGCTATAAAAAATTCTAGTTTTTTTTTATATCCCAAAAACCACAATTTAAACATGCACTAAGTAATTTTATTTACAAAAACACTATATCCAAACTTTTTGCAAATAATTTATATATTAGGGGAAAAATAATATATGCTCTGGCAACACCATGTACCGTTATTAACGTATAATCACTTTCGTTATCAACCTGTTATTTTAACACGTTATTTTAAGCGTTAGCACAGTAACGGTTACTTTACATTGTATAAAATAAAATGCGTATTTTTGAAAATGAAACAAAAACTCTGTATGAATGATGAATAAGAATATGGTCCTGTATTCATTTACTTATTCTATAACTACATACTATTAAATAGATGTGACAAGTTAAAATTATAAATCCGTCTAAAATAACCGCGAAGATACAACACGTTTTAATAATGAGTAACGTTATCCATAAAGTGGGTCCTAGTGGCCTAGTGAGTAAAGGACCAACCTAACAAGTATGAGGGCGCAGGTTCGATCCCAGGTCAGGCAAGTACCAATGCAACTTTTCTAAGTATATCTTAGACACCATTGACTGTGTTTCGGATGGCACGTTAAACTGTAGGTCCCGGCTGTCATTGAACATCCTTGGCAGTCGTTACGGGTAGTCAGAAGCCAGTAACTCTGACACCAGTCTAACCAAGGGTATTGGGTTGCTCGGGTAACTGGGTTGAGGAGGTCAGATAGGGCAGTTGCCTTAAACGTGACGTCACAAGTCTTCATTTCCAGCCTTATATGCCTTATATCGTTATGCAGAAATACATTTTCGCACCTGTAGAGACTACAAATATACGATTTTGATACCACTCGTGAAATGTTTTGTTAACAAAGCCTACTTAAATGAAACGATAAATAGTTAAACAGATGACGAACTAAAGAAGTATATGGACGCTTAATAGAAAAAAAAAATTCTTTTTTTTTATTAAAGTAAGCAATAATTATTTACGTCTAAAACAAAAACCAATGGGCACTTCATTGGCCAACCCTAAGTTTGGTAGTGCCAAAAATAGTCTAAAAATGTCAGACTTATTTGAAAAAAAAATGCTATGACAATCTTTTTTTTACTTTTTTTTTCAAAAACATTATGTTCCCTAAATTATGTTTTAATTGTAACTGAATACAGGTGATACAAGGAAAGTGATTATTTTCTGAATTTAATGGAAATGTTAGTGAGATTCAAAGCGAAGCGAACATGAGGCTTTTGGATAATCTTGTCTATTTAGATTATTTTGTTCTTGTACACGGTGAGAATTTTCTTTCACGTAGAGTTAAACTTTAATAGCCTTACTACAAAAATTTTATCATCTGTTAAGCACTTGTCTAATCAAGGTCATAATCTGTCATTTTTTTAGACAAGTGGTCAACAGACTTTTAAAAGTTTTTGTAGTACGGCGGTAATAAAGATTTAAAATATAATAACAGCACTTTCAAGGTTTTTTGTTATTGTACGCAGTTTTCAATATTGTTTTTGAATTTAAAACAACTTTCTGCGGTTCTGAATATTTTTCGTGGGCACGGAATTTCGTATCGTACAACCAAATGTACGTATATTTTGCCATTACAATTGTTTTGTGAAAAAGAAACCTCATCCATGTACAATTTTTGTTCAAAGCTAATTTACCTACTCTCATTCAATTTAACTAAATATACAAAAGAAAAACATAAAAGAATAATTTTCTACATTAACATGTGTTCTACCTATAATAACGAGTTTTTATAAATAATATGGGCCCATAAGTCAGAACTTATGAAAAATAAAAAATGACTCTTTCTTGCTACTTTCAACCAATAAGACCAATTTCATTACAACACAAAAAAAAACAGTTTTCTTAATACAACTGTTCACTATACATTTTCATGTTCAGATTTCAAAGAAAAACAGACATTTTTGTCTTGATATTTTGGGCCTTATTAAAAGAAAGATTCGTAGGTTTAATTATATGAATTTCATCACTATCAGACCTTCGTAAAAATATTATATTTCTATACTAAAATGCCACATGAAAGTCTACTGGTTAGTAAAACAATTATTATTAACAGTACGAAACTACAAAAAAACAGGACGGACAAACATAAAAATCTACGGACATTTTAGGTCATAGCTTCTCATTCCCATTATAGTTTTTTTTTTTTTTTAAATCGGTGTTTATCAGCCAGTTTCTTCATCAAAAGTAAAAGCCAAAGTAATGTCATAAAGTAAAAGTAACGGTCAAATTCGTTTTATCTATTAGTTTTGCTGTTACTTTAGCATTGAAAAAACGAATTTGACCGTTACTTTTACTTTATGACATTACTTTGGCTTTTACTTTTAACAAAAAGTTTAACAAAAAGTTCCTATAATTTCGAAAGTCATGCCCATTTTCACCAACAAATACCTACATTAAGAGATCCCTAGGAGCATTAAGGGAACACAATACGAATTTCGTTTTCGCCAAAGTTTAAGTGTCCCTTATAACCTCTATTATTGGGGGAGCTCTTATTCTAGGTAAGTGACACTTAGGGAAACGTTAAGAGATTGTTGGTGAAAACAGGCATAAGTCCAATAAAGATATTTTTTAATTTATTTACAATTTTAATTTATTTTATATTTTGCAAATAAAATAACGCAACAGCAGCAAAAGCGAAAAACTTGTTAAAAATAACTACATAAGTATAGTTCGTTTTAAATAAGTTAAGAAATAAAGAAACTCTACTTCCAGCGCTTTCAACCATTTTACAATAAACAATACTCGCTAAAAAACATTTTTTCAATGATTAATTATTTACAAGAAACCAGTCAAAAAAAGATCGAATTAGCTGCAAAAAGAGTTCCCAATATTTTTCAAAATTTATTTTAAACGAAATATATTTCGAAGCATGTTAGATACGCCCATTACGTTTCAATCACGGAGAAAGGACGAGCGGAGACACCATAAGGCAGGTAAGTCAGGCGCCTTCTTGTAGGTCAAATACGTGACCAAAACGATCAGTTACGAGGGAACTAACGAGACGTTCGGGGCCTTGACACTTCTGTCAATGATTTTGAGTTTCACAAAAAAATACCGGGTTCCAAAAAATACATAAGCCACCTTATTATAAAACGTGGTATTAAAAAAGTACCAGCTTTTCTACCACGTTTAAACCACCCCGTTCCGAACAGTTAGTGGACTAAACCTATTACTAAAGCGGGTAGGTACTTCGTAAAACCACGTTTTATAATAAGGTGGTGTAGGTCGGAGCTAGTAACGTTCCTCGTCCCCCTCGCACCCGCATGTTGTCGCGCTACTTTCTTAGGAGATTCTGCGTTATGACATCTTTTTTTTAACGACGTCAAAAATCATCAAATGCCCCCTCCCGCTGTGGGTTAGCAACGCTGAGTGTCAGACTCTTACTGACTAAACACCGTCGTGTTCCGTCGTAGGCCTTTTATGTACCAGCGCCGCGGTAACTCGCGCGAACAATCCCGCAGCCTTGGCAGACGCGTTATGACATCTCCGCTAGTTTTGTTCTCCGTGATTCTCAATATAACGAAGCTATGACCATAACATATACATATACATATAAAAACATATAATAAAAATGAATTTTGCTTACTTTACGCAGATGTCACCATGAGGCTCACTTGAGCAAGTTTCATTTTCAAAAAAACACCTTATTTTTTTGTATATCAAAAAAATATATTTTTTATGTATTCTCGCGTTTTTTTGTAACGGATATTTCTTTTTACTATGTATTACATAAACGACGATCATTTTTTTGTCGCAAAATATAACCTCTTTTTCTAGGATGGAAAAAACTTGACAACCTTTTTGCACAAGAAATTTTTATAATGAATTTAAATATTATTGTTAGCAATAATAATTAATATTAAATGAGTAAATATTACAATTTTAACACAAACATTAACTGCGAATTTAAAATAAATATAACCTGAAATTATTTTTCATCAAATTAAAATTGTGTCAAAAATTACCCAAAAATCGAAAACTTATAGGAATTTTGATAATCCCCAAACTTAAAACTAACTAACAAAAATTTTGACAAAGCTGGAAACAATTTGACAACACTGGAAACCCCATCAAAACAACTCAAACAAGCCCAAAAAACATCAATCCAATCAATTCCAGACCATTTGACATAACTGGAAAACATTCCAGCTTCATCAAAACTTTCGTCAACTTCATAAAATTCGTCAAACTGACCTGTGGACCGTCCTCATCTTCTTCCGGCTCCTTGTACTTCCTCACCATGTGTTCTTCTACTGGCTGGAAGAGCAGGGCTGCTGCCCAGACGTTGAGCATAATACCACCCAGAATTAGGACTGCGCCCCTGGAAAAAATGGGTGAATGGTTTAGAACGGGTGGACAGGCAAAACATTAGTTAAGGCTCCGAGATAAAATTATACAGAAGAATCGTTTTCTTAAAGGCTCTGAAACTACTGAATAGATTCGAGAAATATGCGTTTCAATGCTGGGAAGTTCCACTATTTTCGTGGTTCGAGTGGCATAGACTGTATTTTATCCTAGTACGGGGAAAGTTTTTATACCGCAGACAGTAGTTTGTAATATTATAAATGCGAAAATAAACCTTTATTTTTAAGCTGTGCTTAACAAATGAGTAATTTGATTCGAACTGTCTATCTGTCACGCTTTCAAGCCAAAACTAATGGACCAATTGAAATGTTTGGTACACAGACAGTCTAGCTAGAGTCTAAGAAAGGACATACTTTTAATGGCCTACTTCTTAACCTGATGCTGGAAATTGATCCCTCACTAGCGTATTAAGAATACTAAACAGCATTTATCAAAGACATACTCACTTATACCCATACTCTTCAAGCAGATACCTCAAGACGGGCGGCAGTATAATACTTCCAAAGGCGCTCCCAGACATACAGATGCCGTTCGCAAGCCCTCTCAGACGTACGAAGTATGATGTCACTATATATACTGTAGGAGGGAAGGCTAGACCAGCGCCTGTGCCTACCATCGCGCCAAAACTGGAAAAAATAAATAAAATTAAGTAGGTCAAGCAAAGCAAAGGCAAAAAAAGTCGTGGTGGCCTAGTGGGTAAACGACCAACCTCTCAAGTATGAAGGCGATCCCAACTTAGGCAAGTGCCAATGCAATTTTTCTAAGTTTGTATGTACTTTCTAAGTATATCTTAGACACCATTGACTGTGTTTCAAAAGGCACGTTAAATTGGTGTCCCGGCTGTCATTTGAACGTCTTTGGCAGTAGTTACGGGTAGTCAGAAGCCAGAAAGTCTGACAACCAGTCTTACTGAAGGGTATCGGGTTGCCCGGGTAACTGGGTTGTGGAGATCAGATAGACAGTTTCTGAATGTAAAACTGGTTTTCGGCTTATTACTTGAAATCTTTTACTTCGTCATAACCAATAACATATGAAGAACTATGTAAGGTTACCCAGTTGACTGTGTTTTGAGGAGATCAGATAAGACTGGAAGCCGACCTCAGCAAAGTTGGGAAAAGGCCAGACAGATTAAGATGACGATAGGCTTATTATCTATACTAATATTATAAAGAGGAAAACTTTGTTTGTTTGGTTGTAATGGATAAACTCAAAAACTACTGGACCGATTTTAAATATTCTTTCACCATTAGAATGCTATATTATCTGCGACTAACAAAGGCTATATTTTATCCCGATGCGGGCAGTAGCTCCCACGGAACGCGGGTGAAACCGCGGGATAACGGCTAGTTTAACTATAAAGTCGTTATAAACTCACCTAAAATACAAATAGGTGATAGAAAAGGCGCAGCTACTGAATATCATGCCGAACGCCGCAAAACTGCCGCCGATGAGGGTCACCGTTCTATACGACCATTTCACTGATAGGATCGATGATAGAGGACCTGGAATGCAAGAGATGATGTTTTAGTAATGGGAAGTTAAGAGAAGAAAATATAAAACGGTGGTCATTGTGTGTATAGTTGAATGGCCAAAGAGAGAACGGGGAGAGTGAACGGCTGGTGTCAGGAAGGAAGAAAGGGGGAGGGAGACAGGTAGAAGGAAAGAAGAAAAGGCCATGTGAAATATATAGAGAGGGGAGGATTGGAGAGAATTGAGAGACAAAGAGGGAGTGGGTGAGATGGGACGAAATTGTAATTCTAATTTGGGAGCAAAATGAGAAATAGAGGGAAGGGAGAGGGGACAGACACAGAGGTAAACAAAGGGAAATGGAAGAATTGGTGAAAGGAGATCGCTGGGTGTAGAATAAGCGGAAGAAGAAGGAGAGGGAAGAGAGTGGGAGGGAGGTGAGCTAGTGGGCGAGAATTGCTAAAGATTTTCATGTGACTTGTTTTCTTTTCAAACCCAAACTACTGTACAAGAAGTAGCACAGCGCTTGATGACGCAGACGCGCTAGATTGGAACACATCGTTGAACTCCACCAGTAGGACGCCAAAAGACTTGATAGTACCAGGTATTAGGATGTTCACTAGCGTTGCACCTGTGAAACGAAACGTTATGTAGGTCCAATTCGTAATAAAGTGATCATTGTTCTGAAGTGTAATGCCCGTTGTCACCAACAATCTTTTACCGTTTCCTTAACTAAGTGTCACTTAGAATAAGGGCTCCCCCAATAATAAAGGTTATAAGAGACATTTAACCTTTTTTGTTGGAAACGAAATTCGTATTAGGTGTTCCCTAAATGCTCTAATCCTAAAATCATACAATTACGATACGCTCTCGGCGCATTTTTTGTCAGATATGAATCGACTCTAACGGTAGACGCTACTCTTCATATATTTTTTTTTGGAATGATAATCAGAACTCTAAAGGGTCGGCGCAATATGTCATTCTCTTCCATTTTCCCCTGTCACTCGTCATACTGACACTCACTTCCTTCTTATTCATGTAATCTTTCAGTCAATCCATCCATCTTTTCTTAGGTCTTCCTCTTCCTCTCCATCCATCTATATTCATACTTAGCACACACTTTGTTACATGTGTATCATCCCTCCTCATTTCTTTCCCATACAATGACAATCTTCTACTTCTGATCTTTAAGAATCTTAAAGATGAGAAGTAAGCCGTATACTTCATCTTAAAGCAGTATACTCTAAATCTAATATAACAAACGCCACTGGTGGCAGATTACCTACGAGTACACACCATCCCCATTTGCCGTCGGGTGGTACCATCTCCCAGTCGCGTTCCGGCGCCGGACCTATGGTGAAACGACCTCCCCCCACCGCATTGGAGTCTTCTGGTAACTTAACTGTGGAAAGAAAGAGAACAATACGTTAATAATGGGGTTAAGTTTGAATGTATGTACCTAACCTAGGTAGGATATTCTTTAGTTTATAGATATTGTTTAGTTTAGTTTTTTTTTTTTTTGAAGAAATCACTTTATGGTACATGACTGATATTTAGACTGAAATACAAAAAATTGTAGGCAGAAAGTCTGAACCTAAACCATGAATTGCTAATGGCTGGGTCTCTGAATAATTACGAAAATCTTGGCTCGCACCATGTTTTCTTCTTTAGATAAATATTTGGACAAAACTTTCAAAGAAAACTGTGAGTCACGGGAAAATGTGTTGATCATTGTATCTTAGGGTGCGTCTAGACTGCCTATTCTATCGTCTCGTATAAAATCTATACCTACAAATATGTAGGTTACAGTAGGTACAGTTTTCTTTGAAAGTTTTGTCCAGATATTTATCTAAAGAAGAAAACAAATATGTAGAAATGTGTAGGTATATATTTTATACGAGAGGAGAGACTGATTTCTTCAAAAAAAAAACTAAACTAAACAATATCTATAAACTAAAGAATATCCTACTTCAATACCTATCAAGTAATCTGTAATTAAGTTGTATATATTTTAAGTTTAAGTAAATATGTGTATAACCTTAAATATTAAAACAACTGTACTATGAAAAAAAATCTGTGCCTAAATCTTCTCGTCAGACAAATGCTACGCTAAGCCTCATTGAAAATCGGGTCAGCCAAACACGAGATAATCGCGCACAAACACACATAGATCTAACAGAACCCCCTTTTTTTTAAATCTTTTAAAAAATACGCGTGCAACCGCGAGACAAACCTATATAAATAAGTGTTTAACCAAAGCAGTGTTATTAGTGCAAGTTAAAAACTGTAATATTTATAGCTACTCCCACGCTGGTTGGAAAGGCGCCAATTTTTGGAACTGAAGACTGGAATTATACGGGATGGTATTTCGTCAAGCGAGTTTGACCAAGTTAGTAGCTTTTGAGGCGTGCTGGTTTTAACAATGGACATAAAAAGGCGAAATAGAAAATAAAATTTAACAAACGGCTTATTTACACCTACTCTCTAAAATGAAATTAATTAAAATAATAATAACAATTACAAAATGGCATCAAAAAACTTATCATCACTGCCCACCGGGAGTGTACCTAAGAGGCTGGCAGCATTGCCACGTTGCGGTGGACGGCAAAAAAAATAAATGAAAAAGTATTTTTAACTAAATTAATTTATACAGAAGAAAACAATCTAAAGGTTCCGAAACTACTGAACAGATGTGAAAAACTCTTTCACTGTTGGGAAGCTACACTACCCAAATTTTACATAGGGTATATTTTGGGGGTATCTACAAAAAGAAGCTCCCCTGGGATGCGAGTAAAACCAGGAGAAATAAGTTTTAAAATGCCTAATACAAATCTCAATACGGTAGTCGACATCTATTCAAAAACCAATAATTTTATTAAACTGTTTTTAAAGTTACTTTCTATGCAATTGGTATGAAAATGCAAACTACGTCTAAATTTTTTTCAATAGTACCTAAATAAAAATTACACGTGACCCAATTAACACTTGGCCAATTTCTTTCCAACAGTTATGGAATTGGATCGCTGCCAGGCTGCAGGTCATAAGTTCTATAAACGTATATAAAATACCATTATTTATTACGGCTATTAAACTTTTAATTGCACTTTTTAAACTTTCAATGATTTATAAGTTGAAGATGCATCTTTGATGGAATATCTGCGTTTATCATCAGCCCAAGGAGTAAGGAAAGATGCATCAGCCTTAACTATGTTGGGGTCAGCTTCCAGTCTAACCGGATGCAGCTGAGTACCAGTGTGCCACAAGGAGCGACTGCGGCAACCCAATACCTCTAGGTAAGACTGGTTATCAGACTTTCTAGTTCCTGAGTACCCGCAACGACTGCCAAATATGTTCAAATGACAGCCGGAACCTAACATTTTAACGTGCCTCCTGAAACACAGAGGACCTCGTCATGCAAAGATGGATTGCCCGCGTCAAGTGTTGCTTAATCTTATGATCTTTCGACCCGTGTGGCTGTGCACGAGCTTGTTTCAAAGCTTCTTCATACTGCCTTATTCCCCCTAGTCCGCTTTAAAGTGTCTCTGTCATTCGTCATCCTTACGGTTAAAACAGAAGACTGCTTTCAATAACCTAAGTATCTAGAGATTTCTCATTAGATTTGTATGAGGCTAATGTCAAAAATCTATCTTTTCTCAAAGATAGATCGGTTATTGAAATTGACACTAACAAAATGAGAATCGCTTGCGTAGATAACGAAGCCGTAAAAAAATAATTACTATTTGTATTTGTTCCGTACATTTTCATTCTGTTGCTGAATGGTTATCGACGTAATTGATTAAGAGGAATATGGTAAATGGCGTAAATTATTGCTGTTATTAATTATTAAATGTATAATTCAATCATCCTTCCTTAATCATCATCTGCCTAGCCTTTTCCCAACTATTTTGGGGTCGACTATCCCGATGCAACTGAGTGTTTTCAATTAACCGACTGCCTATCTGACCTTCTCAACCCAGTTCATCAGTTCGGAGGCATCCCGATACCTCTAGGTAAGACTGGTTATCAGGCTTTCTGGCTTCTGACCACCCTTAACGACTGCCAAAGATGTTCAAATGACAACCGGGACCCACCAATTCGACGTGCTTTCAACTCGCCTAAACACCGAAGTCTTCAAACAAAATCTTCGCAACACGAATTTCAGTTTCAGGTGCGTCGTTGTAATAAATTTACACAATCTGAGATCTGACCTCCAAATACATCGTTTTGTTACACGCGACCGTGAAGACTAACATCTAAGTAATGTATTATAGTTTATGGTATTCGAGTAACCTTGGAATCTTGAAGCTAGAACTTGTTATTTTGTTGAATCTTAATATGTTATATTTTGGAGAGTAATAGGTTCATCCCATGCCCATGTGCCTGGGAGGACACGTAAAGCCGGCGATGACAATAGGCATGGTAAATAAAAAAAAGGAATAAGTCTGTTTTTTAGGGAAGTTACAGCCTTTTTATCGTCCCACTGCTGGGCTGCGGCCTCCTCTCCCACGGAGAAGGATTGAGCGTTAATCACTACGCTTGCTCAATGCAGGTTGGTTGGTGGTTTGGACTATATAGTATAAAAGTATAGGCTTTCAAACGAGACCATAAACATTTAACTGTATAATATTGTATCATTGGCGATCGTTGAATTTGTATAGCGCAAGAGGGTGATTCCATTTTTTTGCTCACGAGTGTATTTTGTTGAATCTTAAATTTTGGGAAAAAAACGCGAGATTTACAGTTTCTTCATACAAAGACAACGTGATTGTACATTAACACACACAAGTACATACATATATCTCACCCGCTTTTATGAAATAAGACATACAACACAAGTAATAAACAAGATTTTCCGTCATAAAATGGTGGCTATATTAATGGCGTGTTCATGCGCCATTAACAGAGAAATAAAATAGGGATCATAACCTCATCTTAAGTTTTATGGAATAATGGCAAAATTAATATTGAAGCAAGAAAATAAATAAATTTGTCACGTCTCAAATAAATCTGCAGTAATAAATAAATCTATATTAATCCCTACTAATATTATAAATGCGAAATTAACTCTGTCTGCCTGTTTCGCTTTCACGTTTAAACCATTAAAGTGATTTTAATAAAATTTGGTAAGTACAGAGATAGAACCTTGAGACAGAACATGGGAACTATCCCATGTTAAATGGATATAAACTATATGTGGGATAAAAACTATTTTATCCCGGACTTTTGAAGAGTTCTCTTGAAAACGCGATATAACCGAACTGTTCGCGGGCAAAGCCGCAGGCGAAAGCTAGTAGGCTATATTTTATCCCAGTACGGGCAGTAGTTCCCACAGGACGCGGGTGAAAACGGCTAGTCCTAAATAAGTGCAATTGTATTGACAATTAATATGTTTTTGTTCATCATAGGAAGCCTGATGTTTCTATTGAACGTACTAACCAGCCGTATGTTTTCAACTATAAAAGGATTATATTTTTAGATACGTTTAATTGACTGCAAAGCGTCCAGACTCCAGACTCTTTAAAAACAAACAATTTAAAATTACTAGATCTTTGTGAAATAAACAAAGAATCCATTATTTACATTCTCACTTATATCATTAATACGAAAGTAACACAAAACTACTGTACCATCATCATCTCCCAAGCCTTTTCCCAACTATGTCGGGGACGGCTTCCAGTCTAACCGGATGTAGCTGAGTACCAGTGTGCCACAAGGAGCGACTGCCCTATCTGACCTCCTCAACCCAGTTACCCTTTAGCAAGACTGGTTGTCAAACTTCCTGCCTTCTGACTACCCGTAAAGACTGCGAAAGATGTTCAAATGATAGTCGTGACCTACAGTTTAACGTGCCTTCCGAAACATGGAAAAACTAGTTATACATAGTACAATTGAGATAACTAGGCCTTTTTTTAACGACGCCAAAAATCATCAAATGACCCCTCTCCCGCTGTGGGTTAGCAGCGGTGAGGGAGTGTCAGACTCTTACTGACTAAACACCGTCGTGTTCCGTCGTAGGCCTTTTATGTACCAGGGCCGCGGTAACTCGCGCGAACAATCCCGCAGCCACGGAGATTACCAAGCCTTAGCAACATAATACGGATGACACACAACACAAAGACACGCCCCACTGCGAGTGCAAAACAGCTGTGTATGACTATATGAGTCACAAAGGCAACGATCGCTGAGTTTTTGTTTGTGAACCCGAGTTACCTAAACAATGACGAGTATGTACAAAGGTAGAATATCATAAGAGAAAAATTGTACTGAAACTGATTGACCTTAAACGCTCTCATTCACGAAGTAGTGTAGGTAGGAAAAACAAATGAATGTGTAACATTCAAATCATAATATTATCATTTGCTTAGCCTTTTCCCAACTATGTTGGGGTCGGCTTCCAGTCTAACTGGATGCATGAGCACCAGTGTGCTACAAGGAGCGACTGCCTATCTGATCTCCTCAACCCAGTTACCCTGGCAACTCAATATCCCTTGGTAAGACTGGTTGTCAGATTTTCTGCCTTCTGACTACTAACGACTGCCAAAGATGTTCAAAAGAAGATACACACATACAAAAATAGACAAAACAATATTTATAACCCTTCTAATTACAACAAATAATATAATTTAAACTCTTCTCCTTAACTTAACATATAAAATACTAAATTCGCTGAAAACCGCATGAAAATAGCTATATCCAAACCCGAGATACTCGCGCACAAACATACAGACAAGTCAAAAAATCAACTGAAAATCTCCTTTTCTTAAAATCGGTTTTAAAAACATCACATACCGTTTTTCTCATCACAGTGTTTATCACACATAGCACTGTTTCAGATAAAACTGAGCTAATTCTGATGAAATCCAATGAAACTAAATGCTAGATATCGCGTGTTTGCGAACAATTTTGCGTTGTATCCTTGCACGCTAGGTACTAAGGGCTAGATCAGATGGAACTAGTTTGTATTTTGAATAGTGGCTGTTTTACTCGCGTTTCGAGAAAATTATTTACTGTACCAGGATAAAATATGGCATATGTTACTCACAAATAATAAATTAGTCTTCTAGTGGTATGGAATTACAAAAACATGTATGACCGGAAAAAATTACAGTGAAAAAGTACTGAAAGAAATCTATGTACTATCTATAGTAATATTATAAATGTTTGTACCCTTAAAGGAACCGAAACTACAGAAGCGATTACAAAAATTATTTCAAAATTGAGACGCTCGCTACACTCTTCCCAAGAAACACAGGCTATATTTTATCCGTGGTTCAGAGGGGAGGCGAACGAAACCGCGGCAAAACGGTTACTTATTGATAAAACAAAATTTTATTCTTTGCTCGTCCTGTATTTTCCCTATTCGTCAATTGTTTCATCAATTTGAACTTGAACTCCTTCATACTTCATCTCATTCACACATTCATTCATGCTCAACATATCTCACTCACCATTTAACGTTCCTACATACGTACACATTTCTATAATCCAGTCGTCTAGACAGAAAGAATATGTAATATAGGTAAATATAGTGCTTGTTCAGACGGAGTTAGTCGACTACCAGTCTAGACTTAGGTTAGTCTATTTAGGACATTGGCCTATATTTCTTAGATAATACTGTAGATAAAAAACTTAATCATTTGAACATCTATGCCAGTCGTTACGGGTAGTCAAAAGCTTGAAAATCTGACAACCAGTCTTGCCAAGGGGTATTGGGTTGCCCGGGTAACTGGGTTGAGGAGGTCAGATAGGACAGTCGCTCCTTGTAAAACACTGGTTCTCAGCTGCATGCGGTTAGACATAGGATAGTTTTTATCCCAGACTTTTGAAGAGTTCCCTTGGAAATGCGATATAACCGAATTCTACGGGGACGAAGCCGCGGGCGGAAGCTGGTACGTTTATATAAATCCAGTTGTCTAGACAGAAAGAATATGTAATACTTGTTCAGACAGAGTTAGTTGACTTACAAGTCTAGAGTCTAGACTTCTATTCAGGACATTGGCCTACATTTCTTAGATAATAAGATGTTAAAGAAAAACATAAATGAAAAAAAAAACAAAAACTATTTAAGCCTCAAAAAAAAATTTATCTACCAATAAATATGTAATTGGGTTACGAGTTTTGTAGGTCCCACTCATTAAATCTTTCAATTCAATGTCGAATAATTTCAGCTAGTTTTTATCGTAAGACGTTTTTTATGCTAGCAATTTCCACTGGAGTCCCGAGGGAACTACTTCCCGCACCCGGATAAAAAGTAGCCTGTGTCCCTTCTCAGGCTTTAGACTATATGTGTACCAACCGTTTGGTATGGGTGCTGTAGATTTAAGGTTATGACACATTATAGCGGCACCGCAACAACACGGCTCCACACCAGCATTTAAGTTGTCATTCAATTTAGAGCATTAAATCGTGTATAGACGCCGTGCTGCAGCCGTGCTGTTGCGGTGCTGCTATAATGTGCCACAAGCTTTAGCGTGAAAGTGCAACAACCAGACGGAGTGACTTTCTCATTAATAATATCAAGTAAGGATTTCAGTGTTCAATAGTTAAAACCTTATCTATAAATAACTCTTATTAAGTACTTAAATAACCTACTTACATAGTAACCCTAATAGTTACTTTACGTCAAAAGAACGCTCACAGTTATTATTGAAACATTTCAATTAAAGTTTTCCTGTGTATTAAACTATTATTTATTACCAGATAACTGCGCAGTTAAAAAACATTAAATTATTCATGGACAAATATTGATTTATGATGCACCAGCTGTTCTCCACAGTTCAAGTTGCAGTTGAAGGGTAAGTACTAACCCGCGCAAAGGGATGAAAAGTATCCTACAGCCGCAGTAACTTACGCTTAAGTAAGTGCAAAATTATTATTATACTCAATTTGAGTACACACGTAAACCAATGGCATACATACAAAAAAATAAACTGCTGCTTAAAATATTGGATCAATTGTGTCTGCTATTCGCATTATTAAACTTAATTTTGCAAATCAAAAGTCATGTTAAGATTATATTTTATCTATCTATCTATAGGGAAGAGCCTTTGCAAATCGAGTATAAATAAAAATAAATTAAAATATACCTTAACAAACCTATAATTACGATCATATCATGAACCAAAATCCCATACCATACATAGTACACGTGAATCTTCGAAAATATACCTGTTTACTATCTCATTAACACGGTCGAGTGAAGTTAGCGAGTCACTAACGACGTGTGAACAAGCCATTAGGGGTTCTTGAGAATTGAGAATTTTCACGGAATTTTGTTAGTTTAGTATTGAGACTAGTCAGTAAGTCAGATAGCCAGTCGCTCCGTGTAGCACACTGGTACTCAGCTGCATGCGGTTAGACTGGAAGCCGACCCCAACATAGTTGGGAAAAGGCTCGGAGGATGATGAGTATTGAGACTAGTCAGATAGCCAGTCGCTCCGTGTAGCACACTGGTACTCAGCTGCATGCGGTTAGACTGGAAGCCGACCCCAACATAGTTGGGAAAAGGCTCGGAGGATGATGATGATGAGTAATGAAACTGGTATAAGACTTACTAAAAAAAAAACATCTGATTATAGCGGTTACACCTGTATCTCAAGAGAACTATCTCCCGCATCTGGATAAAAAGTAGCCTGTGTCCTTTCTCAGGTTGCTGAAAGTATTTCTGCCGGGACGTGGGTGACTAGCAGTGCTTGGTACGTCGTTAGGATGACATTGCAATCAAGTTGGATAATAAGTATAACTAAATTGTACAGTTCTAAATGGCAATCGGCTAACTTCATGTTATTTCAAAAGTATTTTATGAAATCTAAATCAATGTACACTTATTTACAGAAAAACAGTACTTTGAGTACATCAAATATTAAGACAAGCCCCCAAAACGCCCACATTTCACCACTTCCTATGTGTTTCCCATGTTTTATGCAAACAAATGATATTCTTATTTTACTGGAAAGAACGAAATGGCGAACAATTTCCCCAATTATTTTTAGCACAAATTACTTCTAAACCTACCTTTTAACTTCTTATATCTGTGTTTAGCCATTTTATTCACGAGAACACTAATCACAGCACCACAAAATTAAGACTCCAATATATTCTACCAAAGAGGTGGGTTTGAGAAAAGTTTGCTGTAAGTACCCACATGATTTTTATAATCGAGTTTTGGACACTGGTCTTTTAGGCCCGAGTTAATTAAAACAAAAACGTCAGTTTTCTTAAAATAACTAAATACGAAATTCACGTTCAATTTACAAAATAAACTGTTGTTTTGAGAACAAAACTTCTTAAATGAAAATTATGTACATATATTCATTTACTTATTAAAAACAAATATTGGAAATAATTAGGCTTTCTCATAAAATTACATTTGAGAAAATTAAACTTTTTTATATTTATATATATATATATATATATATTTTTTTTTTAAATTCTCAGTAATGGAAGAATTATTATTTTGTTTTTGGAGAAATAAATATTATTTTGTTGTTATTTTATTAATTTTGGATAAGTACATGATATAACAAAAAACCATACAACTACATGATTTATGTCAACAAAATATATCTGTGAGTAAAAACATTGTCATTTAGTGAATCTCTTTATTCCATTAAATTATCACTTGTTTTGTTTGTCCTACTATTAATTCTTCACACCATGACTAACTGAGTTGTTTGTCATAGTGGGACTGACTACCCGTAACGACTCGGGTAGTCAGAAGCCAGTAAGTCTGACACCAGTCTAACCAAGGGGTATTGGGTTGCCCGGATTACTGGGTTGAGGAGCTCAGATAGGGCAGTCGCTCCTTGTGGCACACTCGTACTCAGCAGCATCCGGTTAGACTGGAAGCCGACCCCAACATAGTTGGGTAAAAAGCTTTGAAGATGATGATGATTTATGTCAACTAAAATGTTATTTAGTGAATCGCTTTGTTCCACTATCACGCGTTTTGTTTGTCCTATTTATTATTCACGCCATGACTAACAGACTTGTTTACAAGCTTATTCCGTTGTTTACAAGTTAAACTGGTTTATTTGTTAACTGTCTGTTAAAAGAAATTGAAGTTAATTTATTTATTTACTTTAAATCTGAATGTTTGTTTGGATTTATAACTTTTAATAAGGTGTTTTTATGTTAAGCCCTTTTGGAAAAAAAAAAAACAAAAAATAATTTATATTCAGTATTTACCTGATTAAGTATTTCTCTTTAAAGTTACCCTATGAACCCAAAAATTGGGCTAAAATCGGCTTAGAGCCTGTCGCTCAATAAGATTGTTTCCCGATTATCATCCTCCGAGCCTTTTCCCAACTATGTTGGGGTCGGCTTCCAGTCTAACCGGATTCAGCTGAGTACCAGTGCTTTACAAGGAGCGACTGCCTATCTGACCTCCTCAACCCAGTTACCCGGGCAACCCAATAGCCCTAGGTTAGGTTAGGTTAGGTTAGGTTCGTGCGGTCCATGGCCCTATATGGGGCCCCTGTGTGGGCGATGGACCTGGCGGCCAGCACTCTAGCCATTCTGCGCAGACCGCAGAGGGCGATGGCCGTCAGAGTCGTCCGCGGGTATCGCACGATTTCCTACGAGGCGGCTTGCGTCCTGGCCGGATCCCCGCCCTGGGACCTAGAGGCTAAAGTACTCGCGTCGCTGTATCGGTGGCGCGAGGAAGAGCGGGCACGGGACTCGAGGCCGGTGCAGCGGCAGATAGCGCAGCGCCGAGCAGAGCTCCGTCAGGTCTTGGTGGCGGAATGGCGGCAGAGGCTTCTGCGCCCTACCGCCGGCCTCGCCACCGTCGAGGCGATCCGGCCAGTGCTCGACGACTGGCTCGGGAGAAGGCACGGCTCCCTGTCGTTCAGGGTGACGCAGGTGCTGTCGGGGCACGGCTGCTTCGGCAAGTACCTGTGTCGCATAGGCAGGAGCCGGACGCTCGGTGCCACCACTGCGTCCATGGCGGGGAGGACACGGCGCAACACACGTTCGTTCAGTGTGTTGCTTGGGAGGAGCAGCGCCGTGTCCTCACAAATGAAGTAGGAGGCGATCTGTCGCTGCCGGCCGTGGTACGGAAGATGGTCGGCAGCGCAGAGTCGTGGGACGCAGTGGTGTCCTTCTGCGAGGACGTGATGTCGCAGAAGGAAGCTGCGGAACGGGAGAGGAGATTTCAACTGCCGATCCCGCCCGCAGCAGGCGCTCCGGGCGCCGGAGGAGGGCAGACAACGCCCTCTTCCGCCCCCCATGAACGGGTCCAGGGGCGAAGGACTTGGGGAAGTCCCCGCCCCCTATTCAACGGACCCGAGGCGGAGGCGCGCGCGGGTGTCGACGCGCGCCTCTGAGGCGTTGCACGGGGGAGTTTAACACCTCACCCCCCCGTGCCCGAGGCGAGGCCCGCAAGGCGGGCCAGCACCAGTGCGGGGCTGCGGAAGAATTTGGATTCCCGCGGCCCCGCGCCCACGTAAGGACACAGGGGGTTTTAGCCGGTAAGAGTCCGGCACACCCCTCCGCCTCTCCCAGGCGGAGGAAGTCCATGAGGATTTCCCGAGAAAAAAAAAAGGTTAGGTTAGGTTAGGTTCCGCCGGCCTTGCTACCGTCGAGGCGATCCGGCCAGTACTCGACGACTGGCTCGAGAGAGGGCACGGCTCCCTGTCATTCAGGGTGACGCAGGTACTGTCGGGGCATGGGTGCTTCGGCAAGTTTCTGTGTCGCTTAGACAGGGAGCCGGACGCTCGGTGTCACCACTGCGTCCATTGAGGGGAGGACACGGCGCAACACACGCTCGCTGAGTGTGTAGCTTGGGAGGAGCAGCGCCGTGTCCTCACAAACGAAATCGGAGACGATCTGTCGCTGCCGGCTGTGGTGCAGAGGATGGTCGGCAGTGCAGAGTCGTGGGACGCGGTGGTTTCCTTTTGCGAGGACGTGATGTCGCAGAAGGAATCTGCGGAACGGGAGAGGGAGATTTTGACTCCCTTCCCCGGTCGCAGAAGGCGCACCGGGCGCAGGAGAAGGGCGGACAACGCCCTCTTCCGCCCCCCATGAATGGGTTCAAGGGCGAGGGACTTGGGGAAGTTCCCGCCCCTACTCAGTGGACCCGAGGCGGTGGCACGCGCGTGTGTCGGCGCGTGCCCCTGAGATGATGCACGGGGTAGGCGAACACCTCACTACCCCGTGCAAGAGACGAGGCCCGTGCGAGGGCCAGCACTAGTGTGGGGCTGCGGAAGAATCTGGATTCCCGCGGCCCCGCGCACACGTGCAAGGAGGACACAAGGGGGTTTTAGCCGGTAGGAGTCCGGCATACCCCTCCGCCTTTCCCCAGGCGGAGGAAGTCCATGAGGATTTCCCCCTCCCAAAAAAAAAAGGTTAGGTTAGGTTTCCCGATTATAACCCATACTTATTCCGAACCCCGTCAAGAGCGCGAAATATTATCAATTTGCTTAAAAAAACGTTTTAAACCACAAAAAAAAAATATTTCTAAAATAAAGACAAGAAAAAAAATAGTAAAAAGCTCACCTTTCTTCGAAGACTTAACAGCCACAAGTCCGCCATCTTGATTCTGCTGAGCCGGTACAATCAACACCTGATTCTCTTCTAGAAGCTTTTCATTCGCTTCATCTCCCTCATTCTCCTCCTTAACACTTTTGACAGGAGTCGCCATCTTGGATTTTCTCGCTACGCAATATGGCTGCCAGTTGTCATACTATAAAGTGTACTGACTCGTACACTGGAATGTTAAAACTATATTTTTCTTTTGTATACGTGTCTACATAATTCTATGTAGTTTATCAGTCTTATTTATTGGCTGGCTTTGATCTGTAACAAATGAAAAATAAATTGATTAGGGTGACTTTATATATGTATATCTACAAAAAATATCGATAACAATCAGCTAGGGTTACAATGCGTTTTCGTTTTTGTGGATAAGTCTTGGTTGTTAATATATTGGGTTGGTATGAAAGAAATTGTTAAAATGTTACAGATTTTTATAGCAAGGACCTTCCTCCTTTTTTGGAAGTCAGGTTCACTAATTTGGAGTGATAGCGCGACAGACATACACAGTTACTTTTGTGTAGTCTACTTATTGGTACTATAAACATTAAACAACCATGTAAAAAAAATCCCAGCAGATCAAAACTAATATAATAAACAGGAAACAATTTTTTGTTTATTTGTACCGTAAAAACTCCGAAACTACTGACCCAGACTGATTTGAAAAATTCTTTAACTATTGGAAAGCTACACTCCTTCCGAGTAACATAGGTTATATTTTATCCCGGTACAGACAGTAGTTCCCACGGGACGCTGGTGAAACCGCAGGAAACCAGCTAGTATCCTACTAATATTATAAACGCGAAAGTTTGTATGTATGGATGTATGGATGTTTGTTACTCTTTCACGCAAAAACTACTGAATGGATTTTAATGAAACTTTACAATAATATAGCTTATACATCAGATTAACACATAGGCTACAATTTGTAAACATATTGTTCGAAATACTAAACCTGCGCAGACGAAGTCGCGGGCACCAGCTAGTTAAAATATAAACACAAAAAATTCCAAGACTTCTAAAACTTGGTCAGCAACCACAGATTTTAATCAACCACCAACATAGTTTACGAACCATGAAGAGGCTATAAAAAACAAACGCTATGCGTACTGTGTAAAATCACTAATTGATGTTCAACGGTAAGCTAGTAGCAAGTAACGAGTAGTTTCAATGTCAAGGTTATAAATGACATTGTATGAAATTCACACCACAGTCTTCATCTGGTTAGCCTTTTTCCAACTATGTTGGGCTCGGCTTCCAGTCTAACCGGATGTAGCTGAGTACCAGTGCTTTACAAGGAGCGACTGCCTATCTGAACTCCTAAACACAGTTACCCGGTCAACTCCTTGGTAATACCGGTTGTCAGACTTTCTGGCTTCCGACTACTCGTAACGACTGCCAAAGATGTTCAAAAGACAGCCGGGACCTAGAGTTTATCGTGCCTTCAGAAACTCGGATGAACTCGTCATGACAAGATGGTCGCCTATCCACGGACCGACCACACCAAGCGTTGCCTAACTTTATGACCATTCGATCCTCGCGGCTTTAACTTAGCCGTAACTAACATTTTTATTGAACATCCTTATTTAATCTCGAAGTTTTTGATTGGCATTCACAGCTTCCTGTTCTAAGACCTTTAGAACAAAAGGAAATGGCAGTCAATTAACGTAATTAGCCTTAATAAGGAAATGAAGGTATTGCGGTTACAAACTACAGTGGAATTATAGATTGTTAACGTTTTAGGCGGTTGCTCTGAGGATAGTTGACCATCTTGTCGAAATGAGTTCTTCCGTGTTTCGGAAGGGCCGATAAACTGTGGGTCCCGGCTGTCATCAAACATCTTTGGCAGTCGCTACGAGTAGTTAGAAGATAGTTAGTATGACTGACAACCAGTCGTACCAAGGGATATCGGGTTGACCGGGTAACGGGGTTGAGGGGGTCAGATAGGGCAGTCGCTCCTTGTAAAACACTAGTTCTCAGCTGCATGCGGTTAGACTGGAAGCCGACCCCAACATAGTTGGGAAAAGGCTAGACAGATGATGATGATGGTGATGATAGTTACATACAGGTCAACATAATAAAAACGTGTCTATACTTGATAAACAATAAAATATCAACATACATATTTACTGTTTACAATGAACTGACAACCATTTCACAATTAAGACGTATCTCTGTTCAAAGAACCGATTATATTATTTACATAGCAATTATCGCTCAGAGATAAAATTATAAAGAAGTAGGCTTGAGACTGTTAAGGTCTTTTCGCGAATAAGTATCATCACAGTTTGATTAAATCATAAAAAAAATTGGGACAAAACATTGCTTTAGAAATGTAGTCTAGTTTTTTAAACTTGGAGATAAGATGGAAACTTCTCTTCCGAATCCGGATTTAAAGCCGACGTCAAAAATCATCAAATAACCCCTCCCGCTTTGGGTTAGCAGCGGTGAGGGAGTGTCAGACTCTTACTGACTAAAAACCGTCGTGTTCCGTCGTAGGCCTTTTATGTACCAGGGCCGCGGTAACTCTTTCGAACAATCCCGCAGCCCCGACAGGAAAGCCTCCTTCCTCGATAAATAGGCTATCTAACACTAACATAAATTGTCTAATCGATCCAGTAGTACCTAAGTTGAGTGCGTTCAAACAAACAAACCCCTTCGGCTTTGTAATATTATGGTATACTAGCTTTTGCCCGCGACTTCGTTCGCGTGGAATAGTGACTTCCGGCAGATTTTTGGTTTGACCAATAGATGGCGCTATATGTCCGGAATATTTTTTTTTTTTGAAATAAAAACTATCCTTTGTCCTTTCTCAAGTTCCAAACTATGTCTGTACCAAATTTCACACAAATCGGTTCAGTAGTTTAGGCGTGAAGAAAAGACAGAGAGACAGACAGACAGAGTTACTTTCACATTTATGATATTAGTTAGGATTTAAAGCAGAAAGCAGGCAAAACAACGGTCCATAGCTAGTCAATAACTACTAATAATAAGAATCATTTGGACCCAAAGGCTCCAAAACTATTGGACCGATTTGAGTAATTCTTCCACTGATGGAAAGCTACCCTCTTCCCGAGGAACATAGGCTATATTTTACCCCTGCACGGGCAGTAGTTCCCATGGAAACGCGGACAAAACCGCGGTCCACACCTAGTTTTATATAAAAATAGACATTATGCTAGACTTACTACAATACGATAGTATTATCTAATCAACGACTGAAGAGTGAGATTAACTTCACATATATCGTTTATTACGCTTCATTTAACCTAATCGCTTTGATAACGAATAAATAGAAAAAAGGAAAAACAAAAATGACACGCCCTCATTTGTTTTTGAGAAATGGTTGAAGCATGGTATTCATGCGGAGATGGTATGACAGATAATCAACATGACTGACTGGCTCGTGGCTAAGTTACAACCGCGTGGCTCGATCGATCATAGGGATAGCAATATTTGGCGTGGTGACCATCTTGTCATGATTTCGTGTTAGGCTCTAGACAGACGGACTGCATTTCAACTGCATTCCAACTGCAATTTGCAGTTCAAGGGCAGTTTGAATACAGTTGACACGACTGCAATAGAACTGCAAATCAAACGTGCAGTCCGATTGCAGATGGGAAATGCAGTCCGTCTGTCTAGAGCCTTACAGATGGCACGTTAATTTGGTAGGTCTCGTTGGTAAAGAACCATCTCTCATGTACGAGTGTGGTTTCGATTCCAAATCAGGCAAGTACCAATGAAACTTTTCAAAGTTTGTATTTATTTTACTTTCTAAGTATATAGGACACCAATGACTATGTTTCGGATGGCACGTTAAACTGTAGGTTCCGGCGGTCATTTGAACATTCTTGGCAGTCGTTACGGGTAGTCAGAAGCCAGGAAGTCAGACAACCAGTCTTACCAAGGAGTATCGGATTGCTCAGGTAACTGAGTTGAGAAGGGCAGATAGGCAGTCGCTCCATGAGGCACACTGGTACTCAGCTGCATGCGGTTAGACTGGAAGCCGACCCCAACATAGTTGGGAAAAGACCACGCAGATGATGAGATTTCACGCGATGTGACATCACCATTCGAGTAGCAACAAGTTTCCAAAAACCCTCATATTTGTAATCTATAAAACAGCATATTGCTATCATATAATGTGTTTAATCAAATCGGCATTACTTTAAGTACAATCAGCTTCAGGTCAGTGGTAACAGTTTTATAGGAAAATCGTACTTATTATTATTGAGTTAAGGTGCATGACAGTTACCACTGATGTGCGGTCTGCTTTCCTCTATCTGTATCACTTATCACGTATTTGACAGCTACAAAATCTTTACAAGCAATTTCTTGAGATTGTATGTAGTTTTTTTCTTAGGTCACTTGAAAGTCTGAGATCAGTTTTATACAGCAAAGTCTGACACGCTCGTTACATTTACTGATCAATCATTTCACAATTTCCCAACATATAATCACCTGCTTTTTCCCAAACTATATAGAGGTCGGCTTCCGGTCTTAACCGAATAAACGTATACTACCTTATCAACCCCGTTACACAGGCGACCCATGGAAATATACCGTCCACGACTGCTAGCACATCCATGTTGGAAGCCTTCAGGGGGGATTTAAGAAAAATAAACCTTGCTATGTATTGTAGGCCACATTTCCGGTTTAAGTTCAGCATTAAGTTTGAAACCATTAAGATTTAAATATAGTTATGAAAGAGAGGATTGTGCCGACCTAAAATAAATTGGGAACAGGGTAGGAAAAAGATACATTTAAGAAGTTTGTGCGAGCAATATAAATATCTAGTCAAAAAAATCCAAAAATAGAAGTAATGTAATTATATGTTTTTACGAAATACTATGTTATTATCATATAATTATGATACGGGTGAAACATACGATACTAATTACTACATTATTATTATTATTTAACGATCTTACTTTCTTGATAATTTACTATCGGCTTAATACCTAAACTTTATAAGTAGGTACGGTCATCGTCAAAAGCTATACACGTCTGTCATCTGCCACACCCTTCCCCAACTATGTTGAGGTCGGCTTCCAGTCTAACCGGATGCAGCTGAGTACAAAAGCAACTGCCTGTCTGACTACCTCTACCCTGTTACCCGGGCAATCCAATACCCCTTGGTAAGACTGGTTGATTACCCGTACGTAGCGCCTGTCAAATGTCAACCTACAGTTTATCGTGCTTCCCGAAACTTTTATAAACGATCGATCCATGCAGCTTTGACTTACGTTAACGTAGGTATAGGGTCATAATTTTATAAAAACGCCAAAATTAATTAACTAGAATGCTAGAACTTTTAAAAAAGTAGATAAATACTTCGGTAAGATATAGACGACCCGGTGTTACGCAGTTTTAAAAATAGTGATATGTTCAGCAGCTTTTGAAGCTGACTGTACATAAGCGATCATGCAGACATATTATGTAATATCAAAGAAACGTTTTATCTAAGTAATAAAATGTGTATTGATAAATGTAACAATAAGTTTGTTTTGCGGAATAGATAAACTTATACATCTTACTAAATAATATAAACACATTTGTTACTCTTACGCAAAAACTACTAATTGTATTTTAATGAAACTTTGTAATATAGATTTATATAGGCTACTTCTTGTCCATGTGTGGGTAGTAGGTCCCACGAAACGAGGGTGAAGTCACTGTCATAACGAGTTCAGAAGGCTACCTCGTGGGTCCCAGCTGTCATTTGAACATGTTTGTCAGTCACTACGGGTAGTCAGAAGACAAGAGTCTAACAACTAGCTTTACTTAGGAGTAGGGCTGCCATCCGTCCGGGTTTCCCCGGATTTGTCCTCGTTTGGAGGCCGTCCGGGGGCCGTCCGGGCGGGGTTTCAAGAAGTGTCCGGGGAAAACCCGGACACTTTTCATGTAAGGAAGCACCTCATTGAATTCAAGTATATGTCAATAGTAAATGGATTACAAATTAGGTATTATTTTGTTTACTTAAATAATTTATAAATATTGATGGAAAGCATCGCAGGCGGGGACCAACAGAAGCTTATTTATAGTCATTTCGGTTGTGCACCATTTAGCAGAATTTTCGTTGGTGGCGGTCAAGGTGGTCCCCGCCTGCGATGCTTTCCATCAATATTTATAAATTATATTCAGTAAATTTGTATTCAAAATAAGTTTCTGTTTATTTAACTATCGATTACGAACACATATTGTAGTGTATTTTAATATAGGTATTGTTTAAACGGTATTACATAATTAGTTTTTAGCATTTGATTGATCAATATTATTGTGGGGCTTGTTTTACTCTTTTTTTAGTGTGCAGTCGGGTATTTTGTTTTTTTAATAATAATTCTTTTATTTATAACTTTTTAGCTGTTTTTATTTAACGAAAATGTTGTAGATGTAGAAGACTATGTATATGTAAGTACCATTTTAAATTCGCTATTTAGAGACGACCGTCAACGACGTGTGCCCTTATGCGTGTGCCCGCATTCGGGCTGTATACTCGAGCATATCCCCCTCCGCACCGCGCCGCGCGCCGCATGCCAGGCCACGCCCTATCTTTTTGCTTGCTAACGCATGAGTTGCTTTGCATTGACGCAGAATTAACATGTTCCCGTGGGAATTTTGAGAAAAAACGTATCCTATATTAATTATTACTCCCGTGATTGAAATGAATCTAATGATACCGCATACATATTTTTTTAAAGGGAAATTTAGAAAAAATATCCCGTGGGACTTTTAGGATAAAATGTATCCTATGACACTCCCGTAATCAAGACAAATCTAACGATACCTCATACATCAAAATCCATCAAGCCGTTTAGGCTACAGGAGGTCACAAAGGAACAGACATACATACATACTTACATACACTCGAAAAACATTACCCTCCTTCTTTGGCAGTCGGGTAAAAAATAGTACTCGTTCGGGGTAAAAATGCGATTTACGCCAAATGTCCGGGTTTTTTTAATGTTTGTCCGGGTTTGGCGAAATTCGAGATGGCAGCCCTACTTAGGAGTAATAGGTTGCCCAGGTAACTGGCTTGAGGAGGTCAGATAGGCAGTACCTCCATGTGGCATAATGGTGATATCTGCATCCAATTTGACTAGAAACCAAATATAACATAAGTAGGAAAAGGCTACGCAGATGTTTTCATAAATGATCCAAATTCATACATTTATCAATGTTAAGGATAATAGGAAAAGTTGATTCATAGACCGTTATGTGGTAGGAAATAGTTTAATTGCATTATACATTATTTTTGAATTAATTAGCTTAATTTATTACTCAAATACGCCTATTAGTTACCGCGTATACATATTACGATGCCGCATCTACTTTTCAGTCTTTTTAAAAGTTGTTGATGTTCCTAGAAATTCCTATAGCCTATTGAGTCTAAATAAAAATAAATAAACTCTGTTTACTTAAAAATTAACTCTCAATACTGTTACAAAACTAACTAGAACCGACTGTTTATACAGCTGACGAATTATTTTCGAGAAAATCTCACGACTATTGAGTTTGTTTAAAAACAACCGATTCTGAGAATTTTCCTTATTGAAGAAAATATTTTTGTTATGAACTTCTTGAGATCTATGTCATTATGAATTCCTCTACGTTTCGGAAGGCACTTTATATTCGTGGGTCCCAGCTGACTCATCTGCCGAGCCTTATCCCAACTATGTTGGGTCCGGCTTCCAGTCTAACCTGATGTAGCTGAGTACCAGTGTGCTACAAGGAGCGACTGCCCTATCTGAACTCCTCAACCCAGTACCCGGGCAACCCTATAC
Organism: Helicoverpa armigera; assembly: GCF_030705265.1. Lineage (NCBI taxonomy): Eukaryota > Metazoa > Arthropoda > Insecta > Lepidoptera > Noctuidae > Helicoverpa > Helicoverpa armigera. The sequence continues at coordinate 3,291,748 of NC_087150.1, read as the reverse complement.
CACTTGGTAAGACTGGTTGTCAAACTTACTGGCTTCTGAATACCCGGAACCCCCAAATGACAGCCGGGACCTACAGTTTAACGTGCCATCCGAAACACAGTCATTGGTGTCTAAGATATACTTAGAAAGTTTATACAAACTTAGAAAAGTTGCATTGGTACTTGCCTGACCTGTAATCGAACCCGCGCCCTGATACTCGAGAGGTTGGTTCTTTGCCCACTAGGCCACCACGACTTCTTACCTCACCGGGACTTGTGGTAAATCGTGCCTTCCAAAACTCAGTAGTGTTTTAAAACTATTATTTATTTTTACTTAAACATGTCACCTAGGCATGCAGTCACGTGACCGCGCACCTGTTTTCATGCAAGTCGGTTGAGGATAACACGATACGAAGTGACAGAGCGTATCAATGTCAGCACTCTGATAGTTGACACCGTTCCTTCAAACAACATTCCTTGTGGTACGCGTCTAATTTAAAGAAAAACTATTATTGAAGCCGCTTTTTAGTACCCTTGGTAAGATTGGTTATCAGACTTTCAGGCTTCTGACTTTTGAGTACCAGTGTGCCACAAGGAGCGACTGCCTATCTGAACTCCTCAAACCAGTTACCCGGGCAACCCTTGTTAGGACTGGTTGAATACCCGTAACGACTGCCAAATGATAGCTGGGACCCAAAAAATCGTAGTAAATACGGAAGAACTTGTCGTGACAAGATGGTGACCCATGGATCGACCGTTGGGTTGGGCTTTGACAATAGCCTGGAGCCCTTCACATTGCACCTGATACGTATGTAAAAAATTAATGAAACTCCTTTTTTACCGTCGTTATAAGGTGTCCAGAAAGGTGGTCTGCGGGATTGTTCGCGTGAGTTACCGCGGCGCTGGTACATAAAGGGCTTAAGAAGGAACATGGTGGGGTCTAGTCAGTAAGAGTCTCACACTCCCTCACGCAGACGCTCCCTGCTAACCCACAGCGGGAGGGGTCGTATGATGTTTTCCCATAAAAAAATTTAGTTCCAAAGGGGTGAAACGGGACTTCTACTATTATACTCCTTCTCAGCCGTTGGGTTATACACCATCGCATTCCTATCCGTATTTAATTACATACAGAGCAAAACCCAGTAAAATGAAGGCCACATTCTATCCGACTTATCATTTAATGTCGTGACGTCACATGACACAATTTGATGAGCAAACATCAGATGTTTGTGTGACTGTCATTTTATCTCGTGTTTATTGTTCCGCTTGGCAACTGTACTCAGAACTGTGTAAAAGTCTAAATTAATTTATTGTGTTTTATGAAAATCAACGTTTTGAAGCGAGATTCTACCAGTGTGTGGAACTGACGCAGTCTTCTGGTCTACTCGCACTAACAAATTTCGGCGGAATCTCGCATATTTTTTTTTCAAATTCATCATTCATTTTTTTTCCCTTCGCGCCACGCTTTGTTACGGGACTCCTCGCAACCGAATAAAAAAATTCCTTTCTCAGCCTCCCGGTGAACATTTTAATCGGTGCAGTAGTTTTGGCGTGAAAGACCAACACAACGTATGGTAAGGCCCAAAGTAACAAACATACAAATTAGGTTCATCCCGTTTATCGATAAGATCGAACTTCAGTTTTCTTAAAACAACAGTTTACTTTGAATTTTCATGATCGATTTTAAAAGAAAACCATTTTTTTTAAACAAATTGTATGAGTAAATGTACTGGCTTTCGGAGAGGAATGGAAGGACAAAACATACTGCCTCGAACACAAATAAAATTGGGAACAGGGCAGGAAGAAGTAATGTACTTTTGGCGTGAAAGCGTGACATTCAGAGTAACTTTCACATTTATATGGTTCTTTATATTGTCTGAGATTTACCCACACAAAAATCACATGAGATGAATATAAGGAAGTTAAATTATATTATTTATGAAGAAAACGATACCCCATTGGACTGTGAACAGGAAAAAACTGTTACAGGAAAAAACTGTTCCACGACAATAACTGAGACCATATTTTATTTAGGTATTTTTAAATTATTGCGACCGTTTAACACGTTTACAAATTATATCTTTTTAACTGTTACATTGTTAAAACAAGGTAAAATAAGATTTTAACGAGAATACCATTATTTACACAAAACCTACTAATATCATAAACGAATGTTTTGAAAGTTTATTTGACTCATATATGCACTAGATTCTGCACACAGTTTCAGCCGCTTCACGGATAAAATGTAGCCCACGTGTTACTCTGAGGTTCAAACTAAGTTTCATCAAAATCCATCCAATAGTAATAAATCCATTGATACTTTCCCGTTTATATTATTTGTAGTATTAGGACGTTGGTAAAACTTGCTCATACATACTCTCTCATAGCGACAGTTTGCAACTAACTAAGGGATCTATCAGACAGAGAGCGTTCTGCGTTCGCGTTCTGCGTTCGAGCTCTACTACTACTTTACTTGACCGAGGCAAAACTGACCGCTTGGACGCTTGACCGTGTGACCGCTCCCTGTCTGATAGATCCTTTAAAATTATTTTCTGCAAAACGCTTCGCGCAATATTCCGAGACGACAAAAAGTTTGATGAGAACTACAGAGATAATTAACGCACTGTCCCTACCGTTTAAAGACCCCAAGCGTTATGGAATTGTCCCATCGTTTTCCCGACTGTCAACAAGTCAATTGGATCAAATTGTCCGTTATGATACTTATCAACGTCTTAAATGCTTTGACCCATTTCGGTTTTGCTGTGAGGGTGTGTCCTGCGTGAACGATACAATGCGAAAGCGTTGCGAAGCGAATTCAAATCATCATCAACTATGTTGGGGTCGGCTTCCAGTCTTACCAGATGTAGCTGAGTACCAGCGCTTTACAAGGAGCGACTGCCCTATCTGACCTCCTCCAGTTACCCGGGCAACCCAATACTCCTTGGTTAGACTGGTGTCAGACTTACTGGCTTCTGACTACCCGTAACGACTGCCAAAGATGTTCAATGACAGCCGGGACCTACAGTTTAACGTGCCATCCGAAACACAGTCATTGGTGTAGAGTGTAGCTTACTCCATACTGCCAGTTAAGATTTTGCAAGCATATGAATTCTTTAAACTTTCTTCTAAAAAAGACGAGTTTTTGGGTAGTATTTTATACTGCTGTATAATAAAAACTGTAATTATTCATCTCGAGCTATGAGTCATACATCACGCGGTATATACACGCCCATAATATAGTACAATGAGTATGTTACTTATTACGTATACATATGTATATATATGTATGTATGTACATAATCAACGTACGTACATAGTTGATATAGGCAAGGACACGTTGTGATAAAACTACTACTATGTGGTATTTGATACTATTTCATCACAATATCCTTATTGTTCTAGGTTAAACTATTTCCCACTATTTCTATACGGATGACTTTTTTTGTATATTTGTTTGTAATGGATAAACCCAAAAAGTATTGGACCGACTTTAAAAATTCTTTCATTGTTGAAAAGCTGCACTCATCCCGAGTAACATAGGCTATATTTTTTAACGGTACGGGCAGTAGTTCCCACGGAACACGGGTGACACTGCGGGAATATGGCTAGCATAAAACACAGATTAGACAGAGGCTACTTTTTATCCGGGAGCGGGAATTGGTTCTTGCAAGGGTGGGTAAAACCGCGAATAAGTAACTGAAAGTAGTGGTAGTATTGTTACAAAAGTAATTCAAATAGTAAATACGTAGGCATTAGTTATTAGGCTGAAATTCAGGCGTACGCAACCAAGCGGCTCCAACCTAGATACAAAAGTTTAGACTTAACTGTAAAAAAAAAGCTGAAACTAAATAAATGTTGCGGTCTTACTAACGGTGGATTACTACGGTTAAACCACTAATTAGCACTTCTAAAACTAATCTATCTGTTTTGCGATTAGATTGATATTAGCTCAACATTATTTATTTCAATCTCTAATTGGATAACAATGGATAGACAACTTACAGAAATTCGCAGTAAATCGATTTTCCATCGAAATAGGTAAGGAGAAATTATTTAGAAAGTCTGAAACGGTTACAATTTAAGGGTTATTAACTAAGTCCGGTACGGCTATACTTCTCTTCTTATCGAGTGATATATGTATGTAGATCTATCGAACGCTAGTGGGATCCTAAGTCTATGGCGTGTAGTAAGACATACGCGGCTCAATGAACGGTCAGTGGGCGGATGTAAACACAATTGTAACCAATCAGACAGCCCTCAACAACATAATAGAAATGTTGTTGCTTTACAATTGTTGTGTTATTGTCGCTTGCTTATGTAATACTAGTTCGTGTTTCGGCAAGCACGATAAACTATACGTCCCGGCTGTTATTTGATCATCTTTGGCAGTCGTTAGGGGTAGTCAGAAGCCAGTAAGTCTGACAAGGAGTCTTTCTTAGGTCTCCAAAGGGTATTGAGTTGCCCGCGTAACTGGGTTGAGGAGGTCAGATAGGCAGTCGCTCCTTGTAAAACACTGGTAGCTGCATTTGGTTAGACTGGAAGCCGAACCCAACATAGTTGGAAAAAGGCTCGGGAGATGATGGTATTACATAGTTGACCTAATAAAAGCGTATTAAGAACCAACTAACGTAAGTTTGGAAATCCTCAAAGGCTACAGAGTACAGATGTTGATTTTCTATGTCTCAAAGACTTTAAAAAATTGAGTAATTGTTTTGCTGATCACCGTGATATATGAAGTGACATAGGTCATGTATCATGCTGACTTGTTTTTGCCGTTAAACAGACAATGAAAGACAATCAATGCCTTCGTCAGCAGAAATGTTCAGAATACAAGGTCACGGTCCGATTACTGTATTTTGATATCTGTGCATTGGTGAATTTAGTACCTAGTTTCCGCCAGCGGTTTCACTCGCTTCCTTGGAGAGCTACTTTCCGCAACTAATTAAAAAAAGTAGCCTTCATGTTATACGTAATATTCTAGACTAGCTTCTGCCAGGGGTTTCACCCGCATCCCGTGGGAACTACTTCCCGTATCGGGATAAAAAGTAGCCTATAGCCTTCCTCGATAAATGGGCTATCTAACACTGAAAGAAATTTTCAAATCGGACCAGTAGTTCCTGAGATTAGCGCGTTCAAACAAACAAACAAACTCTTCAGTTTTATGATATTAGTATAGATGTATAATCTTACTTTGTTTTACTAATAAGTTTTTGTGTGAAATAGAAATAAACGTTTAAATTACTAGCTGTATTCCCTTGGTTTCACCCGCGTCCCGTGGTGGGATACTTATACCCGTGGTGGGATAAAATATAACCTATGTTACTTGGGATAGTCTGCCTTTCTAACAGTGAAAGAGTTTTTTTGTTTTGCCTTTAGGTTACAAATAAACAACCAAAAAAAACCTCTTCATTTTATTAGTATAGATATAGATTACCATGCATAAATCAATAAATTCTGCATAGCAACTTTCGCATTAATATATGTCTTACTATAGATGTATATTGTATATGTATGTCGGAGATAGTCAATAGTACGGTCACTGAACGAGACGCAAGCGCGCCCTCTGGCGGCGTTTCTGGTGAAACAACAATTTGGCGCGCTTGGCGGAGTCGTGGCGGTCAGCGTGGCGTCCGCGGAGCTCAGTCTTAGTTCAGTCTTGGTCGAGTCTTCATTGAGTGTTCGTGGCGTTACTACCCTACGTCACGTCTAGTGTACCTAGTGTTATTGCCTAGCGTTGTAGTACCGTTGTAGATTCAAATGTAAAGGTTCTTCTAACCTGACAGACAGACATGTGTTGCTGGGGAGTTTGTTCCGCCACTTCTTCTCCCCAAGCCAAAACACATAGGAAGTGGCGAAGGGCGGGCGTTTTGGGGGATGTCTTTTGTTCTTAGTAATTTGATTAAACGTTCTTGAGTGTTGAGTTTCTTTAAGTTATCTCTTTGCTTGATTACCCTAACTGATGTCGGACGATAGTCCCATTCTGATGTCGCCTCTCCGACATCAGAAGTGGGATTGCAATCCGAATGCCCACACGCGTTTCGAATTCGCCATGCGAAGATAAATTTCTACCCACTAACAAAAAAAAAAAAAAATGGAACGTCGATAATTTTGAAATGTAGGTTATAGTAAAAAAATTGATGAACAATTTCAGGGAAGGTACAAGTATGGTAACCACGGTTATGGTAATGGTATCGTTTTCCATTGTTACATGTCAAGCTAGTTATTGAGGGTATGCTGGAAAAATTAACCAACTTTGTCTTTTTTTTATGTTTCAACAATGACGGTGATTACTGTGCAATCTGGCGACAAAATTACTGCGGAGCATCCCAGCTGCCTGTCAGGAGCCCAAAGTGTCATCGTGTGTTGAGTCACGTCGGAGTGTTGGTGCTCGTGCATCTCCGTGGCTTCACGTTCGCGAAAGTCGCTGTACTGCGCGCCATAGCGATGTGCGCATCGTCATGCTCGTTGAGTGGAAACCCGGTGAGACCGATCCATTTTTGGTTTATTTTTTGTGATTATTTGTCATACGACACTAATAACCTTGAGAGACGTCTGTCTCGTTGATAAGTTGGTGACCTAGTTTCAATAAAAAATGAAGAGCGCAATCCAGTTAAACTCGACCCTAAGTTTAAAGGGCCATTTAAAATTCTTGAGTTACTTAAAGACGATCGCTATGTTTTGAAATCTTTAACTCTTAATAGAACCTACGAGTATGCCCATGATCGCATTAGAAGGATGCCCCAAGCTGAGATTCCAACTGAATTAGATTTAGTTGCTGTTGATTTGGAGGTCGATGACCCATGCGAAGGTACTTCATCGAACTCTAATTAATGCACGCATGATAATTGTATCTGTCTGATGATTGCGACTGATTTTGTGCGAATTGATTTCGCTGATTTTATTTCAAGTTAATGCTACTAATTCCATTGCAAAGTTCATTGTTCAGATGCAATTCCTACCTTACCATATCAGTGAGAAGGACTGATATCCCTTGGGTAGACCCTAGGAGTGTTCCAGTGAGAAGGACTGGAATGCTTGTGTCAAAGATATCGTCATTGTGACAACTTATCAGTGAGAAGGACTGATAATTCTAAATCATATCAGTGAGAAGGACTGATCATTCTAAATCATATCAGTCAGAAGGACTGATCATTCTAAATCATATCAGTCAGAAGGACTGATCATTCTAAATCATATCAGTCAGAAGGACTGATCATTCTAAATCATATCAGTCAGAAGGACTGATCATTCTAAATCATATCAGTCAGAAGGACTGATCATTCTAAATCATATCAGTCAGAAGGACTGATCATTCTAAATCATATCAGTCAGAAGGACTGATCATTTTTCATCTTTGACACGCCCAGTCAGAAGGACTGGAGCCTATCGATTCCTGATTGACTTAGGTCTGTCTGGATCATTTACATGGTGCATTGATTCGAGATTGTGTGATCTGATTTCGATTGATTTTAAGATTGTGGCATTCTTTCTAAATATTTCGTTTCTATTTTGTTTAAAATTATTTTGTCATTCCTACTCGTGTAGTCAGGTAGGCCGAGCTGAAAAGTTACTCCAGTTTTGTTTTCTTCTGTCACCAGGTACAATGTGTAGCCACACGAGGACGTGTGTATGTCAGTTATGGCCGTGTCGGAGATAGTCAATAGTACGGTCACTGAACGAGACGCAAGCGCGCCCTCTGGCGGCGTTTCTGGTGAAACGACAATTTGGCGCGCTTGGCGGAGTCGTGGCGGTCAGCGTGGCGTCCGCGGAGCTCAGTCTTAGTTCAGTCTTGGTCGAGTCTTCATTGAGTGTTCGTGGCGTTACTACCCTACGTCACGTCTAGTGTACCTAGTGTTATTGCCTAGCGTTGTAGTACCGTTGTAGATTCAAATGTAAAGGTTCTTCTAACCTGACAGACAGACATGTGTTGCTGGGGAGTTTGTTCCGCCACTTCTTCTCCCCAAGCCAAAACACATAGGAAGTGGCGAAGGGCGGGCGTTTTGGGGGATGTCTTTTGTTCTTAGTAATTTGATTAAACGTTCTTGAGTGTTGAGTTTCTTTAAGTTATCTCTTTGCTTGATTACCCTAACTGATGTCGGACGATAGTCCCATTCTGATGTCGCCTCTCCGACATGTATAACCCTCTTCGTTAAGCATACATAATTTATTATGTACCTGTATAATGAATTATGTATTCTGAACAATACATTATGTGCTTGTATACTAAACAATGAACTATTAGATTTTTAGATTTATTGCATGGAAAACAACATTTAAATTGGTTTAGGTAAGTTAGCAATTCAAAACTGAGATATATATGACATACCTTGAGATAAAGTTACCATATTTCTAACCTACTTCCAAAAATGCTTGTACGTATTTCGAAAATTCATTGTTTATGTGAAATGGTAATAAATACACCATTTGGTTTCGTAGTATCTGCTATACTAATATTATAGAGAAGAAAAAATATATTTTTGTTTGATAAACTCAAAAAAACTGATCCGATTTTAAAAATTCTTTCACTGTTGGAAAGTTAAACTTTTCCCGAGTTATATTTTACTCCGGTACGGGAAGTAGTTCCCACTGGACGCGGGTGAAACCCCGGGAAAACGCTTGTTGTAAATTTAATATGGTACCTATGAGTCCAAAAACTACGCCGCGACCCCGTGTGTGAATGTGTTTTGAAATGTATGTTCAGTGTAAGATTATTTACTATTATATAGTATTTCACTCAGCAACAACGACGAACACGTTATGATACGAATGGTCTGGTCACCCATCAACGTAGCGACCGCGCCAGGCGTTGCTTAAATCTTTGATCGGTCGAAGTCTGTTACTTAGTTCGAGTCACACAAAAACAATAAACATGTACAGTCAAATCAAATGTTTTTATTTCAAATAGATCTTTACAGGCTCCTAGGAAACGTCTTACTAGTTGCACGACTCCAAAAAGTTGGTCTCATGGAGAAGAGCCGGCAAGAAACTCCATAGACACTTTAAAAAAAAAGTAGTAAGTATGTACAGTCAACTTCAGGTCAGTGGTAACAGTTTTATAGGAAAATCGTACTTATTACTATTGAGTTAAGAGCGTGTACGCTCGGCGCGCGATGTCAACTTTAGGTAATTCAACGCAAAAAACCGCGCAGACTAGCGTCGCGGCTGTGTGCGTGCCTATCATACTTCACGTATAGTCACACAAACCATTTTGATCCTTTCGAGTGAAATTGGTAGAACAAAAAATATATTATTTAGTAAATAGTTAATAGCGGGAAAATAGTGTAAGTCTATGGATGTCTAAAATATAAAAGCATGAAAATAAGTCGTTAATACTTACACTCTTTTGCAAAAAAATCGGGCACCTATGAATACCTTGGTTTTGAGCACTTTCTGTATATTACATACAATTTTCAACAGTACTAAATAGTCGACTGATGATTAATGACAATGTTAAGAGTTTCTGTATTTTAACCGATTTCAAAAAAAGAAAGGAGGAGGTTTCAATTAGATTGTTTTGTGATTGTTCTCAATTTGATTGTTCTCGATTTCTCAAAGACGCCTGGAGCGATTTGAAAAATTGATTGTTTATATGAATGGTCCAGTCCATCCAGACCGAAAAATTGTGGTCAAATAACAACAATTGCCGGAAAGCCAAATATTGGTGAAGAGCTTGGGTTTACCATTGCAAATAAAGTTTTAAGTTATCTATCCTATATGCTTCAAAAGTTATTCGAGATCAAAAGTCAAAATTTGGGTACATCCAAAATGAAAAAAAAAATATAGCTCGATTGGTAACAGACATCTGCAATAAGTGATTTCTAGCCTAAGGAGTCCGCCATATTGGATTTAGACTCGCGACACATTTTTTTTCGAGTTATTCATAGCAAGCCCTTTCATTTGATACCCATTTCGTAGGAATGCATTAAAAAATTTTTTCTCCATCTTGGGTATACCGCCATATTGGATATAGAATCATACATTGTCATTAAAACTGAACATTCAAACAAAATTTCAACTCAATCGATAAAAAAAATATGCTTCAAAATTGAGCTTTAAATAAAATAGTAATGTATCAAGATTTGTTGGTCGCGCTTGAAATGTACTCTATTCTCGGTATCCACGGCAGAGGTTATTCACCCTACGCGATGTGACGGAGCGACACGTCCTCTCTCTGTGAAGCCTTGCGGCGGTCTGGTTTGAGTTGACTCGCGTGCAGCGTTTTATAGTAGTTTTTAAATAATTTATAAAAATAAAAACGAGAGATTAAATTATAATATAAAGTTTATGTTTTAAAGAAAGAGTTATATTACTATAGTAAATAATTGTTATATTAAATTAAGTAAGATAGATAGGTAAAAAAAGCATTTGAAATTCACAATTTTTCACATTGTTAAAATATTTTTTTCTGAAAGATAGAGACCTAAATCAAAAAATGTTTTCAACTAACTATAGGCATGGGGATTTCGTCTATGAGTAAAAAAATAAATATGATTAGATTTGCCACTGTTTTCACATGAATTTAAGCTTCGAAATAGACGCTGAACGGGAATTTTATAAAACATCTGTTACGTTATAGGGGTTTTAAGTATTTAAACTACACAAATTGAAATTTATGTTCAATTAACTATATAGACAGTGAAATTACCTTGCGTTATTAAAAAATAACATAGTTATAGGATAAGTAGTTACTGAGAAACAGTGGTTTGAAAAGTACCATTTTAGGCCAAATGGCGCGCGGTTGACGTACACGCTCTTAAGGTGCATGACAGTTACCACTGATGTGCGGTCTACCGTACACACACAAGTCCACACCTATAGGTCATATCACCCGCTTTCCTGAGATAAAACGTCTTACAAAAAATATACACTGTGTTCTTTCTTTAGCTACTCTTCAATGAATGTAAACCTTTATAATTCTTGCACCATACAATATACTATTTTTTCTAGATCCTTCTGATCTCCATAGCAACATAGTAATACTACTTAAATCCTTTGTTAACCCAAAGGTAAATAAACTTTACTATCAACACAAAAATCTAACAAAAACCACCTTTAGGTATATTGATATAGAGCTCATTTTCACTTCGACACTTACTAAAGATACATATAATTTTGCAAAATTCTACCTTATTGTATGTATAGTCAACTTCAGGTCAGTGGTAACAGTTTTATAGGAAAATCGTACTTATTACTATTGAGTTAAGGTGCATGACAGTTACCACTGATGTGCAGTCTACCGTACAATAAAGTTCATATTTGCTTAACAAGCGACTGCTTATCACATACCTGTCAGATTACTGATATAATTAAGCGAAATTCAACCTTAAAACAAAAGAATAAAGTACATTTTTCTTTATACAAGGAACGAGTATAAAATAAACAGTTGACTGCTCGAGTGTTGTGACAACCATCTGTGAATATCGAGTGTCGATGTGACGTCAACTTTAATGAGTTCAGACACGCTATGTTTACTGAGAAAATCATGAAAGTATTATTAAGAAGATAAAATAAAAAATATAATTTGCGTGATGAAGAAAATGAAAGGCGGTTTTTTTGTTGTGATTGATGGCAACAAATGAGTCGCTATAAGGTTTAAATTATCATTATCGACTTTTTTATTGTCTTATGGCTTCTTCTCATACAGAGAAGACACGAGCGTTAATCACCTATCAATACTTTTTGTCAAAAAGTCAAAGTCAAATAATTTATTTCGTTTAGGCCTTTACAAGCACTTATGAACGTCAAAAATTATAAATAGGTTTGATTCTAGTTGCCCATTCCAAAAAAATCCAAACAGGCACCAAAAAACTAACTAGGTAGGTACTTACTCTTCGATATGATTGAAAAATCAAAATAAAACATCGATAAATTGCCAACACGGTTTAAAGTCCATCACTATTCGAATATAAACATTACCAACATTATAATGTCATGCAAAAAAAAATCGTAAAACTCGTTCCTTTTCCAAACAGTTGGTTTGGATCGGACAATGACTCGAAAAAAAAATCATTTATATGCCAACTAGCTTCCGCCCGCGGCTTCGCCCGCGTCATGTTCGGCTATATCACGTTTCCAAGAAATCTCTTCAAAAGTCCGGGATAAAAACTATCCTATGTTCTTTCTCAAGTTCAACTCTATCTCTCTAAAATTTTTTATTAAAATCAGTTCAGTGGTTTACACGTGAAAGCGTAACAGACAGACGGACAGAGTTACTTTCGCATCTTTTAAATATATAAAACTCAAAGGTGACTGACTGACTGACATAGTGATCTATCAACGCACAGCTGAAACCACTGGACGGATCGGGCTGAAATTTGGCATGCAGGTAGATGTTATGACGTAGGCATCCGCTAAGAAAGGATTTTGATCAATTCTACCCCCAAGGGGATAAAATAGGGGATGAAAGTTTGTATGAAACTTTGTCAATTTTAAACCGATCGGACTGAGACTTTGCATGCATAAAGCTACTATGGCGTAGGCAACCCTTAAGAAAGGATTTTGATAAATTCCATCCCTAAGGGGATAAAATAGGGGATGAAAGTTTGTATACATCTTAGATTTTATGAAGAAGTCCTGATGACGAATCAGAATTTTATGATGACGTTCGCTTAAATACGATTTTGATTAATTCAACCCCCACGGGTGATAAAATAAGGGATGATGAAGGATGTAAAATGTATTAGTTTGAACCTATCAGTACGTAATGGAACGAACAAAATAATGTTTAGTTCTAAATGTTGAGAAGTTCTGTCTACCGCTATTAGATGGCGCTGTGCATTTTCGTCTCATTTCTGAATCGCGGTGTTAATAACGCGGTTAATAAAAATACTTCTTAACGCGAGCGAAGCCGCGGGCAAAAGCTAGTTTAGGTATAATATTAGTAGGGATTTTCATCACGTACTTTAGTCTTGTTCATCTAGTAGTCGTATAGTGCGACTACTGTGCATAGATCTCTATTTTGACTCCCTGGTCGGGTCGAAATAGCTATATGGTTTTTAAAAACTTTCACAAAGCAGCCCGGAATCTGGAAGTTGGTGATTGATACACCCGTGCATCGGAGAGCACGTTAATGTCGGTCCTGCGCCTGATCTCTCTTCGGTGGTATCGGATTGTCGTCCCATCGCGCTATGAGAGTGAAGGAATAGTGAGTGCACCGCAGTCCAAGCAAATGCTTGTGCACTATAATATGTCCTGCGCAGCTGGCTGATCTCCTTAAATGAGAACAGCCGCCGTAACTGAAAACGGCCTTGAACGTCATTATAAAAACAAGCGTTGAATGTATAAACATGGATATTTTCCATCAACAATGAAGCATATTATATTATATTACATTTCACTAGAACAAATTACTCATAGTACTAAGAACTTAATCATTTACTCAGAACACTCTATAGTCTATTGTATGAAGTTAACAACCATTACAAAAGAGTTCTTATTTCTACATAATTAACAAACCTCATTTGGTAATATAATTGGGTATTAGTAATAAGGCTCTTTAATCTATGGTGAAGGTAATTAAATTAGATAATCACTAGTCACAGTCATATTCTGCTGTCATTGAACATCCAGGGCAGTCGTAACGGGTAGTCAGAAGCCAGTAAGTCTGACACCAGTTTAATTAAGGGGTATTGGGTTGCCCGGGTATCTGGGTTGAGGGGGTCAGATAGGGCAGTCGCTCCTTGTAAAGCACTGATAGTCAGCTACATCATCACATTTCCAAGAGAATTCTTCAAAAGTCCAGAATAAAAACTATCCTATGTTCTGTCTCAAGGTCAACTCTATCTCTGTACCAAGATTTATTAAAATCAGTTCAGCAGTTTAGACGTGAAAGCATAACAGACAGACAGAGTTATTTTCGCATTTATAATATTAGTAGGAATTCTAGTGTCAAAAGTGTTTAAACTTTGTTCTGTTGATTTAGAGCCCTACCTCACTAGGACGCCAATGGCGACGTCGCCGGCTACGTATCCAAGCAGTTAGTATTGAAATGTATGGAACCTAACTGACTTGGCGACGGTTTGGCAACGTCGCCAAATTGGAGGCGTGGCCACGAGCTACAGTTTTCTACGTGGCTTCTGGCTACCGTGGCAGCTTGGCGACGTGGCCACACTAGCCACTATAATGTACACGGTAAAGCGCACCTCCCTCACACAGTCGCCAATGTGGTCGCCAGTCAGCGTGCAATTTCTTCAGCGACGACATAAACAATTGACTGTCGAGTCGCCATGGCCACTCAACTTGGCGACATTTGGATGCCAGAAGTAGCCAGACCTGTGTCGCTGACGACGTCGCCATGGCGTCCTAGTGAGGCAGAGCTCTTAGGGATTTCCTCTTACATCACAAAATTTACCTCTACCTACAATATTTGTATAGATAGACAGATTGTGATATTAAGCAAAGAATGTTAAATATTACATCATGCATGTCATAAGCCAAGCTTATCAACACATTTATTGTTAGTTTTATAAAAAAACCTTAAAATAAATAAAAATAAAAACACAGACTAAGCCATAAAAAAGTCAAGAACGAAATTGAACTTCACATGTGTATCATCCGTTTTATCGAAAATGTGAGAAAAAAGCTTATGTTTCCTGTCATGTTGCTAGCATGGTTCATGAGATACAGCCTAGTGTCAGAGAGACAGAGAAAATATATTGGGGAAACCAAAACTCTAGTAAAAGTCTGAAATTGACAATCTGCATTGAGCAAGTATGGCCATTTCTTACATAGAGAAGCATAGAGTGCTAATTACCATACTTGCTCAAGGCAGAATGGTGATTATCGCTAAATCCTTCTTTGTGTGAGAAGAGGCCTGGGGCTATTAGTGGAAAAATAGAAAATTTCTTAAAAAAAGTCAAGTCTGACAAATACTATGCTGAAACCCACATCAAAATCAGTTTAACCAAAAGTGAGATAGTTCACAAAAATACATATAACATACAGGACAAACTGCAACCCTGATTTTTTTGGAGTTGATTAAATATAAAATAATGATGACACTCAACTAAAAAGTTTCATTATCTCAACTTTGCCTAAATAAAATTATTATTATCCTAAAAAAAGCAATCTAATCTCTAAAACGTTAAGCATACAGTCAGTTACTAAAAATAATTTCTTTTAATTACCTATCTCGAGTTTAGAAAGGTGAATAACCAGAGTGCATGGAACTTTTTCTAAAATCATGTGTTTCAAATATATGGTATACTAGCAGTTTTCTAGTGGCTTCAACCGCATCCCAGGGGGTAATTACTGCCCGTACCGGGATAAAATATAGCCTATGTTACTCGGGAAGAGTGTAGCTTTCCAACAGTGAAAGAATTTTTCAAATCAGTTCTGTAGTTTTAGAGCCAGGGACAAATAAAAATTGTTTTCTCTTTATTATATTAGTATATAGATGTATTTGGAGTAAAACATTTTTGCCATGTTATTCACCCACATATGTTTGTAATTTACAAAGGATTGGCTTTCTGCCAATTTCCTTTTAGTCTCATTATTATGTCCCAGTAAATTAAACTCAAAAATACTATAAAGAAGTTTTTACTCAGACTTTATGACTTTTACTTGTGCTTTAACTCTATTTAAAAAAAAAAGACACCAAAGAGTTGCCAAGGAGGTTGGTACTTGTAACTACAATGGCAGTTCTTCATTGATACATTTTGTAACTTATAATGAATAAAACAATGAAAGTAGTGTTATATTTTACGATATGAACACGTTTTAGAACAATAAAGTTTACATTTATACAACCTACAGTCTCAGAAACACTACAAAGAAGAAAAATGTTGTGAAATCATAGTTGGTAAGTACGTAAGTTGTAAAAGCAACTTTGAAGCGATTATTACTGAGATTCAAGGAGAATTTCCATTGCAAAACAAATCAATTACTTTTAAGAAACTTTGTCATAGAATTTCACATTATAATTGAATCATTATTACGAAAAAAACTCTGTGTATAAAAATGTGTTGAGCATAAACAAACATTACTTTTTCAAAGGACTTCGAAAAGTAGCAAAGGCGTGCGATATTCGCCCTAATACTCCGGGCGTGGTGGTATAGTGTATCCAAAATACTTACTGATTGTATAATTACAAATGATCTTTGCCCAAGCACAGTTCTATGCATAATAATACGCGAAACCAACTTTCCACATCGAACGAAGAATATTAATTAAAACAAAGGGACGCACACTGATATTTAAATAAAAATACGTACCAAATAACGTTGAGCAGCGAATACGACGAAAAAACGTAGTTCTAAATGAATAAAAACACACAAATCGAACACAGACACACACGAACTCACAGTCTTGTCACAAAATGTTATCGTAACTAAAATAGTTGAAAAAAAATGGGTATTTTTGTGAAATTACGACAGACACCCGTCATCTCCCATCATTTTACGAGGAATGAAATGAATGATATTGAATGAATGAATCCATCAACAATACGCGGAGATTTTTTCGCCATTCATTGGCGCGTTCCAGCTCAATATAAATTCAATTTTTAACATGATTTGCCATAGATAAGACAAAAACATACAGTTTTTAAATTATTTTTTGTTCATACACGATGTACATAGAAAAGTTTTTTTTCAATATTTTGTAAGCCTTCACGGCAAAACACTTAGTATGATCGCACTTAGTATAATATAAGATCCCAATGTAATACACCTATATTTAATAAATAAATATTCTGATTCAGTGGCGTAGCGTGGGTATTTGCTGCCCGGGGCAGTTGTCGATTTTGCCGCCCCTTCCCGTGTATTTTTTTTAACAAGTGTTACTGGCCGTTTGTCATTTTTAACCGACTTCAAAAAAAGGTTTTTTTTTTTTTATCGACGTTAAAAATCATCAAATAACCCTTCCCGCTGTGGGTTAGCAGCGGCGAGGGAGTGTCAGACTCTTACTGATTAAAAACCGTCGTGTTCTGTCGAAGGCCTTTTATGTTTTATGGTAACTCTTTCGAACAACCCGCAGCCCCGGCAGAAGGGGGAGGTTCTCAAGTAGACTTTTCTTTTATATCATTGTTACTTGATTTCTGGAAGGTATTAAAATTCCAAATACGCGAGCGAAGCGAGCGGGAAATTTTTATCGGATTTAAACCAAAAATTACGTAAAATTTAGCCCAAACGTACTTAACTTTTTGCTTGTTGACAGATGTAAAAATAAGGGCATATCGTTTTTTAATACGCGAGCGAAGCGAGCGCGAAATTTTTATGGGACTTAAAACAAAAATTACGTAAAATTTAGCCCCAAACATACTTAATGTTTTGTTTGTTGACAGATGCAAAAATAAGGGCATATCGTATTTGAATAAGCGAGCGAAGCGAGCGCGAAATTTTTATCGGACTTAAAACAAAAATTACGTAAAATTTAGCCCCAAACATACTAAATGTTTTGTTTGTCGACAGATGCAAAAATAAGGGCATATCGTATTTGAATACGCGAGCGAAGCGAGCGCGAAATTTTTATCGGATTTGAAACAAAAATTACGTAAAATTTAGCCCAAACGTACTTAACTTTTTGTTTGTTGATAGATGCAAAAACAAGGGCATATCGTTTTTGAATACGCGAGCGAAACGAGCGCGAAATTTTTATGGGACTTAAACCAAATATTACGTAAATTTTAGCCCAAACGTACTTAACTTCCTGTTTGTTGACAAATGCAAAATCAAGCGCATACAGTTTCTGAATACGCGAGCGAAGCGAGCGCGAAATTTTAATTATTTTTTATTGAAGACTCAAAACCAAAATAACGTAAACTACATTTTACGTCACGTGTGTTTTAAGTACCAAATTTTAACAATAATTAATTTTAAGTTTAAAAAGTTTCAACTTGTTTAATGTTTTGTTATTGTTAGACAGTTTTATGTAGCGCAGATACTAGTTGCGAACAATTTTTTTTTAATTGGGTAAATTTTGCCGCCCCCTAAAAGCTGCCGCCCGGGGAATGTGCCCCCCATGCCCCCCCCCACGCTACGCCACTGTTCTGATTCTGATACATGATGGCAAGGAAAAAAATTATAAGGGTAATGCTTATTTCTTAATGGAGAGTATGATATAGGAGTTAATTATTGATGGGCACTTAACTTTCGAACACAAAAAGAGTTCGGAAACTAATTTACGTTGTTATATATTATGATCTATTTATTAAAGCAAATCTATCATCAGCTTACATACACATACATAGATATTGTACACATTTACCACTATCAAAGGCTCTAGAAAAGTTAGTTCATGAATCATGAGGCTAGTTCATCTGATATCTAGAAAAACAAAACATAAAAAACTCGCCATTTCAACAAACAAAGGACTTACTTTTTTATTTATTTCTCAAAACAACTGCATTACTAACTGGAAGCCATTCAAAGTAGTCGCGTCTCAATTTTCAAAATGTTTTTAATTTTACATATAACTTTCATCGCTTGTGTATCAATAACTACATCGGAAAATCATCATCTGCTTAGACTATTGCCCAACTATGTTGGGGTCGGCGTCCAGTCTAACCGGATGCAGAGTTCCAGTATTTCACCAGTGTCGCACGTACTTATAAAGAGACACGTAGACTTTCGAGAACGATTCTTAGAAAGGCAAAGACAGAGACAAATCAAAGACAGAAAACTAGTGCTAGAAAAAGATGCTGTTGTCAAAGATATTGAAGTTTTAGACGATATTACACATAATAGAAAAACAGGAGACATGACGACTGATAAATGGATAAAAGTTCTGTCTATAGAAGATGATTTTCGTCACCTTCTTGCTATGAGTGATATGAAGTACACATATAAAAGAGATATGCATTGGCGTACGTGGAGGAATATAGCTAATGGAAGCAAAAATAAGATTGTTTGTTATAAGTGTAATAATCTGCAAGTCAATGGTACCGGATGCCTGAATTGTGGGATGTGGGTGAGTCTGATTTTTAAACTCTTGCGAGTTATTCTTACATAGGGTAAGATAAACGTTGGCCAATCACGCAAGTGCTGCTATTTTGCTCCGAATCTCGAGTTCGATTCCCAAGTCGTTTTGTGCGTTGTAACTAATATTCATAAAGCAATCCAAGAGTCTGGAAGTTGGTAATTGATGCACCCGTGCATCGGAGAGCACGTTAATGCAGTCCTACTTCTGACCTTTCTTCGGTCGTGAAGGATTTTCGTCCCATCGGGGTATGAGAGTGAAGGAATAGCGAGTGCACCTGTGTCTGCGCAAATGCTTGTACACTAAAATATATTATGTCCAGCGCGGCTGACTGATCTCAATATATATGAGAACAGCTGACGTGTCCAATAATCAACCAACTTCAATATCCGCTCGAATGTCGTAACTCCTTTGATGTTTGACATTCAACCAACTAATGCTTCTTTAACTGTATTCACTAATACCTTTCTACCTTTCAGTAGACCATAGAGGAGAGACCGCCTCCCTGTCCCTACGAGTTCTACTCCGTAGTCTCTGATACAGACCTCTGTGGTGTAAACTACACTCAGTATTCGAACATAGACAGCGCCTGTCCTTCTGTCATCAAGTTCTCGGAGTTGACAGCAACTTGTGACAACCCTATAGAGACATATTATAAGTTCAGTAAAATGTATGGCGTGACTGATAGCAATGAGAACATTATTTGTAACGGGAAGGATTATTGCGAGATTTCGACTATTTATGAGGTGAGTAATACTGAATTTTTGCGGTGTTAATAGTCATCATCTGCCTAACCTTGCCCCAACTATGTTAGGGCCGGCTTCCAGTCTTACCGGATGCAGCTGAGTACCAGTGTGCCACAAGTAAGGCTGCCATCTAGATATTCGCCAAACCCGGACAAACATTAAAAAAAACCCGGACATTTGGCGTAAATCGCATTTTTTCCCCGAACGAGTACCTACGATTTTTTTTTTAAACAAAATAATACCTAATTTGTAATCCATTTACTATTAACATAAACTTAAATTCAATGAGGTGCTTCCTTACATGAAAAGTGTCCGGGTTTTCCCCGGACACTTCTTGAAACCCCGCCCGGACGGCCCCCGGACGGCCTCCAAACGAGGAAAAATCCGGGGAAACCCGGACGGATGGCAGCCCTACCCACAAGGAGCAACTGCTTATCTGACCCAGTCAACCCAATTATCCGGTTGATGATCTGCCTACAGAAATGATTAATGTAATGTTCTCTATGTCTTATTACAGATTACACCACAACACGTAATATTCCGTATAATAAACTCCACAAACGACGTTATTTACTCAAGAATTATGAAACCAAACAACAACAACTATATCTGTATTGACGACTGCGGCAGATTTAACCCCAACACTAAAAAAGTGGCAAGAAGCGATAAACCTCTAAAACTAGACCTCTTTTCGCTCCGAAAATCTGACCCGGAAATGAACGTTGGTATACCAGTAACAGAGTCTATTTTATCTGTGCCGTCAGCGGAAACAGAACTGTCAGTGTCAAAAAGTGGCGGGAATGATGTAGATTTAAATGAGAACAATATGGAATGGGCGGAACTAAAGTTGCATCGGAGTGAATCAGAGTAAAGTGAGAAAACTTCCGATATCTAAGGCGCGGTCGGCAGTTGGCATTCAAAACGAACCTTTTCTCAGATTTTAAAACAATTCGTCACATTTTTTATATAGGTATCTTCAGAATTTACTAGCAGTTATTTCTGTTAGGCCTTACATTCATATAAGTTTTCACCCGGAAAGCTTACGTAATTAACTTACGATAAAACAACGTACGTAATTTTTAAGGAAGCTAAATGTAAATTAAAACGACAGCTTTTCAACTTTAAGTAATTTATTACGTTTTAATATAAGGCACATTTATAATATACATATTATTTAGGTCTGTGATAAGATGCAAACTTAATCTTAACATTGTCATATAATTATAAATATACATATTTAAACTGTACTTGAAACATGTTTTATTTAAGTACCTAGAATCTAGATCAGTGGTTCTTAACCTTTTTGTCACGAGGGACCACTTTCCAAAAGTTTGGCTTGCCGGGGACCACCCCATTGGTTTGTCTAAATTGAGGGTTCTTTGATAAAGAATACAAGCACACTTTATAATTAGCACTCATTTCTTTATTATTTAGCAAAAAACTAAAAGCTACAGATTTTGTAATTTAATAAGTTTTGTGACTGCATTCAACTTCTGAATTCTTGGAACAGTACTACTTACAAATGCGCGAGCGAAGCGAGCGCGAAATTTTTTCGGACTCGGACGGAAGTAAAATGTATCCCAAACGTACTTAACTTTTTGTTTGTTGACAAATGCAAAAACGATATAGTTGCTGAATACGCGAGCGAAGCGAGCGGGAAATTTTAATTATTTTTTAAAACTCTAAACCAAAATTACGTACAATGTAGCCCAAACGTACTTAACTTTTTGTTTGTTGACAAATGTAAAAACGAGGGCATATAGTTTCTGTATACGCGAGCGAAGCGATCGGGAAATTTTGATTATTATTAAGACTCAGTACCAAAACTACGTAAAATGTAGCCCAAACGTATTTAACTTTTTGTTTGTTGACAAATGCAAAAACGAGGGCATGTAGTTTCTGAATACGCGAGCGAAGCGAGCGAGAAATTTTATAATTTTTTAAGACTCAGATCCAAAATTACGTAAAAGGGCTACATTTCAAACCTTATTTTTTTTCTGTTGGTCAAGTAAGATGGATAGCAACGTCGCGAAGCAAAGCTTCGCGGACCACTTGGAATGCCTTCAGGGACCACCAGTGGTCCGCGGACCACCGGTTAAGAACCACTGATCTAGATAGATAAGTTCACAGATATAGATAGGTAATTATAAAAATATATAGAGGTTTCTGTAAAACCATAAAAGGTGTTTTGCTATATTACGAAAAATATCAAGATGGAGAGGGCATACCTATATTGTATCAGTCTTAATTCTTAGCATCTAGAAAAATACAAAAATACGAATTGAGAACCTCCTCCTTCAGCGGGGCCCAGCAGGGCCAAGGTCTGCCGGGGCTGCGGGATTGTTCGAAAGTTACCGCGGCGCTGGTACATAAAAGGCCTACGACGGAACACGACGGTGTTTAGTCAGTAAGAGTCTGACACTCCCTCACCGCTGCTAACCCACAGCGGGAGGGGTCATTTCAATGATTTTTGACGTCGTTAAAAAAAGTACCTCCTCCTTTTTGAGAAGTTTTTTACTTAGAGTAATAGTGTGCCCATATCCTTGAATTAATGTACAAAAAACGGAGTTTTTTTTTCACTGTTATAATCCTACACTCTTACTGAGTATTGAATAACATAGGATTGCGCAAGACGGCTGGCAGGAGCTGGATGCGAGTAGCCGAAAATCGATCTCAGTGGCGTGCACTTGGAGAGGCCTATGTCCAGCAGTGGACTGCGATAGGCTGATGATGATGATGATGAATAACATAGGATATATTTTATCCTGATACTGTCTGAAGTTCCGATGGGATACGGGTGAAACCGCGGGATTTTTATAATTTAACTACATATTAATAGTTTTTAAACAGTAAATATGTTATTGGAAGACTTATTTGCGCTTAGTCAATTAATAAAGTATAACAGTACATATAATTTAGATTTTACAAAATTTCTTTTTAAATTTACTTTATAGGTACGATTTGAATGCCAACTACCGACTGCAACTGGCGACCGCACATGCCGCGACTGCATGCAGTCAGGCGACTATCGACATATGTGCGGTCGGCAGTTGGCATCCAAAATCTACCTTTCTTCTTGCCTTCTACCTTGCTTCTCTCATATAAAAAAAATTACCTAGTTTGTCTTAAACCTACATCTGAGTTATATTTAAATGTAACCAGTAGGTATGAAAATATTTAAAACTTCAGAAAAGTCACCAGAAAAATTGGTTTGTCAAACTATACATTTCTGAAATAACTCAAGAATATACTAACAATACAATATAGTACTATTTTATGAAAAACTTAGTTAACAATATCTTCATACTCCGAGCCTTTTTCCCAACTATGTTGGGGTCGGCATCCAGTCTAACCGGATGTAGCTGAGTACCAGTGCTTTACAAGGAGCGACTGCCCTATCTGACACCCTCAACCCAATAACCCTTGGTTAGACTGGTATCAGACCTTAGTTAACAATATGTCTTATTATAAATGATAAAGGCACTAATTCCATGCTTATGGTAAGTTATACTATTTAACTATAACGATAACTGAACCATTTTCAGTTATCAAATCACTGTGGAGGAGCGGCAAGTATACGGCTGGTTGGTAATGGTTTGGTTATCATTACAGTTAAATGGTGCAACTGAGTCTTAAATACATAATATCTATGAGTATACAATAAGGTATTTACTACATATATCATGTATATAATTTTTTAAAAAAGGTTCTTTTAGTTTGAATCTTAACTTCAAGAATTTACTAACATGTTCACAGGCTTTCAAATACCCTATTATAAAAGAAAAATAATGTTTTTATTTCTGATTTATAAAACTAACAATATTTAAAAGTAACATCTTAACTAAATTCGTCAACATCATGCAACCAAAAAATCTTAAAGCTACAGAATTATCTACGTGGGCTGTATTTAACTATAACAATAACCAATTTGATTTTTACATAATAGAATGTTTGTGAACATATCACTTTCTTAAAAATCTGGCCGTTTAAAGTGGGTCAAAATCGCGCCCAAAGAAGTCGGTTACAAACCTACAAACATACAAACATACAGGTGAAGCTAATAAAAAGCGTGTAAAAAAAGAGTGTCTATGGAGTTTCTTGCCGGCTCTTCTCCATGAGACCAACTTTTTGGAACCATGCAACTAGTGTGACAGTTCATAGGAGCCTGCAAAGGCCTATTTGATTTTGACCAATTAGCACCAATGTCATGGCTGGTTGGGTACGTTATCAATATAGTTAAATAGTGCAAATCATACTTAATGTAGAACCTTTACTTGTCAAGAACATGCACATAACATTATTGTCAGTGTTAAAAGAAGTCCAAGTTCAAATTGATTCATTGTTTCTGAGATAACCAGAATCATGCATTCAAACAACCAAAATCTTTATCTTCCTAACTGTAGATTAAGTATTTTTCTTAATTTGTCAAAAAATACAACATCTTATTTGACAATCTCCTCTTTGGGAAATCGGTTAAAAACTACTTTGTCACCCTACTTTTATACTTCCCACAAATATGATCAACCAATTGATAGTGCCGGCTAAACCCTTGCTTGCACTGTTCACAGGAAAACTTCTTAATTCTCAAATGTCTCTCTCTTATATGAGCTAGCAAACTCTTTTTAAGCATCTCTTTTTTACAATAATCACATATAGCTTTAGAATATTGAGATTTTTCCTTGCTCGCAATTACAGAGAACATGTACTCTTTAAATCTCGATTTTTCATCATTCTCTTTAGGTGTAACCTCTTTGCTATTCAAACTCTTTTTAATGTTAATTATATTGTTGTTCACTTTAGTTATTTCGACGCAAACTTCGGACTCCAGAACACGCTCCACCCAAGTCTCATTCAGTTCTTTTTGCACGAAAGTCGGCTCGTTTTCTTGAAAATTAAAATGTTTTTTTCTTATATGGTATTTAAGCAGTCTTTCTTCGCAAAAACTGGCGCCGCAAGCGATGCATTTGTACTGAAACTTGTGCGGTTCGTAATATTCATCATGAACTTTCAAATGGAGTATAAGATTACGCTTTTCGACGAACCCGCGCTCGCAGTGGTCACAAATGTACATTTTGCGTTTTCCAGTGTGAGCTCTAACATGTTTTTCGTATACGTCTTTCCTGAAGTACTCGTTGGAACAGTATTCACACTGAAATCGTGAATTTACGGCCTTATGCTGGTACATATGAGATCGGAATTTAAAAGAGCTACCGATTATAACTTTGCTGCATATAGTGCACTGGTTCTTCTTTTTAGAAGTTTCCACTGTTTTTGTACTCATTTTTTAAAGAAAATAGCGATGTTTTGCAAACTAAATGAAAGGCAAAACAAAAATAAACTATGCGTGACAAAATGAAAACTGAATTGTTTTGTCACAGATGACAGTGACAGCTGATAGTAATGTCAACGTCAGCATCGTGAAAAAGAGAAAGGATATAAATGTGTTAAAGAGTAAAAGAAATGGCGATAATGAAATAATGATGAATATGATACGAATTTTTTAATGGAACGCGATTTAAAACGTTCCATTTTACACGATTTTAGTTTAAGACAAATGAAAAATCAATGAAATAGAATTTCCAAAATAAAAATTAATCTTGCTTGTAGTAAATAAAAAAATGCAAGGGTAAAAATATTGTAGATTGCTTAGGTGGACGAGCACGTTAGCCAGCTTCTCAAGTTCAAGTGACCGCGCTTGCATGCCAGATAAATATAATCTTTTTGAGACTTACCTTTTTCTATGGGACGAGGTTTGTGCCCTAGAGTTGGACAATAAAACTACTTTTTACTAACAATTTTTTATTTAGGAACTGAAAAAATAGTAAATATATTATTTTATACAAAATAGCACCCTCTTTAAATTGACTCTATCGAATTTGGCTAAGCAAATAAACAAAACAAAACCAAACAAATAGTTTGTCAACATTTCCCGCCATAATTTTCACGTCAAATGACAGTAAACATTTTTTTTTTATATATAAAAACGGTTTATATATTTTTTTCAATAAAAACATTTGAAAACGTTCATGTTATAACTAAAAATGGGTCTCTATCCTTATTTTCAATTCTATTTCCTATTTTTATAATGTACATCGTCACATTCCCTTAACTTTTGAGCAGCTTGTTCGGGAGTCAAATCTCGTTGTGATTGGGCTAACATTTCGTAGCCGACCATGAATTTCTTGACAGTTGCTGAACGTAAGAGAGGTGGTAAGTATATAGCGTGGAGAAGCCAATGGGGCGAGTCCCCGGCTGTCTTTGAAGGCCCTGTTGGGGCACCTGAAATGAGAAATAAAAGATTTGCAATCCCAACTAATATTATAAATGCGAAAGTAGCTCTGTCTGTCTGTCTGTCACGCATTCACGTCTAAACCACTGAAATGATTTTAATAACATTTGGTACAGAAATAGAGTTGATCTTGAGAAAGAACATAGGATAGTTTTTATCCCGGACTTTTGAAGAATTCTCTTGGAAACGCGATATAACCGAACTCTACGCGGGCGGAAGCTAGTATGTTATAAGTATAGAGGTTAGGTGAAGCTTGACTTAATACTGGCAAAATTATGGAAAATTAAAAAATGTTTAATGGTGAAGAGTTGGTCTGTTTGCTTGAAAGCAGTAATCTAAAGAACTATTGGACCGATTTGAAAAAATATTTCAGTAGATTTCAGAGTTTGATAGTCCGTTTATCGACGAGAGCTATATTATGTGTTACTTTCTACTCAAGTGCGTGGAGGAGTTATTACGAGCAGTGGATTAGCTGATTAAATGATTTTGGCCCTACAAAAATACTTCACACACATTTCTGGGATCGAATTGATCCAACACGGAGCGCTTTAAATTACTTAGTAGGATAAATTCAGTTCAAAAAGGCCTAATTCACCGACAACATAAACGTCCGTTTTCTTAAAAAAACTGAACTGTTAATTAATTATGAATTTTCACGTTCGCGTTTCAATATTAACGTTTTTTTTATATTTATTTATTCCTTTATTTCAAGCAAATGTGGCCCATAAGATAGTTTTAAGTAGTTTGCCATGATAACTCTACAGTTTAAAAAAAACGGACGTTTCATTAATGAATTTCAAAAATAAATAAAAATTGAAC
The DNA here is from genome assembly GCF_030705265.1 of Helicoverpa armigera. NCBI lineage: Eukaryota > Metazoa > Arthropoda > Insecta > Lepidoptera > Noctuidae > Helicoverpa > Helicoverpa armigera. Next base: position 3,265,001 of record NC_087150.1, on the reverse strand, counting down.
TCACCATGAAAACCCATGCTATATGGGAAAGAACATTTGAACAAGTTATCGTACTTAATGTTCAAAAGTTTCATTATTTCAGCTAGACCTCTTTTCTGATTGTCATTCAAATCTGTCAAACGTTGCGGTTTCCCATTAATTGGTAACACCATCGTTTCATATGGCCACACTGCCCAGTACGGTACTAGGGCTACCCATTCTGTATTTTGGATTACTATGCGGTCCTGGAATTCAAAGAGAAATAAATATATAAAACAGCAATTATACGTTATTTAAAAAATGCGTAGGTGAGGGGTAAAATTTTGGGGGGAATTTCAAAGTCATCGTCATCTGCTTAGCCTTTTTCCAATCAGGTTGGGGTCGACTTCCAGTCTAACCGGATGCAGCTGAGTACCTACCAGGGTTTTACAAGGAGCGACTACCTATCTGACCTCCTCAACCCAGTTACCCGGGCAACCCGATACCACTTGGTAAGTCTGGTTGTCAGACTTACTGGCTTCAAAAGGGGACATTAAGAGTCACTTCACTTACCTTATTTATTAATTCTTGTTGTACATAATCAAACAGCATCGGTCGCTTGAACTTAATATAATATTCCTTTTGGCATCTGAAAATAATTGACATAATATGACGTTAGCATTTTCACGGCAATCCGACACCACCGGAGAGAGATCACAAGCAGGACCGACATTAACGTGCTCTTCGATGTACGTTGATGGATCATCAGTATGTAGATATTTCTCACCTCTCCTTAACTCTGGGCTCATTAGGTAGGTAACTAGAGGCCCATATCTGACAATGCGGATGAGGGTTAGAGCATCCCATAATGGCTCCCTTGTTCTCAAATATTTGTACCCAGGTGTACTTGCGTCCTAGCTCTGTTAATTGGTTTATCCACCTGTAAAATAATTAAAAAGATTTGAAATCAAATTAAGTATTAAAATAAGATAGTTAGTTTGTGCATGTGTAGGTATTACATATAATAAGGTAAGTATGCAAATGAACATCTTTTTAACAAAAGTTTCTTGAAAAAAAAATCAGTCAAGAGTGAGTTTCGAAAGAAAAGGCATCTATGAAAATTTCTAATTATTTTCGATTCCTGAGATAGAGCCTGGTGAAGACTCCCACACAACAATGAATATAATAAACATTTTAAAGCTCTCTTAGGTCTTGGGTCCCATACAAAAGTTGGAATGTTTTGGCCGTCTTATATGTAGTTAATCTTACGGAACCTTTCGACTCGCATTTAGCCAGTTTTTTGGAGTCAGGAATAAATAAATATGTATAAGTAGATAAACTTACTCATTAATAACAGCAAGGATCTCATCCACAGTCATCAGGGGTATTGTCATTGTAGAATCTGGATGGAAACACATCACCCTGAAACACAAAAAAAAAAACTTTTGTCAACAAAAGCAATGCAAGCTACACTAATGACTGTGTTTCGGATGGCACGTTAAACTGTAGGTCCCGGCTGTCATTGAACATCCTTGGCAGTCGTTACGGGTAGTCAGAAGCCAGTAAGTCTGACACCAGTCTAGGGTCTAGGGTCTAGGGTAGTCTAGGTCCAAGGGGTATTGGGTTGCCCGTGTAACTGGGTTGAAGAGGTCAGATAGGCAGTCGCTTCTTGTAAAGCACTGGTACTCAGCTGAATCCGGTTAGACTGGAAGCCGACCCCAATATAGTTGGGAAAAGGCTCGGGGGATGATTTTGACACTACCTGCAGGTCCCCTTAGCAGCTGAGGATCGGAACAGCGGATGTTCAGATGGCGGTGGTTCAGGCACTCTCTCTAACAACGCTGGGAAGTCATTCGGGAACACGTAAGTTGACGTATATTGCGGGTTGCGCTGAAAAAATAAGAGTACCAATATTATTTAGTGTTCCGCTAATAAAACAAAACTACTACAATTATAAATTTGAAAGTAAGGGAAGGTTCATATCTGATGGAACGCCAAAATCTCTACTAACATTATAAATGCGAAAGTAACTCTGTCTGTCTGTTACGCTTTCACATCTAAACAACTAGTGATTTTAATAAAATTTGGTACAGAGATAGAGTTGACCTTGAGAAAGAACACAGAATAGTTTTTAACCCGGACTTCTGAAGAATTCTCTTGGACACGCGATATAACCGAACTCTACCCGGGCGAAGCCGCGAGCGGAAGAACAATATGCGATAAAACATTCACACCTAATAGATGCGGTAGTGCGTTGATCCCACATTTAGTGAGTGCACCTGTGTCAAAGCAAATGCTTGTACACTATAATATTTCTGCGCTATTGGCTGATCTCCATACTTGAGGACAGCCGCCGTAGTCGATAATCGGCTTGGAGGACATCATCATCATTACATTCTTTCTTCCTCCTGCCCTGTTCCCAATTTTAGTTGGGGTCGGCGCAATATGTCATTCTCTTCCATTATCCCCTGTCACTCGTCATACTGACACTCACTCCCTTCCTATTCTTGTCATCGTTCAGGCAATCCATCCATCTTTTCTTAGGTCTTCCTCTTCCCCTCCATCCATCTACATTTATACTTAGCACACACTTTGTTGCATGCGTATCATCTTTCCTCATTACATGCCCATACCATGACAATCTTCTACTTCTCATCTTTTCTGTCACTGGCGCTACCTTCAGACTTCCTCTAATGTAATCATTCCTCACTTTATCCATTCTTGTAACACCACACATCCATCTCAGCATTCTCATTTCTGCTACATGCAATCTCTTCTCATCCCTCTTTTTCAATGCCCAACACTCTGATCCATACAGGACGACAGGTCTTATTACGGATTTGTAGATTTTGCCCTTCAGTTTGAGAGGCATCCGCGGGTGACAGATAGTGCTAGTTACCGGTCGCCACTACCTAATAAAGTATATCTATCTAAAATATGTCCTGCGCAGCTGACTGACCTTATATGAGAACAGCTGCCGTAGCCGATAATCGGCTTGGAGCTACATCATCATCTTCATTACATATGATGAAAATCTTCATGAGTTAGTTTACCTGTCCACTAGACCTGGTAGCTCCTGGCAGGAGAGGATTCATCGGATCCGGGGGCTGTTCCTCCGGTTCAGCTTCCGTCTGACCGCTCCAGGGTCGCAGACAGCGGTGAGGAGACACCAGCACCCATTCATCTTTCAGCGGGTTGTAGCGAACATGTTGGTGTTCTGAAATAGGAAAGAATAGATAGGTTGCCTTACCTGCTAATATTATGTACCTAGGTAACTGTCAAGTCAAAGAGGCTTACAGTAGGTCCACAAGATACCAACTTCACACAGAATTTCATAGAATTTTATCTGCGCAACAAATCGGTGCGTAAAAAAGTCTGAGCAGGGGCTTAATCCTGCTAAGTCAATAATGTGTCAATTGGATATTAAATGAATCTCAACAGCAGGCGTAAATTCTGCTACTATATAAGACCAATCGTTTTCCAATCACATTCCATTGGTTTGCCATTGATCTACACGGTAGTCTGCTCTACAATCACATTGCAATCGTAAATCAATTGCACACAATTTGATTCATTATTGACTCATAGAAAAGGATAAACACGTTTCATCATCATCATCATCAGCCTATCGCAGTCCACTGTTGGACTTTAAATAAACACGTTTATTTAAAAGAAAAAATAGCGGAATGCCACATACGCTTCAATCGTAATTGAGTAGTGATTGAATCTCAGTTGGATATCAATCGTATGTCACTTAAGTAAAATTTGCAGAATCGACGAGCCCCAGTAATTAATTCCGGTATTAACTCGTCTTATTTTGCTACACTTACCACAGATTATATAATAGTTCTCTTACTCTGTTTACAGTAAATAAGATAGATAATGATTGACATTTGTTGATAAACTAATATAATGATAGGTAGGTCATCATCTCCCGAGCCTTTTCCCAACTATGTTGGGGTCGGCTTCCAGTCTAACCGGATGCAGCTGAGTACCAGTGCTATACAAGGATCGACTGCCCTATCTGACCTCCTCAACCCAGTTACCCGGGCAACACAATACCCCTTGGTTAAGACTGGTGTCAGACTTACTAGCTTCTGTACCGATAACGACTGTCAGGGATTAATTAATATAAAACAATCATTATCAAGGGTAAAATAACTAGAGCTTAATCTGCGACTTAATTTCCCAAAGTGTATGTTTTTGTCGGAATCCGAAAACGGCTACACAGGATCTGAGAAATAACACTACTATAATCATAGGCAAGGATATTGAGCCCTGACCTTCACCTGCGCAGAAGTGATTTATTGGTTTAAGTGTACAGTGCGCAAAGCGATCCCCACTCTTCCGCCGAGAGCTCATTATCCGTGCCGATAACTATACTTACCTAGAACCTTTCCAAGTCTGACAAATACTATGCTGCAAAGCGAGTCAAAATCGGTTCAGGAAAACGTGAGATAATCGCGCACAAACACACACGGCTGGTCAATCTGAGAACCTCCTTTATTATAAGTCGGTTTAAATAAATGTGATATGAAGTTAAAAGCCACAACGCAATGTTACTACAAAGTTGCAGATTTTCAGTTTTTAAAACCATTGATATAATATATATTAGGTTTATCTAGCCGTTTTCCCGCGGTTTCACCCGCGTCCCGTGGGAGCTACTGCCCGCACCGGGACAAAATATAGTAGGTATATGTTACTCGCAGATAATAGCTTTCTAACGGTGAAAGAATATTTAAAATCGGTCCAGTAGTTTTTGACCAAACAAACAAAGTTTTCCTCTTTATAATATAAGTATAGATTAATAAATATAGTACCTACCTAACTGATCCTGAATTACATATTACAATCTAGTCTACAAAATTCACAATTAACACCACAAACGAGTAACCTAAAACACAACGCAAACAACAGCTCACTTAATTAACAAAAACAACGTAATTAACACAAAACTAAACATTAATTTAGTGTAATTTAACAAAAATATTACAATACGTAACATTATTGATAGTTCACACTCACCAGTGGACTTAAATTCTTGCATTTTTACTAGTTAAATGAATATTATTTTTTTTTACAAAGCACACGACTGTCCGTGTGGCCGTCAAGGGCATAACTGAAGTGGATAAATATTTATTATGAAGTGATAACGTAACAACAGCTATGCGTCACTGAATATGTATTGCAGAGTTTCAGTTAGGTAGAAAACATGCGGCCATACATTATAACGTTATTTCTTGGTAGAGTTATCGGCACGGATAATGAGCTCTCGGCGGAAGAGATCGCTTTGCGCACTGTACACATATGGCAATAAACCAATAAATCGCTTCTGCGCAGGTGAAGGTCACGGCTCAATATCCTTGCCGATGATAATACTATATGTATCTTAATAAAGAGGTATATATATTTTTTGTTGTATCGTCCTTCTCATTAATTTCATCTTTCAGGCAATCAATCCATTCATCCATCCATCTTTGCCTTTTCATCGACACGAAAACAGGCGGCATACATAGGCATACATAACCTTACTAGCTTCCGCCCCCGGCTTCGCCCGCGTCGAGTTCAGTTATATCGCGTTTCCTAGGTAACTCTTCAAAAGTCTGGGATAAAAACTATCCTATGTTCTTTCTCAAGGTCAACTCTATCTCTGTACCAAATACTAAAATCATTTCAGTGACTTACAGCCAGTTTCTTCATCAAAAGTAAAAGTCAAAGTAATGTCTAAAGTAAAAGTAACGGTCAAATTCATAATTTCTATTAGTTTTGCTGTAACTTTAGCCTTGAAAAAACGAATTTGACCGTTACTTTTACTTTAGACATTACTTTGACTTTTATTTTTGATGAAGAAACTGGCCGGTAGACGTGAAAGCGAGACAGACAGAGTTATTTTCACATTTATATTGTTAGTAGGGATATTCAAATTGGTTCGTTCTCATCATTTATATAGATAGATCTTAGGCAAATTATCTTGTGGCCTCTCTGCAGTATTGTCTAATCTATATTCCATTCCAGTATCAGTTTAATAACATAAGAACATGTCATAAAATAACTGTAAGTATTATCTTACATCCTATCGAACGATATATTTGCTCAACAATTTATTAACAATCTTTTTACAAGCTTTTTCTTAGTAGGTATTAATCATATTTATGTAATGGATTCTAAGCACGGAATAAGGAATGATGAGCGTAGATGCAGTTATGCAGCCCGATTCTACCTACTAATTTTACTTAAGCGACATCCGACTGAGATCCAATCACGACTCAATTACGATTGAAGCGTATGTGGCATTTCGCTATTTTTTCTTTGAACTAAACGTTTTTATCCTTTTCTGTCATTCAATAATGACTCATTTTATGTCTGCAAATGATTTACAATTGCAAGATAATTTTAGAGCAAACTACCGTATAGACCAAAATGGCAGAGCAATCGCAAACCAATGGAATGTCGTTAGAATACGATTGGTCTTATATTAGTAGCAGAATGCCCGATATGGTTAAAATTGCTATTGCGATTCAATTTCTATTCAATTTTGACATTATTAACTTAGGAGAATCGGGCCCCGGTCAAATTATTACGGTGGGCATGATCAAAACGATTAACTACGAGTGAACTGACAATGCGTTCGGGTTCTTTGAGACAATCTGTCAAAAATTTTTGGCATTACAAAAATGGCGCGCTACTTTCTTAGACGATTTTCCATAATTTTAAAGTAACTTTAACCATCTTCCGAGGATCGTAGCGTCATGAAAATTGACAGCTGTATGTAGTTCTGATGACAATACAATAATATGGTACAGTCGAACTGATCTGATGATGAAGCCTGATAATTCTGGATTATTCAATACCAATGTTATTGTAATTTTAAATAAATAAAACACAGATTAATACGTTTTATAAAATATTTATTTTTAATACTTAATAGGTACATAATTATGACTAAGTATAATATCTTGTTAAAATCCTTCATATAGATTCTTTATCATTCATCAACTTTTCATAGATCTGTAAAAAGAAGAAAATAAAAATATTGACTTTGTTTCTGAAAGCGCGATAAACTGTAGGTCTTGGCTGTCATTGAACATCCTTGGCAGTCGCTACGGGTAGTCAGAAGCCAGTAAGTCTGACAACCAGTCCTACCAAGGGGTATTGGGTTGTCCGGGTAACTGGGTTGAGGAGGTCAGATAGGTTGTCGCTTCATGTGGCACACTGGTACACAGCCACATACGGTTAGACTGGAAGCCGACCTCAACATAGTTGGAAATAGGCTCGGCAGATGATGTTAAAGTAAAAAATATGTTTTCGTTAAAAATAGTATACTTTAAGCTACATTTAATATTATATAGCTGAAGGGTTCGTTTGTTTGAAAAAGATGATGTTTTTTTTTAACGACGTCAAAAATCATCAAATGACCTCTCCCGCTGTGGGTTAGCAGCGGTGAGGGAGTGTCAGACTCTTACTGACTAAAAGCCGTCGTGTTCCGTCGTAGGCCTTTTATGTACCAGCGCCGCGGTAACTCGCGCGAACAATGCCGCAGCCAAACGATGATCTTAGGAACTACTTCCAGAGTCAGATAGGCTATTTTTCGAAGAAGACTACTGACTACTGTTTATCTAGGTGCGCGGAGTAGTTCCCACGAGACGCGAGTGAAACCGCTGTTGTAAAGAGTAGGTACTATTTATTATACTTACGTTATTTTTCCTACTCTATGGCTTCTGAAATGATGTCTCAAATTGTCTTTGACTCTGAAATAAAACAAAATGAAATTATAAAAAAAACGGACAAAAATCATTTCAATCATTTTCGTTTTTATAATTTACAACATCATGTGTAAAGCAGAGATCAAGTTAGGAGTATCGAATGTTTTGACCAGTTGACAGCTGTCAGTTTTCAAGGGAGAATTTCCGTTGATTGTAATAACTGACTCTTATATGGTGTTCTAATTCTCGCACATTTTTATTCATTGAAAATTGTATTTATGCTAATCGACATATTATATTAACCAGTATATTAACGTATTTAATTTAATGTGATTAGGTACGACACACTCTACAGATAATAATCCTAACTAATATTATAAATGTGAAAGTAACTCTGTCTGTCTGTCTTTTCTTCGCGCCTAAACTACTGAACCGATTTGTGTGAAATTTGGAACTTGAGAAAGGACATAGGATAGTTTTTATTTCAAAAAAAATATATAAAAATAAAAAATAAAATTTATTCCGGACATATAGCGCCATCTATTGGTCAAACCAAAAATATGCCGGAAGTCACTATTCCATGCGAACGAAGTCGCGGGCAAAAGCTAGTATAATATATATTTGACTTACCGACTGATATAAGGGCAGTGTTTACACTTGAAAAATACTGATTTGCAATGTTTAGTCTTATAATGAGACAAAGCAACTTCAAACGAAGAAAATCGCCGATTACATACGAGACAATCAAATCTGTAAATAAAAAAAACTTAATTTCAGTGAAATCTCATCGTTCGAGCTTTTTTCCCAACTATGTTGGGGTCGGCTTCCAGTCTAACCGGATGTAGCTGTGTACCAGTGTGCCACAAGGAGCGACTGCCTGTCTGACCTCCTCAGCACTGTCACTGCCAGTCTGACACGCAGTCTTACTAAGGGGTATTGGGTTGCCCTGGTAACAGTGTTGAGGAGGTAACAGTGTTGAGGAGGTCAGATAGACAGTCGCTGCACATTAAAACACAGCTCCATTAGCCTGAAAGCGAACTCAAAACATTTGTGAAAAGGCTAGGCAGACAATAATTAATGTAAAATTGTTTTTACCTGGTAAAGTGCCTAGAAACATGTTCTTCATAACCAGATCCCGGATTCAGTGATTGAAGACACACGTCGCATCTCATTGTATCCTGTTTCTGAAACAAAATAAATATAATAGGTATAATACCTATAAATAAATAAAGAACTTATCCAAGGTAATTATTGAACCGGGGCTGCGGGATTGTTCGCGCGAGTTACCGCGGCTCTGGTACATGAAAGGCCTACGACGGAACACGACGGTTTTCATGATGTAATAACTTATAAATTAAAATAATCTTTATATTGATCCCCGTACTCTAGACACCGATGCCATGCACTCGTGCGCTCACATAGTCATGGCGGGCGCACGCGGCGCTCGCCGCGTCATCCGCGTCCGGATAACGATGTGTGTCCAGTGTGACGTAACGATAGATAGATGAAGCACCAACGAGTGCGAATTCAATACTTGTGTCCGTGGCATTGATTATAATTTATTTTTTACTTTAAACTCGGCGATTATTTTATTACATGAACACCATTTATCCATATTCGAGTTCTAAGATATTAAATCTCAATCATGGAGTCGCGAGATCGCTAGGGAATCGGTATTGTTGTGGATCGGCTTTGAATCATGTTGAGTGTAGTCAGGATCATAGTTTCAATTTTAAATGCATATGGATCATCATCATAGATTTGGACTCAATGATTGAACAACTAAATCGAATTACGAGTTATGGACTCGTGCATGGGTACCACAATCGTCGATGGCAATCCATGTAATATTATAAATCTGCTTGATGGGGGCTATTAAGTGTATATTCATTGAGATGAGTTCGGGATCGCAATCATGAATCGCGGGATGCCGGCTCGTTTGTGAGTAGCTCGAAATGTAGTGTAAGGAAGAAACTGTATAGGCAGGATCACAGTTCCAACAAATTGGATCGGAGTCATATTATGCACGTAACACAATCAAGGCTCTTTTGGTAGCATCATGGCTCGCGAATCATTTGGTGTGGATTTCCATGAAGCGTAGACTTGGTTTGGGATCAATGATGACACCAAACTAACTGGATCGGAACAAAGCGATTCCACAATCATGGATTGCAATTCAAGCAATATACATCGCGAATCATTTCGTATGAATCCTCTGGATGCTTAAGGAGTACATCCGAACTTAGTGTCGAGTTCACAAGTGGCGGAAATTCCTCTTTCAATACATGAACTGATTTTCGAGCATATTTTGAGTAAAAACAACTCATATAATGTATTGTTTTTATAAGCTATACTGGAAATATAGTATTGCAGTTATGCCGACTGCGATTTATATAAGGGAGAAATAAAACTATGGATTCCATTCGCAGTTACATATGCACTCTTGTCGAGACTGTGTGTCGGCTACCGCGTAGGATGTTTGTGCGTTATACAGCCGCAGACACAAGCGCGTATTTCATAGAAGACTACCGCTCGCTCTACCCGAACTATGTGAGACGGTCAGACAGGCAACTGAGCGTCTGCTCACTGCCGATACACCTGACAGCGACACTGTACCGAGGACAAATCGACGACCAACTGTATTGGAACTGAGTTACAGATTATTGTCATCATTCGAGCTTGCGATTGTAGCGTTGCTGAATACACCAAGACCTAACCGATTGACTACATGCAGATCATTTACTCTAAAAGTCATGAAAAGTTGACTCTCCTAAAAATGACAAAAAAAAACATATTTAACACTTTGTTGATTAGGATTGTATTCCAAAATCAACTTGTGTTACATATGTTTTTTTTTTGTCGTACTATTAAATCATTATTCCTTTAGTCAGTGCGAGCTCATATGGATCACGGTGTGGGTGGCATTGTATGATCATTTGTCTAGTGGCAGGCTCTGTAACTCAGTTCCAATAGAGTTGATCATCGCTTCGGCTTCGGTATTCGGTACAGACTCTCAGTTGCCTATCTGACCGTCTCACATAGTTCGGGTAGAGCGAGCGGTAGTCTTCTATGAGATACGCGCTCGTGTCTGCGGCTGTATAACGCACAAACATCCTACGCGCTAGCCGACACACAGTCTCGACAAGAGTGCCAACGTAACTGCGAATGGAATCCATAGTTTTATTTCTTCCCTATATAAATCGCAGTCGGCATAACTGCAATACTATATTTCCTTAATCGCTTATAATTACAATACATTATAAGAGTTGTTTTTACTCAAATTTTGCTGGAAATCATTCTGCACAGCAGATGATTCACGAACCATGATTGAGCTGTGAACATAATTTCAGTTTATCGAAACTCCATTCTATTCTTAATCTACACTCCTAACGGTCTATACATGAGTCGTCATCCCGCGATTCATGACTGTCATGGTCTGGATCGCTTGAAGGGAACGCAGATTGGATCGTTATAGGATGCACGCATCACAAGCATAGGCGTCGTATGAATCCCGTGGATGTCTATCGCCGGCACGAGCCGCGCTCGCCGAGTCATCCGCGCCGCGTAGCGAGTTGTGTCTAGTGTGACGTCACGAGTCACGCATGACAAACAATGCACACTCAATGCACATTTGGTTATGGATCTGCTAGGATTGCTTTTGGAGCGTCGATTTAGGATCACTATAAGGTTCACGAATCGCGAATGGTTAACACGAATGGTATAAGGTTCACAAATGGAGTCGCGAGATCGCTAGGGAAAATCGGTATTGTTTATTTATTTATTTGTTATATTGTTGTGGATCGGTGTAAGATCGCGTGTTGAGTGTAGTCAAGATCACAGTTTCAGCATAATATGGGATCGGATGCATATGATGCACGTAACACAGTCAAGGTCGGCTACGAATGATGTGAAAACTCTTTTGTCAGCATCATGGCCCGCGAATCAATTGGCGGGAATCGGTATGAATCCCCTGAATGTCTATCGCCGGCACGCGCCACGGTCGCCGAGTCATCCGCGCCGCGTAGCGAGTTGTGTCATGACAATCAATGCACTCGAATCATTTGGTTGTGGATCTGCTAGGATTGTCTTTGGAGCGTGGATTTAGTTAGGATCGTTATATGATGCACGCATCACAACCATGATTCGCGAATCATCTGGTGTGCAAAATAACTTTGAGTATGATTTAATTAAAAACAACTTAAAATGTATAAAAATATATTGATCCCCTTACTCTAGTCTAGGAAACCGATGCCACGGACTTGTGCGCTTACATACTTTGGTCGGCACACGTCGAGCTCGCCGAGTCATCCGCGCCGCGAAAACGATTTGTCTAGTGTGACGCCACGATGGATAGGTGCCGCATCGACGCGAGCGAATTAAATCCTTGTTTCCGTTGCATTGATTATCCAATCTTTTTCTCTAAACTATGCGTTTATTTATAGGAGTCCTATGAAGCATGTAACACACTCATGGTCGGCTACTAACGATGGGAAACTCTTTTGACAGGATCATGGCTCGCGAATCATTTGGTTGTGGATCTGCTAGGATTGCCAGTGGAGCGTAGATTTAGTTAGGATCGTTATATGATGCACCACCATGATTCGCGAATCATCTGGTGTGCAAGTGTGTGACTCTGAGTATAATTTTATTAAGAACAACTTTGTTACTTTAATAGATACTCGTGCGCTCTCAAAGGTATGGCCGGCGCGTGCCGCGCTCGCCGCGTCATCCGCGCCGCGATAACACGTTGTATCCAGGCTGAAGTCACAATAAATAGATGCCGCATCGACGAGTGCAAATTAAATCCTTGACTCCTTTGCCATGATAATTAAATCTTTTTCTCTATACTTAACGATTGCTTAATTACATGAACACCATCTATCCATATTCGAGTCATATGATATACGAATCACAATCCTGGACCAAGATCGCTAGTTAATCGGTATTGTTGTGGATCGGCCTTGAATCGCGGTGGGTATAGGCAGGATCTTAGCTTCTATTTTAATTGCATATGGAACATCATCATAGATTTGGACTCAATGATTGAACAACTAAATCGAATTACGAGTCCATGAACCACAATCGTTAATTGCAATTCTTGTATCTGCTTGATTGACTATGTATATTCATATTACGATCCGCGTTATGCCTATGGAGGAAATCTCAGATTCAACTTACTGGAGCAAGAAAAGCTATATGATAAACGAATCACAGTCATGGAATCTTGCTTCACTTTGAGATAAATTCGGGATCGCAATCATGAATCGCGGGATGCCGGCTCGTCTATGAATCGGACTGTGGATTAAGGAAAGATTGCAGTTTCAATAAACTGTATCGGAATGATATGTTGGTAATTGTGATGCGTGCATCATAATCATGGCTCGCGAATCTTCGGGTGTGTCTTTATGAACTCTGATTTCGAGCATAATTTGAGTAAATACAATTCTAATAACGTATTGTAATTATAAGCGTTTTAGGAATCAACCAGTAACCAACATTTACACTTACCTCATTTACAAAAGGAGTCAGGGTTATAATACATAAGATGCCAGTCATTTCAAGAATCGCTTGAACACTGGCGTAGTCTGAAGCGTAGTTTCAATGCAGTTGCTCGTCGCTTCGGTATGCTACAGTCGGTGTAAACGCTCAGAATCTTGTCGGATGGGCTTATATAGTTTGGGAAGAGCGAGCAGTAGTCTACATTGTAGAACTCGTTCATGTCTATTGCTGAAGAACGCGAAAACATCTTACAGGCGAATCGACATACACCAGTCTCGGCTAATGTGCCGATGTAACTGCGAATGCGATCATCCATATAAAATTTCGCTTGTGCAAACTGGGATCCCTATAATTTAGAAGTATCCAAGCCTTTGAATGCCTATGGAGTTTATTTAGGATCGCGGACTCAACAACCTGGATTGTTCAGTTATATGAAGCACGCATCAAATTCGTGGATTCGCGGGATTTCGCGGTGCGACTGCAATGATCCGTTTTGTTATGAACGATCGCGATCCGAGAGTCTAGGTGGGTCTGATAAATATACGATGAAGATCGCGCCGGGACTCGGGATAACTCGTCAGGACCTCTGGCAGTATCTCGCACGAACGGTACCGGAAGACTGACTAAGCCACACAACTTGCAGCCGCTTTTATAATAATACCATCATCCCGTTCGCCTGAAGGGTGCATAGGTTCAGGATCATTATAGGCGAAACGTATCGTTGGATCGTCCCCTGGATGTACATCGTGCATCCGTCACATACGTATGACCGGCACGAGCCGCGCTCGCCGAGTCATCCGCGCCGCGTAGCGAGTTGTGTCCAGTGTGACGACACGATTCACGCATGACAATCAATGCACTCGAATCATTTGGTTGTGGATCTGCTAGGATTGCCTTTGGAGCGTCGATTTAGGATCACTATAAGGTTCACGAATCGCGAATGGTTAACACGAATGGTATAAGGTTCACAAATGGAGTCGCGAGATCGCTAGGGAAAATCGGTATTGTTTATTTATTTATTTGTTATATTGTTGTGGAACTGTGTTGAGTGTAGATCACAGTTTCAGCATAATATGGGATCGGATGCATATGATGCACGTAACACAGTCAAGGTCGGCTACGAATGATGTGAAAACTCTTTTGCCAGCATCATGGCTCGCGAATCAAATCAATTGGCGGGAATCGGTATGAATCCCCTGAATGTCTATCGCCGGCACGCGCCACGGTCGCCGAGTCACCCGCGCCACGTAGCGAGTTGTGTCATGACAATCAATGCTCTCGAATCATTTGGTTGTGGATCTGCTAGGATTGCCTTTGGAGCGTGGATTTAGTTAGGATCGTTATATGATGCACGCATCACAACCATGATTCGCGAATCATCTGGTGTGCAAAATAATTTTGAGAATAATCTTATTAAAAACAACTTAAAATGTATAATAATCCTTATATTGATCCCCGTACTCTAGTCTAGGAAACCGATGCCACGGACTTGTGCGCTTACATACTTTGGTCGGCAAGCGTCGAGCTCGCCGAGTCATCCGCACCGCGAAAACGATTTATGTCTAGTGTGACGCCACGATGGATAGGTGCCGCATCGAAGCGAGCGAATTAAATCCTTGTTTCCGTTGCATTGATTAACCAATCTTTTTCTCTAAACTTTGCGTTAATTTATAGGAGTCCTATGATGCACGTAACACACTCATGGTCGGCTACTAACGATGGGAAACTCTTTTGACAGGATCATGGCTCGCGAATCATTTGGTGTGGATCTGCTAGGATTGCCAGTGGAGCGTAGATTTAGTTAGGATCGTTATATGATGAACGCATGACAACCAAGATTCGCGAATCATCTGGTGTGCAAGTGTGTAACTTTGAGTAAAATGTTATAAAAAACAACTTATAAAGGTATAACAATCTTTACATTGATTCCCGTACTCTAAACACCGATGCTATGCACTCGTGCGCTCACATGGTCATGGTCGGCGCGTGCCGCGCTCGCCGCGTCATCCGCGTCCCGATAAAGAGGTGTGCCTTAGCGTGACGTAACGTTAGATGCGCGCCGCATCGACGAGTGCGAATTAAATCCTTGTGTCCGTTGCATTGAATTTTCAATATTTTTCTCTACACATTGAGATATTTTTATAACACGAACACCATTTATCCATATTAGCTAAATCACTCGCATTACAAACATGAAGCGCGTGTCGCGCATCATTTGGTGTGGATCCGATTGGTGACTTTGCGGTTAGACTGTGAACCGCATTTATATAAATTACATCGGAATTTTATTTTTAATAATACAAATAAATTGATGATGGCACGTGTACAAACATGTTATGTGGATCTGCATGGAGCGTAGAATTAACTTCAATGATTCAACAAGCTAAATCGTATTATGAGACCATTTAACACAGTCATATAGATTGCGATCCATGGAGTGTCTGCTGGATTGGCTATGGAATGTTGGTTCAGGAGTGAGTGTAGTTTCAAAAAAGCGGGGAAAGTATTACGATCCTCGCAGCACAATCATGGAACGCGAATCATCTGGTGTGGATCCGCGTGATGCCTATGGAGTAGGATTGAGAATCGTAGTTTCAACAAACTGTATCGTTAAGGAGCTATATGCATTTCGATTTGAGGTGAATTCGTGATCACACTCTGCTTACATGACAATCATGAATTCACCGGGATGCCGGCTTGTCTATGGATCGCTCGAAATGTAGATTAAGGAAAGAATACAGTACTTTATGTTTCTGATTGAAATGCATCCTAATCATTATGATGCACGCATCACAATCATGGCTCGCGAATCATCGGGTGTGCCTTCATGAACTGTTTTCGAGCATAATTTGAGAATAAACAACTCTTATAACGTATTGCAATTATAAACGTGTGTTGAAATATAGTATTGCAGTTATGCCGACTGCGATTTATATAAGAGAGAAATAAACCTATGGATTCCATTCGCAGTTACGTTGGCACTCTTGTCGAGACTGTGTGTCGGCTAGCGCGTAGGATGTTTGTGCGTTATACAGCCGCAGACACGAGCGCGTATTTCATAGAAGACTACCGCTCGCTCTACCCGAACTATGTGAGACGGTCAGACAGGCAACTGAGAGTCTGTACCGAATACCGAAGCCGAAGCGACGTCCAATTCTATTGGAACTGAGTTACAGAGCCTGACACTAGACAAATGATCATACAATGCCACCCACACCGTGATCCATATGCGCTCGCACTGACTAAAGGAATAATGATTTAATAGTACGACAAAAAAAAACATATGTAACACAAGTTGATTTTGGAATACAATCCAAATCAACAAAGTATTACATATGTTTTTTTTTCTTTTTTAAAAGCGATTTAACTTTTCATCACTTATTGAGCAAATGACCTGCATGTAGTCAATATATCAATCGGTTAGGTCTTGGTGTATTCAGCAACGCTACAATCGCAAGCTCGAATGATGACAATAATCTGTAACTCAGCTCCAATACAGTTGGTCGTCGATTTGTCTTCGGTATAGTGTCGCTGTCAGGTGTATCGGCAGTGAGCAGACGCTCAGTTGCCTGTCTGACTGTCTCACATAGTTCGGGTAGAGCGAGCGGTAGTCTTCTATGAGATACGCGCTCGTGTCTGCGGCTGTATAACGCACAAACATCCTACGCGCTAGCCGACACACAGTCTCGACAAGAGTGCCAACGTAACTGCGAATGGAATCCATAGTTTTATTTCCCCTTATATAAAACGCAGTCGGCATAACTGCAATACTATATTTACAGTATCGCTTGTAAAAACAATACATTATAAGAATTGTTTATTCTCAAATTATGCTCGAAATCAGTTCATGAAGGCACACCCGATGATTCGCGAGCCATGATTGTGATGCGTGCATCATAATGATTATGATGCATCTCAATCAGAAACATATAAGTACAGTTTATTGAACAATCTTTTCTTTAATCTACATTTCGAGCGACTCATAGACGAGCCGGCACCCCGGTGGATTCATGATTGTCATGTAAGCTAACTGTGATCACGTATTCACTTCAAATGAAATCGTGATGCATCATATAGCTCCAATACAGTTTGTTGAATCTGAGATTCTCAATCCTACTCCAAGAGGCATAACCCGGATTCACACACACCAGTTGATTGGCGTTCCATGATTGTGCTGCGATGATCGGAATACTTTCCACGTTTTTTTGAAACTACACTCACTCCTGAACCAACATTCCATAGCCAATCCAGCAGACACTCCATGGATCGCAATCCATATGATTGTGTTATATGGTCTCATAATACGATTTAGGTTGTTGAATTATTGAAGTTAATTCTACGCTCCATGCAGATCCACATAACATGTTTGTACACGTGCCAACATCAATTTATTTGTATTATTAAAAATAAAATTCCGATGCAATTTATATTTATGCGGTTCACAGTCTAACCGCAAAGTCACCAATCAGATCCACACCCGATGATGCGCGACACGCGCTTCATGTTTGTAATGCGAGTGCTTTTTATTAGCTAATATGGATAAATGGTGTTCGTGTTTTAAAAATGTCTCAATGTGTAGAGAAAAAGATTGAAAATTCAATGCAACGGACACAAGGATTTTATTCGCACTCGTCGATGCGGCACGTATCTCTCGTGATGACACTGGACACACCTCGTTATCGCGACGCGGATGACACGGCGAGCGCCGCGTGCGCCCGCCATGACTATGTGAGCGCACGAGTGCATTGCATCGGTGTCTAGAGTACGGGGATCAATATGAAGATTGTTATACATTTTAAGTTGTTTTTAATAAAATCATACTCAAGATCGTTTTGCACACCAAATGATTGGCAAATCACGGTTGTGATGCGTGCATCATATAACGATCTTAACTAAATCTACATTCCAAAGGCAATCCTAACAGATCCACACATAATGATTCGAATGCATTGATTGTCATGCGTGTATGGTAACGTCACACTAGACACAACTCGTTACGCGGCGCGGGTGACTCGGCGAGCGCGGCTCGTGCCGGCGATAGACATCCACGGGATTCATACGATAATTCGCCTATGCTTGTGATGGGTGCATCCTACTATATCGCCTGAGTCTGCGTTCTCCATAGGCATAACGCGGATCGTAATATGAATATACATAAGAATTGCAATCCACGTTTGCGGTACATGGCCTCGTAATTCGATTTAGTTGTTCAATCATTGAGTCCAAATCTATGATGATGTTCCATATGCAATTAATATTGAAACTAAGATCCTGCCTATACTCACCGCGATTCAAGGCCGATCCACAACAATATCTACCGGTTCCCTAGCGATCTCGCGACTTCATGACTGTGATATCATATAGTATGACTCGAATATGGATACATGGTATTCATGTAATAAAATAATCGTTAGGTATAGAGAAAAGATTTAATTATCATGGCAAAGGAGTCAAGGATTTAATTTGCACGCGTCGATGCGGCATCTATTTATTGTGACTTCAGGCCTGGATACAACTTGTTATCGCGTCGCGGATGACGCGGCGAGCGCGGCACGCGCCGGCCATACGTATGAGAGCGCACGAGTATCTATTTAAGTAACAAAGTTGTGCTTAATAACATTATACTCAGAGTCACACACTTGCACACCAGATGATTTGGTTGTGATGCGTGCATCATATAACGATCCTAACTAAATCGACGCTCCAAAGGCAATCCTAGTAGATCGTAGAATCCTAGTGACGTCACACTAGACACAACTCGCTACGCGGCGCGGATGACTCGGCGACCGTGGCGCGTGCCGGCGATAGACATTCAGGGGATTCATACCGATTCCCGCCAATTGATTTGATTCGCGAGCCATGCTGCTGACAAAAGAGTTTTCACATCAGCGACCTTGAGTGTGTTACGTGCATCATATGACATCGATCCAATTTGTCGAAACTGTGATCTTGACTACACTCAACACGCGATTTTACACCGATCCACAATAATATAACAAATAAATAAATAAACAATACCGATTCCCTAGCGATCTCGCGACTCCATGATTATGATTCGTGGATTTTATAATGATCTTAGATCTACGCTCTAAAGGCAATCCTAGCAGATCCACAACCAATTCGATTGCTTTGATTGTCATGCGTGAATCGTGACGTCTGACTAGACACAACTCGCTACGCGGCGCGGATGACTCGCCGAGCGCGGCTCGTGCCGGATAGCCCCACCTCCGTGCCCGTCGGAGTGGGGAGCGTGAGGTTTTTTCGGAATTACGGAATTTCTGGATTTGGTCCCCGCGCTCAAGGCCTGCGATAGAAGCTATGCAATAGCTTAAAAGCGGCTGCAAGTTGTGTAGCTTAGTCAGTCTTCCGGTCCCGTTCGTGCGAGATACTGCCAGAGGTCCTGACGAGTTATCCCGAGTCCCGGCGCGATCTTCATCGTATATTTATCAGACCGACGCAGACTTTCGGATCGCAACCGTTCATAACAAAACGGATTATTGCAGTCTCACCGCGAAATTCCGCGAATTTGATGAGCGCTTCATATAACTGGTCAATCCAGGTTGTTGAGTCCGCGATCCTAAATCTATAAACTCCATAGGCATTCAAAGGCTTGGATCCTTCAAAATTATAGGGATCCCAATTTGCACAAACGAAATTTTATATGGATCATCGCATTCGCTGTTACATTGGCATATTAGCCGAGACTGGTGTATGTCGATTCGCCCGTAAGATGTTTTCGTGTTCTTCAGCAATAGACATGAACGAGTTCTACAATGTAGACTACTGCTCGCTCTTCCCAAACTATGGAAGCCCATCCGCCAGGATTCTGAGCGTTTACATTGACTGTAGTATACCGAAGCGACATACATTGAAACTACGCTTCAGACTACGCCAGCGTTCAAGCTGATTCTTGCTCTTATTTATGTATATGAGGTAAGTGTAAATGTATGTTTCCTAAAGGGCATGAATTTCAAACACTTCGCTTATATGTAATTACAATACGTTATAAGAATTGTATTTACTCACATTATGCTCGAAATCAGTTTTCCCCAGCGATCTCGCGATTCCTTTTGTGATGTAATATCATATATGACTCGAGAATGGGAAAATGGTGTTCTTGTATTCAACAATCTCAAAACTTAGCGAAATTGATTGATTGAATAATCAGTGCAACGGACATAAGGATTTCATTTGCACTCGTCGATGCGGCATCTCTATCGTGAGTCGTGACGTCACACTGGACACCTCGTGTTCGCGACGCGGATGACTCGGAGAGCGCGGCGCGCGCCGGCCCTGAGTATGTGAGCGCACGAGTGCATGGCATCATTCGTCTAGAATACGGGATCATTATAAAGATTATTTTAATTTATGTTGTTACATTATACTCAAATAATAATACCTAATTAATAATATAATAATAATATAATATTTTGTGTTTTTGTGTCACCATTTCATTAAAGTTGTCTCAAAAGGGCTTCAGCGTGTTGGCTTCGGTCGGCCCCACGTTCGCCTCCCAAAAATCCGGGACTCTGTAGTCCCGAGGTCTGGAAGAGACATAAGGTAAACGCGGGTGAAGTCGTCATGCCCCAATAGTCGTCAATTAATCTTAAAACTTTTATTATTATTTTCTACTGAACTTAAAATGGGCCGGTTTATATATCAACATATTCTTGATAATATATTGCACAATTAAAACAACAATACGGGGTTTTAACAGTCACGGCTTCTAAAATATGTTATTTGAAACGTGTGTGCCCTAACAAAATCGTTTTTTCGTGAAGTTCAGCTGTCAAAAGTGAAACTCAGCACGTGGTTTTGTGTTTTGATTTACATAATTTCAGTGGGATCTGTGGTATGTTTCTTTGTTTAATTAGATAGTTAAGTTTATTTGCTAGCGATGTAATATGCAATTTGGAATACTTTTAACATAGAAAATATATTTTTTGAATGTGACATCTATTGGTACTTCAAAACTCCCATCTGACCCAAAACCCGTCAATTTTACAATTATTATGACGACTACTGGGACATGCTCAAAAGTTGCACCTAAACTCGTCATAATGAGGATATTTTGTGTTTTACAGTACAAAATGCGAATAAATAGCTAATATCGGGACTTTTACAAAATTGATAACTGTTTAGAACAAACATATTTTAGGTTTAGACTACATTTGTTCATAAAACTGCGTTTCTTTTAAGCTTTTTCTTAGGGGTAAATTTTACTCTGCTGGTTCTAGATGCACGTACACAGTCAAGTTATTCGATTCAATTCATATGTTTCTTAATGGTTAAATCCCCTGTTTTCTATAAGTATGCACTTTGTACGAGTGTTTTTTCAGATATATATTGGCTGCTGAGGGCCTGAGCCATTCGATTAAGATCTACCGCTTTGGGTACAAGTAGGTACTAGCCTTTGTTTCTACTACGCTTGGATTACAATTTGTGGCAAACAAAAATTGACTGTTCTTACACTATGCTTTTTGTTCGAAAAAACTGCATTTCGTCACGCGTATTGTACCGCGTCTTCCTAACGTGCCTTAATAGCGCCTGTATAAAAATTATGTCATTCAACTAGTTTTGACGCAAAAAATATTAAAATCAGTTTTAAGACTAAGATATGTCAGCTTCCATCGCTGTCACTTCTTTGCTTGTCGTATTCGATATTGATGGGTAAAGAGTAATCTTAAGTAAGATTTTTTTATTTAAAATTGTCTATATTTAGTGATTGCATGATCGTAATTTTAATAGCAGATCATGACTGAAAGAAAATATAAGCAAGAGGGCCTTTTAAAAGTCATAAAAGCTGTAAATCAAGGGCCCACACACAACATCAGATGCAGCAAAAAAAATTAAAACGCCCTTTTGAGACAACTTTAATGAAATGGTGACACAAAACCGACGATTATCCCTGGACAATCTCCGCTTCTGTGCTAAGTATGGAGGAAAACTACTTGGGCTATTGCGTTGGGATGTTAGTGGATTATGATATAGGAAACTATAGGAACTATGGCACCTGGAAAAAAAGTCGTGGTGGCCTGGTGGGCCAAGAATCAACCTCTCAAGTATAAATGCGCGGTTTCGATTCCAGGTCAGGCAAGTACCAATGCAACTTTTCTAAGTTTGTATGTACTTTCTAAGTATATCTTAGACGCCATTGACTGTGTTTCGGATGGCACGTTAAACTGTAGGTCCCGGCTGTCATTGAACATCCTTGGCAGTCGTTACGGGTAGTCAGAAGCCAGTAAGTCTGACACCAGTCTAACCAAGGGGTATCGGGTTGCCCGGGTAACTGGGTTGAGGAGGTCAGATAGGCAGTCGCTTCTTGTAAAGCACTGGTACTCAGCTGAATCCGGTTAGACTGGAAGCCGACCCCAACATGATTGGGAAAAAGGCTCGGAGGATGTTACGGGTAGTCAAAAGCCAGTAAGTCTCACACCAGTCTAACCAAGGGGTATTGGGTTGCCTGCGTAACGGGGTTGAGGAGATCAGATAGGCAGTCGCTTCTTGTAAAGTACTGGTACTCAGCTGAATCCGGTTAGAATGGAAGCCGACTCCAACATAGTTGGGGAAAAAAGGCTCGGAGGAGCGTAGATCTTAAACGTAGATCACGCGCTCCCTGTGGGTCCAGCATCACCGGCTCACTCGCCACTTACCACGAGGCACCTACCCTAAAAGCAGGGCTGCTAACCCTGCTCTAGCGACTCCACTCTAGTCGGCCAATGAAGGCAAGCCAAGAGGCGGGAGACCTTCACTCCGGTAGGCCGGAAATGAGGGACAGTATACTCTCCCCGGAGCACTCGGATATATAGCCCCGCGGGGTCGCTACTCCCCGTCATCCGCTTCAGATATGGGGCTTATTAGATATTATTATTAATAAAAACTGTCTATAGAGATTTTTGCAAATGGTACTTAGTATGCGCTAAGCAGTTCAGAAGTTTTGATGAATGACAACCTTACCTACATATCTATGAATGTTAGTAATTATTTCGCGGAAAGCTATATAAATGAATGTGGCTTTTATTTTTTGTGAATACTAATTATTTTATTTTACAATTTAAATATTTTAAAAGCAATTATTTTACTCGTGCTACATATGCACATGACTGCATCTATCGTTATTATGATTAAGAAATATAACATACTTGCTTCTGCCAGCGGTTTCACCCGCATCCCGTGGGAACTACTTCCCGTACCGGGATAAAAAGTAGCCTATAGCCTTCCTCGATAAATGGGCTATCTAACACTGAAAGAAATTTTCAAATCGAACTAGTAGTTCCTGAGATTAGCGCGTTCAAACAAACAAACTCTTCAGCTTTATAATATTAGTGTAGATATTTTATAAACTGGTTTTGTGATTCCAAGCGTTTGACAGATAGGAATTTAAATTAAAATGCAACCATGTATCTGTTCTATTAAATACCAGGGCCCCGATTCTCCTAAGTTAATAATGTCAAAATCGAATAGAAATCGAATCGCAATATGATCGTAATAGCAGTTTTAACCATATCGGCCATTCTGCTACTAATAAAAGACCAATCGTATTCGATTGACATTTTATTGGTGTGCGATTGGTCTGCTATTTTGATGATTTTGGTCTATACGGTAGTTTGCTGTACAATCATTTTGCAATCGTAAATCATTTGCAGACAAAATGATTCATTATGGAATGACAGAAAAGGATAAAAACGATTATTTCAAAGAAAAAATAGCGGAATGCCACATACTATT
Source organism: Helicoverpa armigera (assembly GCF_030705265.1). NCBI lineage: Eukaryota > Metazoa > Arthropoda > Insecta > Lepidoptera > Noctuidae > Helicoverpa > Helicoverpa armigera. Next base: position 3,241,113 of record NC_087150.1, on the reverse strand, counting down.
CAATCGTAATCGAGTCGGGATTGGATCTCAGTCGAATCGAGTCGAACGTCAATCGAATGGCGCTTAAGTAAAATTAGGAGAATCGGGCCCCTGGTCTTCTAACAGATTATGACCTGCTATTCTAAATAGGAATTTGGTTTTTTATCTATCTACCTACCTAATTTTCAAAAGCACAAGTATGCTTAACAAATTCAAGCACAAAAAAATGTACATAACTTGAACCTTATGTTCAAGAGCAGAGAGTTTACATTAGCATTAAAAGTTGACGAGTACTGGGAATATTTGACGAGTATCCGTACAAATCAGACGACTATTGGTACAAATCGCCCTTTTTTTACTTTTGCCTTAGTAAGTATATAAACCCATCAAAATTATTAAAAAAACATTAGTTACTTAGAATAATGAATAAATAATCTATCACGTCATGCAAAAATTTTCATTTTCTATTGAATATTTAACACACAGTAGCGCTTCAAAGTCAGTGATTTCCGAAATCCGACGACTATTGGTACGTTTACCTTACAGTATATAATATAATAATTACCTTGGATACGTTCTTTGTTTATTTGTAGGTATTTTATTATACTTATATTGTTTCAGAAACAGGATACAATGAGATGCGAAGTGTGTCTGCAGTCACTGAATCCGGGATCTGGTTATGAAGAACATGTTTCTAGGCACTTTACCAGGTAAAAACAATTTTACATTAATTATTGTCTGCCTAGCCTTTTCACAAATGTTTTGAGTTCGCTTTCAGGCTAATGGAGCTGTGTTTTAATGTGCAGCGACTGCCTATCTGACCTCCTCAACACTGTTACCAGGGCAACCCAATAGCACTTAGTAAGACTGGGTGTCAGACTTACTGGCTTCTGACTACCCGTAACGACTGCCAAGGATGTTCAATGACAGCCGGGACCTACAGTTTATCGTGCTTTCTGAAATACTTACATGTCAATATTTTTATTTTCTTTTTGTTACAGATCTGTGAAAAGTTGATGAATAATTAAGAATCTACATAGAGGATTTTAACCAAGACATTATGATTATAATTATGTGCCCAATAAGTATTAAAAATAAATGTTCTATAAAACTTATTTCTGTGTGTTTTATTTATTTAAAATTACAAAAACATTGAAAATCTTTATAATTCAAGCTCCATCATCAGATCAGTTCGACAGTACCATATTATTGTATTGTCTATATATATTAATCATTATGATACAAGCATCACAAATCATGGCTCGCGAATATTTGGTATGCATTTATTAAGTGCTTTTGAGCATAAATTGAGTTAAAACAACTGTTATAATGTATTGTTTTTATAAGCGATACTGGAAATATAGTATTGCAGTTATGCCGACTGCGTTTTATATAAGGGAGAAATATAACTATGGATTCCATTCGCAGTTACATATGCACTCTTGTCGAGACTGTATGTCGGCTAGCGCGTAGGATGTTTGTGCGTTATACAGCCGCAGACACGAGCGCGTATTTCATAGAAGATTGCCTCTCGCTCTACCCGAACTATGTGAGACGGTCAGACAGGCAACTGAGAGTCTGTACCGAATACCGAAGCCGAAGCGACGTCCAATTCTATTGGAACTGAGTTACAGAGCCTGCCACTAGACAAATGATCATACAATGCAACTCACACCGTGATCCATATGCGCTCGCACTGACTAAAGGAATAATGATTTAATAGTACGACAAAAAAAAAACATATGTAACACAGGTTGATTTTGGAATAAAATCCAAATCAACAAAGTGTTACATATGTTTTTTTTTGGCTTTTTTAAAGACGATTCAACTTTTCATCACTTATTGAGTAAATGACCTGCTTGTAGTCAATATGTCAATCGGTTAGGTCTTGGTGTATTCAGCAACGCTACAATCGCAAGCTCGAATGATGACAATAATCTGTAACTCAGTTCCAATACAGTTGGTCGTCGATTTGCCTTCGGTATAGTGTCGCTGTCAGGTGTATCGGCAGTGAGCAGACTCTCAGTTGCCTGTCTGACTGTCTCACATAGTTCGGGTAGAGCGAGCGGTAGTCTTCTATGAAATACGCGCTCGTGTCTGCGGCTGTATAACGCACAAACATCCTACGCGCTAGCCGACACACAGTCTCGACAAGAGTGCATATGTAACTGCGAATGGAGTCCATAGTTTTATTTCTCCCTTATATAAATCGCAGTCGGCATAACTGTAATACTATATTTCCTTAATCGCTTATAATTACAATACATTATAAGAGTTGTTTATTTACAAATTATGCTCGAAATCAGTTCATGAAGGCACACCCGAGGATTCGCGAGCCATGATTGAGCTGCGTACATAATTTCAGTTTATCGAAACTCCATTCTTTCCTTAATCTACACTCCAAGCGGTCCATACATGAGTCGTCATCCCGCGATTCATGATTGTCATGGTCTGGATCGCTTGAAGGGAACGCAGATTGGATCGTTATAGGTTGCACGCATCACAAGCATAGGCGAATCATCGTATGAATCCCGTGGATGTCTTTCGACGGCACGCGCCGCGCTCGCTGAGTCACCCGCGCCGCATAGTGAGTTGCGTCTAGTGTGACGTCACGATTCACAATCAATGCACTCGAATCATTTGGTTGTGGATCTGCTAGGATTGCCTTTGGAGCGTCGATTTAGGATCACTATAAGGTTCACGAATAGCGAATGGTTAACACGAATGGTATAAGGTTCACGAATGGAGTCGCGAGATCGCTAGGGAATCGGTATTGTTTATTTATTTATTTGTTATATTGTTGTGGAACGGTGTAAGATCGCGCGTTGAGTGTAGTCAAGATCACAGTTTCAACATATGGGATCGGAGTCATATGTGACTCAAGGTCGGCGACTGACGATGGCAAACTCTATTGACAGGATCATGGCTCGCAAATTATTTCGAGAGCGTAGATGATTTGGTTTGGGATCAATGATGACATTAAACTGGATCGGTACAAAACGAATCCATGTGCCACAATCGTGGAATCAAGCATTATATAACGCGAATCATCTCGTATGTATCTCCTGGACGCCTATAGAGTAAGATTATGGACCGCATCAACAAACTGGATCGGATTATATGTTACAATGTACGTGCATAAATGATGTTGAGTATATTTTGAATAAAAACAACTTAAAATGTATAACAGTCTTTACATTGATTCCCGTACTCTAAACACCGATGCCATGCACTCGTGCGCTCTCATACTCATGGCCGGCGCGCTCCGCGCTCGCCGTGCCATCCGCGTCGCGATAACGAGGTGTGTCCAATGTGACGTCACAATAGATAACGTTGGGCATCGACGAGAGCGAATTAAATCCTTGCTTCCGTTGAATTATTTTCTAAACCTTGCGATTGTTTTATTACACGAACACCATTTATCCATATTAGCTAATAAAAAGCACTCGCATTAAAAACATGAAGCGCGTGTCGCGCATCATTTGGTGTGGATCCGATTTATGACTTTGCGGTTAGACTGTGAACCGCATATATATAAATTGCATCGGAATTTTATTTTTAATAATACAAATAAATTGTTGATGGCACGTGTACAAACATGTTATGTGTATCTGCATGGAGCGTAATGATTCAACAAACTAAACCGTATTATGAGACCATATAACACAATCATATAGATTGCGTCCATGGGGAGTGTCTGCCGGATTAATGTTAGTTCAGGAGTGTAGTTTCAAAAAAACGGGGAACGTATAACGATCCTCGCAGCACAATCGTGGAACGCCAATCAACTGGTGTGTGTGAATCCGGGTTATGCCTATGGAGTAGGATTGCGAATCGCAGATTCAACAAACTGTATCGTTCAGGAGCTATATGATGCATTTCGATTTGAGGTGTGTTATCACACTTAGCTTACATGACAATTATAAATCCACCGGGATGCCGGCTCGTCTATGAGTCGCTCGAAATGTAGATTAAGGAAAGATTGTTCAATAAACTGTTATGTACTGTAACTGGACTTACATGTTTCTGATTGAGATGCATCATCATCATTATGATGCACGCATCACAATCATTGTGGGGGTGTGCCTTCATAATTTGAGAATAAACAACTCTTATAATGTATTGCTTTTATAAGCAATACTGGAAATATAGTATTGCAGTTATGCCGACTGCGATTTATATAAGGGAGAAATAAAACTATGGATTCCATTCGCAGTTACACATGCACTCTTGTCGAGACTGTATGTCGGCTAGCGCGTAGGATGTTTGTGCGTTATACAGCCGCAGACACGAGCGCGTATTTCATAGAAGACTACCGCTCGCTCTACCCGAACTATGTGAGACGGTCAGACAGGCACCTGAGAGTCTGCTCACTGCCGATACACCTGACAGCGACACTATACCGAAGACAAAGCGACCGATCCCTTATATAAAACGCAGTCGGTATAACTTCAATACTATATTTCCAGTATCGCTTATAAAAACAATACATTATAAGAGTTGTTTATTCTCAAATTATGCTTGAAATCAGTTCATGAAGGCACACCCGATGATTCGCGAGCCATGATTGTGATGCGTGCATCATTTCAGTTTATCGAAACTCCATTCTTTCCTTAATCTACACTCCAAGCGGTCCATACAAGGGTCGTCATCCCGCGATTCATGATTGTCATGGTCTGGATCGCTTGAAGGGAACGCAGCTTGGATCGTTATAGGATGCGCGCATCACAAGCATAGGCGAATCATCGTATGAATCCCGTGGATGTCTATCGCCAGCACGAGCCGCGCTCGCCGAGTCATCCGCGCCGCGTAGCGAGTTGTGTCCAGTGTGACGTCACGATTCACGCATGATAGTCAATGCACTCGAATCATTTGGTTGTGGATCTGCTAAGATATTACCTTTGGAGCGTAGATTTAGGATCTTTATAAGGTTGACAAATCACAATCGTTTATAAGTCGCGAGATCGCTAGGGAATCGGTATTGTTTATTTATTTATTTGTTAGGTATATTGTTGTGGATCGGCGGAGGACCGCTTGTCGAGTGAAGATCACAGTTTCAGCATAATATGGGATCGGATGCATATGATGTGAAAACTCTTTTGTCAGCATCATGGCCCGCGAATCAATTGGCGGGAATCGGTATGAATCCCCTGAATGTCTATCGTCGGCACGCGCCGCGCTCGCCGAGTCATCCGCGTCGCGTAGCGAGTTGTGTCTAGTGTGACGTCACGATGCACGCGTGACAATCAATGCACTCGAATCATTTGGTTGTGGATCTGCTGGGATCGTCTTTGGAGCGTAGATTTAGTTAGGATCGTTATATGATGCACTTATCACAACCATGATTCGCCAATCATCTGGTGTGCAACAACAATATTAAAAGCTATATGATACACGAATCACAATCATGGAATCTTGCTTCACTTTGAGATGAATTCGGGATCGCAATCATGAATCGCGGGATGCCGGCTCGTCTATGAATCGGACTGTGGATTAAGGAAAGATTGCAGTTTCAATAAACTGTATCGGAATTATATGTTGATTGTGATGCGTGCATAATCATGGCTCGCGAATCTTCGGGTGTGACTTTATGAACTGATTTCGAGCATAATTTGAGTAAATACAATTCTAATAACGTATTGTAATTATAAGCGTTTTAGGAATCAACCAGTAACCAACATTTACACTTACCTCATTTACAAAAGGAGTCAGGGTTATAATACATAAGATGCCAGTCATTTCAAGAATCGCTTGAACACTGGCGTAGTCTGAAGCGTAGTTTCAATGCAGTTGCTCGTCGCTTCGGTATGCTACAGTCGGTGTAAACGCTCAGAATCTTGTCGGATGGGCTTATATAGTTTGGGAAGAGCGAGCAGTAGTCTACATTGTAGAACTCGTTCATGTCTATTGCTGAAGAACGCGAAAACATCTTACGGGCGAATCGACATACACCAGTCTCGGCTAATGTGCCGATGTAACTGCGAATGCGATCATCCATATAAAATTTCGCTTGTGCAAATTGGGATCCCTATAATTTAGAAGGATCCAAGCCTTTGAATGCCTATGGAGTTTAAAGATTTAGGATCGCGGACTCAACAACGTGGATTGTTCAGTTATATGAAGCACGCATCAAATTCGTGGATTCGCGGGATTTCGCGGTGCGACTGCAATGATCCGTTTTGTTATGAATGATCGCGATCCGAGAGTCTAGGTGGGTCTGATAAATAAACGATGAAGATCGCGCCGGGACTCGGGATAACTCGTCAGGACCTCTGGCAGTATCTCGCACGAACGGTACCGGAAGACTGACTAAGCCACACAACTTGCAGCCGCTTTTATAATAATACCATCGTCCCGTTCGCCTGAAGGGAACACAGGTTCAGGATCATAATAGGATATCAAGCATAGGCGAAACGTATCGTTGGATCGTCCCCTGGATGTACATCGTGCATCCGTCACATACGTATGACCGGCACGAGCCGCGCTCGTCGAGTCACCCGCGCCGCGTAGCGAGTTGTGTCATGACAATCAATGTACTCGAATCATTTGGTTGTGGATCTGCTAGAATTGTCTTTGGAGCGTCGATTTAGGATCATTATAAGGTTGACGAATCACAATCATGGAGTCGCGAGATCGCTAGGGAAATCGGTATTGTTTATTTATTTATTTGCTATATTATTGTGGATCGGTGTAAGATCGCGTGTTGAGTGTAGACAAGATCACAGTTTCAGCATAATATGGGATGGGATGCATATGATGCACGTAACACACTCAAGGTCGGCTACGAATGATGTGAAAACTCTTTTGTCAGCATCATGGCTCGCGAATCAAATCAATTGGCGGGAATCGGTATGAATCCCCTGAATGTCTATCGCCGGCACGCGCCGCGCTCGCCGAGTCATCCGCGCCGCGTAGCGAGTTGTGTCTAGTGTGACGTCACGATGCACGCATGACAACGACAACATAAATACAGCAAGACCTAACCGATTGACATGCAGATAATTTAGGTATTGAAAAAGTGATGAAAAGTTGAATCGCCTTAAAAAGCAAAAAAAAACATATGTAACACTTTGTTGATTTGGATTGTATTCCAAAATCAACTTGTGTTACATATGTTTTTTTTTTTGTCGTACCATTAAATCATTATTCCTTTAGTCAGTGCGAGCGCTTATGGATCACGGTGTGGGTGGCATTGTATGATCATTTGTCTAGTGACAGGCTCTGTAACTCAGTTCCAGTAGAATTGAACGTCGCTTCGGCTTCGGTATTCGGTACAGACTCTCAGTTGCCTGTCTGACCGTCTCACATAGTTCATGAGTAGTTTTATTTCTCCCTTATATATAACGCAGTCGGCATAACTGCAATACTATATTTCCAGTATCGGTTATAAAAGCAATACATTATAAGAGTTATTTTTACTCAAATTATGCTCAAAAGCACTTAATAAAGGCATACCAAATATTCGCGAGCTATGATTTGTGATGTGTGCATCATAATGATTAATCTTAATGATTATGATGCGTGCATCATACGTATAATTCCGATACTGACTACTTCTACTTGAAACTGCAATCTTTAACGATCATCTTTACTACATTCAACACGCGATCCTACGCCGATCCACAAACACACCGAATCCCTAGTCGATCTCGCGACTCCATGATTGTGAATTTAATATCATATGACTCGAATATGTATAGATGGTGTTCATGTAATAAAGCAATCGTTAAGTATAGAGAAAAAGATTTAATTAACATGGCAAAGGAGTCAAGGATCTAATTTGCACTCGTCGATGCGGCATTTATTTATTGTGACTTCAGCCTGGATACAATTTGTTATCGCGGCGCGGATGACGCGGCGAGCGCGGCACGCGCCGGCCAAACCTATGATCCTGTCAAAAGAGTTTCCCATCGTTAGGAGCCGACCATGAGTGTGATACGTGCATCATAGGACTCCTATAAATAAACGCTTTAGAGAAAAAGATTGGATAATCAATGCAACGGAAACAAGGATTAAATTCACTCGCGTCGATGCGGCACCTTTCCATCGTGGCGTCACACTAGACACAAATCGTTTTCGCGGCGCGGATGACTCGGCGAGCTCGACGCGTGCCGGCCAAACGTATGTAAGCGCACGAGTCCGTGGCATCGGTTTCTAGAATAGGTACGGGGATCAATATAAGGATTGTTATACATTTTAAGTTGTTTTTAATAAAATCATACTCAAAATCATTTTGCACACCAGATGATTCGCGAATCATGGTTGTGATGCGTGCATCATATAACGATCCTAACTAAATCGACGCTCAAAGACAATCAATCCTAGCAGATCCACAACCAAATGATTCGAGTGCATTGATTGTCATGCGTGACTCGTGACGTCACACTAGACACAACTCGCTACGCGGCGCGGATGACTCGGCGAGCGCGGCGTGTGCCGGCGATATGTATGTGAGCGCACGATGGTCATCCAGGGGATTATATTAGTAGCAGATTGCCCAATATTGGTAAAACTGCAATTGCGATTCAATTTCTATTCAATGTTGAAATTATTAACTTAGTAGAATCGGGCCCCTGGACACAACTCGTTGCGGTGCGGATGACTCGGCGAGCGCGGCTCGTGCCGCGATAGCGAGTGTGTCCAGTGTGACGTCGCACATGGAGATACGTCTCGTTCATGTGGTGTATGGTCACGTGTGCAGTTATGTCATCCTTGAAGATCCCGCCATGCTGTACATTTATTACATGAACTCCATACTTCGACTGCATTTTTACCTCTTAAGTTCTATTACGATTTTCGTTTTCTATATGAGCTGAAACAAATCAGTCAATCGTCAGCCATTGAGTTTAATTAAGCTCTTCAAATGAAGTACCTCACTCTTGTATCAAATGTGATGTATGAAAACGTGTGAAGTTCTAGATTAAATGCCGCCCGAGTTCGATATGATAATATAATTAATAATTGCATCCGAGCTTCACATTAATTTTATTACATGAAAATCATTTATGAGCTACATTTGAATGAAACTACTCGCATTGTTTGTAATAAACATTGATCCGCGTGTCGCGAATTATGTGCTGTGGGTCCGATTGATGCTGTGTAGGCTGTTTCGCAACGCAATCATATTGTGTACAGGATTGCCTACGGAGCGTAGAATGAAGATCAATGATTGAACAAACTAAATCCAACTATGAGTCCATGTAACTCAATCGTGGATTTCAGTGAATATAGTATCTGCTTGGTTGGCTAAAATGGAATGAAGAAATAAAACTACGATCCTAACTAAATCTACGCTCCACTGGCAATCCTAGTAGATCCACACCAAATGATTCGCGAGCCATGATCCTGTCAAAAGAGTTTCCCATCGTTAGTAGCCGACCATGAGTGTGTTACGTGCATCATAGGACTCCTATAAATAAACGCAAAGTTTAGAGAAAAAGATTGGATAATCAATGCAACGGAAACAAGGATTTAATTCGCACTCGTCGATGCGGCGCATATCTATCGTTAACGTCACACAAGGCACACCTCCCTCTTTGTCGCGACGCGGATAACGCGGAGAGCGCGGCACGCGCCGGCAATGACTATGTGAGCGCACGAGTGCATAGCATCGGTGTTTAGAGTACGTGGATCGATGTAAAGATTGTTATACATTTTGTTTTTAATAAAATTATACTCAAAATCATTTTGCACACCATATGATTCGCGAATCGTGGTTGTGTTGCGTGCATTATATATCGATCTTAACTAAATCTACGTTCCACTGGCAATCCTAGCAGATCCACAACCAAATGATTCGAGTGCATTGTTTGTCATGCGTGACTCGTGACGTCACACTAGACAGAACTCACTACGCGGCGCGGATGACTCGGCGAGCGCGGCTCGTGCCGGCGGTAGACATCCACGGGATTCATAGGATGATTCGCCTATGCTTGTGATGTGTGCATCCTATAAGGATCCAATCTGCGTTCCCTTCAAGCGATCCAGACCATGACAATCATGAATCGCGGGATGACGACCCTTGTATGGACCGCTTGGAGTTGTAGATTAAGGAAAGAATGCAGTTTCGATAAACTGAAATGATGTTCGCAGCTCAATCATGGTTCGTGAATCATCTGCTGTGCAAAATGATTTCAAGCATAATTTGTGTAAAAACAACTCTTATAATGTATTGTTCTTATAAGCGATACTGGAAATATAGTATTGCAGTTATGCCGACTGCGTTTTATATAAGGGAGCAATAAAATAATGGATTCCGTTCGCAGTTACGTTAGCACTCTTGTCGAGACTGTATGTCGGCTAGCGCGTAGGATGTTTGCGCGTTATACAGCCGCAGACACGAGTGCGTATCTCATAGAAGAGTACCGCTCGCTCTACCCGAACTATGTGAGACGGTCAGAAAGGCAACTGAGAGTCTGCTCACTGCCGATACACCTGACAGCGACACTGTGCCGAAGGCAATGCGATGACCAACTGTATTGGAACTGAGTTACAGATTATTGTCATCATTCGAGCTTGCGATTGTAGCGTTGCTGAATACACCAAGATCTAACCGATTGACATATTGACTACATGCAGATCATTTACTCAAGAATTCATAAAAAGTTGACTCTCCTAAAAAAAGCCAAAAAAAAAACATATGTAACACTTTATTGTTTTGGATTGTATTCCAAAATCAACTCGTGTTACATATGTTTTTTTTTTCGTACTTTTATTTCAGTATTCCTTTACTCAGTGCGAGCGCATTATGATTCACGGTATGGATGGCATTGTATTATGATTTGTCTAGTGGCAGGCTCTGTAACTCAGTTCCAGTAGAGTTGGACATCGCTTTGTCTTCGGTTTTCGGTATAGACACACAGTTGCCTGTCTGTCTGTCTCACATAGTTCGGGTACAGTGAGCGGTAGTCATCTATGAAATACGCGCTCGTGTCTGCGGCTGTATAACGCACAAACATCCTACGCGCTAGCCGACACACAGTCTCGACAAGAGAGAGTGCATATGTAATTGCGTATGGAATCCACAGTTTTATTTCTCCCTTATATAAAACGCAGTCGGCATAACTGCAATACTATATTACCAGTATCGCTTATAAGAACAATACATTATAAGAGTTGTTTATACACAAATTATGCTTGAAATCATTTTGCACAGCAGATGATTCACGAACCATGATTGAGCTGCGTACATAATTTCAGTTTATCGAAACTCCATTCTATCCTTAATTTACACTCCAAGCGGTCCATACATGAGTCGTCATCCCGCGATTCATGATTGTCATGGTCTGGATCGCTTGAAGGGAACGCAGATTCAGGATCGTTATAGGATGCACAATTGCACATATCACAAGCATAGGCGAATCATCGTATGAATCCCGTGGAAGTCTATCGCCGGCACGAGCCGCGCTCGCCGAGTCACCCGCGCCGCGTAGCGAGTTGTGTCTAGTGTGACGTCACGATGCACGCATGTCAATCAATGCACTCGAATCATTTGGTTGTGGATCTGCTAGGATTGCAATTGGAGCGGAGATTTAGTAAAGATCGTTATATGATGCACGCAACACAACCATGATTCCCCAATCATCTGGTGTCCAAGATTTTAAGAACTATAATTATAATTTGATTTAAAAAAACTTATAAATAAAAGAATCTTTTTATTGATTCCCGTATTCTAGACACCGATGCCATGCACTCGTGCGCTCTCATACGTATGGCCGGCGCGTGCCGGGCTCGCCGAGTCATCCGCGCCGCGATAACAAGTTGTATCCAGGCTGAAGTCACAATAAATAGATGCCTCTACGACGAGTGCAAATTAAATCCTTGACTCCTTTGCCATGATAATTAAATTTTTTCTCTATACTTAACGATTGCTTTATTACATGAACACTGAACACCGTGTATCCATATTCGAGTCATGATATAATATCACAATCATGGAGAGCGAGATCGCTGGGGAATTGGTATTGTTGTGGATCGATCGGCCTTGAATCGTGGTGAGTATAGGCAGGGTCGCAGTTTCTATTTTAATTGCATATGGAGCATCATCATAGATTTGGACTCAATGATTGAACAAAAAAATCGATATATGAGTCCGTGTACCACAAAAGTGGATTGATTTCATCTGAGTGCATCGGAGTTTAGGCTCAGGAGTGAATGCAATTTCAATGAATCGGGGTATATTCACATTACGATCCGCGTTATGCCTGAGGAGTAGGATTGAGAATCGCGGATTCAACAAACTGCATCGTTCAGAGCTATATGTGACACGAATCACAATCATGGAAGCTTGAGTTGTCTGGCCTTGAATCGTCTCTTGCATAAGTCGGCTATATGGATCGCTATGCACAAAAATCGCAGTTTAAACATACTGGATTGGTTCATAACTGATGATCATCATAGAGATCGTTAAAGATTGCAGTTTCAAGTAGTAGTAGTCAGTATCGGAATTATACGTATGATGCACGCATCATAATCATTAAGATTAATCACAATCTTGGCTCTCGAATCATCGGGTGTGCCTTCATGAACTGATTTCGAGCATAATTTGAATTAAAACAACTGTTATAATGTATTGTAATTATAAACGATTACGGTAATATAGTATTGCAGTTATGCCGACTGCGATTTATATAAGGGATAAATAAAACTATGGATTCCATACGCAGTTACATATGCACTCTTGTCGAGACTGTATGTCGGCTAGCGCGTAGGATGTTTGTGCGTTATACAGCCGCAGACACGAGCGCGTATTTCATAGAAGACTACCGCTCGCTGTACCCGAACTATGTGAGACAGTCAGACAGGCAACTGAGAGTCTGTACCGAATACCGAAAACAAAGCGACGTCCAAGTCTACTGGAACTGAGTTACAGGGCCTGGCACTAGACAAATGATCATACAATGCCACCCACACCGCGATCCCTATGCGCTCGCACTGACCAGTATGATGATAAAGGAATAATGATTTAATAGTACGACAAAAAAAAACATATGTAACACAAGTTGATTGGATTACAATCCAAATCAACAAAGTGTTACATATGTTTTTTTTTGGCTTTTTTTTAAAGGCGATTCAACTTTTCATCACTTATTGTGTAAATGGTCCGCTTGTAGTCAATATGTCAATCGGTTAGGTCTTGGTGTATTCAGCAACGCTACAATCGCAAGCTCGAATGATGACAATAATCTGTAACTCAGTTCCAATACAGTTGGTCGTCGATTTGTCTTCGGTATAGTGTCGCTGTCAGGTGTATCGGCAGTGAGCAGACGCTCAGTTGCCTGTCTGACTGTCTCACATAGTTCGGGTAGAGCGAGCGGTAGTCTTCTATGAGATACGCGCTCGTGTCTGCGGCTGTATGACGCACAAACATCCTACGCGCTAGCCGACATACAGTCTCGACAAGAGTGCATATGTAACTGCGAATGGAATCCATAGTTTTATTTCTCCCTTATATAAAACGTAGTCGGCATAACTGCAATACTATATTTTCAGTATCGCTTATAAAAACAATACATTATAAGAGTTGTTTTTACTCAAATAATGCTTGAAATCATTGTGCACAGCAGATGACTCAGGAACCATGATTGAGCTGCGTACATAATTTCAGTTTATCGAAACTGCATTATTTCCTTAATCTACACTCCTAGCGGTCCATACATGAGTCGTCATCCCGCGATTCATGATTGTCATGGTCTGTGGATCGCTTGAAGGGAACGCAGATTGGATCGTTATATAGGATGCACGCATCACAAGCATAGGCGAATCATCGTATGAATCCCGTGGATGTCTATCGCCGGCACGAGCCGCGCTCGCCGAGTCATCCGCGCCGCGTAGCGAGTTGTGTCTAGTGTGACGTCACGATTCACGTATGACAATCAATGCTCTCGAATCATTTGGTTGTGGATCTGCTAGGGTTGCCTTTGGAGCGTAGATTTAGTTAGGATCGTTATATGTTGGACGCATCACAACCATGATTCGCGAATCATCTGGTGTGCAAGATGACTTTAATTATAATTTGATTAAAAAAAAACTTATAAATTAAAACAATCTTTTTATTGATCCCCATATTCTAGAAACTGATGCCACGGACTCGTGCGCTTACATACTTTGGCCGGCACGCGTCGAGCTCGCCGAGTCATCCGCGCCGCGAAAACGATTTGTGTCTAGTGTGACGCCACGATGGATAGGTGCCGCATCGAGGCGAGCGAATTAAATACCTGTTTCCGTTGCATTGATTATCCAATCTTTTTCTCTAAACTTTGCGTATATTTATAGGAGTCCTATGATGCACGTAACACACTCATGGTCGGCTACTAACGATGGGAAACTCTTTTGACAGGGGCATGGCTCGCGAATCATTTGGTGTGGATCTGCTAGGATTGCCAGTGGAGCATAGATTTAGTTAGGATCGTTATATGATGCACGCATCACAACCATGTTTCGCAAATCATCTGGTGTGCAAGTGTGTGACTCTGAGTGTAATGTTATTAAAAACAACGTTGTTACTTTAATAGATCCCCGTACTCCTGACACCGATGCCATGCACTCGTGCGCTCTCATACGTATGGCCGGCGCGTGCCGCGCTCGCCACGTCATCCGCGCCGCGATAACAAGTTGTAACCAGGCTGAAGTCACAATAAATAGATACCGCATCGACGAGTGCTATTTAAATCCTTGACTCGTTTGCCATGATAATTAAATATTACGATCCGCGTTATGCCTATGGAGGAAATCTCAGATTCAACTTACTGGAGCAAGAAAAGCTATAAGATACACGAATCATAATCATGGAATCTTGCTTTACTTTGAGATGATCTATCTTTATATTGATCCCCGTATTCTAGACTCCGATGCCATGCACTCGTGCGCTAACATAGATGGCGCCGCGCTCGCCGCGTCGCGTCGCGATAACGAGGTGTGTCTAGCTAGAGTGTCGTCATGATAGGTAGATGCCGCATCGACGAGTGTGAATTAAATCCTTGTGTCCGCTGCATTGCTTTTTTTTTCTATAAACGTTACGATGTATTACACGCACACCATTTATCCATATTCGAGTTGTATGTTATTAAATCACAATCATGGGATCGCTAGGGAATCGGTGTTGTTGTGGATCGGCCTTGAATCGCGGTGAGTATAGGCAGGCAGGGTCGCAGTTTCTATTTTAATTGCATATGGAGCATCATCATAGATTTGGACTCAATGATTGAATAAATAAATCAATTAACGAGCATGGAATCGTACATGGGTACCACAATCGTCGATGGCAATCCATGTAATATTATTATTATCCATGTAATTTCGTGAATCGCACGAAATGCAGTTTCAAGAAACTGTATAGGCAGGATCACAGTTCCAACAAATTGGATCGGAGTCAGAAACTCTCTTGTAAGCATCATGGCTCCGCGAATCATTTGGTGTGGATTTCCTGCAATGGGCTTGCCTTTGAAGCCGTAGACTTGGTTTGGGATCAATGCGGTCACCAAACTAACTGGATGTCTATGGAGTAACCTTACATCCGAACTTAGTGTCGAGTCTACAAGGAGCAGAAACTCCTCCATTAAAACATGAACTGATTTCGAGCATAATTTGAGTAAAAACAACTCTTATAATGTATTGCCTTTATAAGCGATACTGGAAATATAGTATTGCAGTTATGCCGACTGCGTTTTATATAAGGGAGAAATAAAATAATGGATTCCGTTCGCAGTTACGTTGGCACTCTTGTCGAGACTGTGTGTCGGCTAGCGCGTAGGATGTTTGTGCGTTATACAGCCGCAGACACGAGCGCGTATTTCATAGAAGATTACCGCTCGCTCTACCCGAACTATTCGGACAGGCAACTGAGAGTCTATACGGAATACCGAAGCCGAAGCGATGATCAACTCTATTGGAACTGAGTTACAGATCCTGCCACTAGCTAGACAAATAATTATACAATGCCACCCACAACCGTGATCCATATGCGCTCGCACTGACTAAAGGAATAATGATTTAATAGTAGATACGACAAAAAAAAAACATATGTAACATAGGTTGATTTTGGATTACAATCCGAATCAACAAAGCGTTACATATGTTTTTTTTGGCTTTTTTAAAGACGATTCAAATTTTCATCACTTATTGAGAAAATGATCTGCATGTAGTCACTATGTTGATCGGTTAGGTCTTGGTGTAATCAGCAACGCTTCAATCGCAAGCTCGAATGATGACAATAATCTGTAACTCAGTTCCAATACAGTTGGTCATCGCTTTGTCTTCGGTATAGTGTCTCAGTCTGTATCGGCAGTGAGCAGACGCTTAGTTGCCTGTCTGGCTGTGTCACATAGTTCGGGTAGAGCGAGCGGTAGTCTTCTATGAGATACGCGCTCGTGTATGCGGCTGTATAACGCACAAACAACCTACGCGCTAGCCGACATACAGTCTCGACAAGAGTGCATATGTAACTGCGAATGGAATCCATAGTTTTATTTCTCCCTTAAATAAAACACAGTCGGCATAACTGCTATACTATATTACCGTAATCGCTTATATTTACAATACATTATAACAGTTGTTTTTAATTTATGCTCAAAAGCACTTATACTCAATACTCAATAACTTAATAAAGGCATACCAAATATTCGCGAGCCATGATTTGTGATGCTTGCATCATAATGATTAATCTTAAAGATTAATCTTAATGATTATGATGGACTGCATCATACATATAATTCCGTTACAGACTACTAGTACTTGAAACTATCAATCTACAATTCGAGCGATCCATAGACGAGCCGGCATCCCGCGGTTCATGTCATGTTTCGATTTATTTGCCAACAGCGGATTCATCGTAACAGAAAAATGTTAGACCAAGCAAAATGCAATGATGAAATCTAAAAAGGACCATCCTCTATCGAAATTGACGATCGTGAAAGTTCACGCGATCTAAGATCATCATAAATATTGAACCCATGCAGTGCGTTTAAACTACGACTTTTGTACGAAGCGATCCATATAGCCGAGCTACAGGAGACGATTTAATGAGTTCCATGATCGTGATCAGGCAGATCCATCCACACCACAATGCTTCGTGGCGTGCTTCGTAATATACAAGTCCGATCCAGTCTGTTGATGCGGTCCTTATCTTCATTTAAACTAGAACTACACACGTTTTCATACGTCACATTTTATACAAGAAGTACTTCATTTGAAGAGCTTAATTATACTCAATGGCTGTCAATTGACTGATTTGTTTCAGTTCTTAAAGAAAACGAAAATCGTAATAGAACTTAAATAGGTAAAAATGCAGCCGAAGTATAGAGTTCATGTAATAAATATACAGCATGGCGGGATCTTCAAGGATGACAGAACTGCACACGTGTCCATATACCACATGAACGTGGCGTACGTCCATGCGCGACATCACACTGGACACACTCGCTATCGCGGCACGAGCCGCGCTCGCCGAGTCATCCGCACCGCAATAACGAGTTGTGACCAGGGATCCATTGAATAGAAATTGAATCGCAATAGCAATTTTAACCATACTGGGCAATCTGCTACTAATATAATCCCCTGGATGACCATCGTGCGCTCACATACATATCGCCAGCACGCGCCGCGCTCGCCGAGTCATCCGCGCCGCGTAGCGAGCTGTGTCTAGTGTGACGTCACGATTCACGATGCCAATCAATGCACTCGAATCATTTGGTTGTGGATTTGCTAGGATTGCCTTTGGAGCGTAGATGTAGGATCATTATAAGGTTCA
Source organism: Helicoverpa armigera (assembly GCF_030705265.1). Classification (NCBI taxonomy): domain Eukaryota; kingdom Metazoa; phylum Arthropoda; class Insecta; order Lepidoptera; family Noctuidae; genus Helicoverpa; species Helicoverpa armigera. Next base: position 3,223,388 of record NC_087150.1, on the reverse strand, counting down.
CGAATCGCGAATGGTTAACACGAATGGAGTCGCGAGATCGCTTAGGAAAATCGGTATTGTTTATTTATTTATTTGTTATATTGTTGTGGATCGGTGTAAGATCGCGTGTTGAGTGTAGTCAGGATCACAGTTTCAGCATAATATGGGATCGGAGTCATATGATGCACGTAACACACTCAAGGTCGGCTACTAACTGTGAAATGTAATGATGTGAAAACTCTTTTGTCAGTATTATGGCTCGCGAATCAATTAGTGGGAATCGGTACGATAGACATTCAGGGGATTGAATGTCTATCGTACGCTCGCATACGTATGGCCGGCACGCGCCGCGCTCGCCGAGTCATCCGCGCCGCGTAGCGAGCTGTGTCTAGTGTGACGTCACGATTCACGCATGACAATCAATGCACTCGAATCATTTGGTTGTGGTGGATCTGCTAGGATTGCCTTTGGAGCGTAGATTTAATTCGCGAATCATATGATGTGCAATATGATTTTGAGTTTAATGTTATTAAAAACAACTTAAAATGTATAACATACTTACATTGATTCCCGTACTCTAAACACCGATGCTATGCACTCGTGCGCTCACATACTCATGGCCGGCGCGTGCCGCGCTCGCCGCGTCATCCGCGTCGCGATAAAGAGGTGTGCCTATAGTGACGTAACGATAGATGCGCGCCGCATCGACAAGTGCGAATTAAATCCTTGTGTCCGTTGCATTGAATTTTCAATCTTTTTGTCTACACATTGAGATATTTTTATCACACGAACACCATTTATCCATATTAGCTAATAGAAATCACTCGCATTACAAACATGAAGCGCGTGTCGCGAATCATCTGGTGTGGATCCGATGTGGTCTGGTGACTTTGCGGTTAGACTGTGAACCGCATATATATAAATTGCATCGGAATTTTATTTTTAATAATACAAATAAATTGATGATGGCACGTGTACAAACATGTTATGTGGATCTGCATGGAGCGTAGAATTAACTTCAATGATTCAACAAACTAAATCGTATTATGAGACCATATAACACAATCATATACATATATTGCGTCCATGGGGAGTGTCTGCTGGATTGGCTATGGAATGTTGGCTCCGAATCAGGAGTGAAGTTTCAAAAAAACGGGGAACGTATAACGATCCTCGCAGCACAATCATGGAACGCCAATCAACTGGTGTGTGTGAATCCGGGTTATGCCTATCGTGTAGGATTGAGAATCTCAGATTCAACAAACTGTATCGTTCAGGAGCTATATGATGCATTTCGATTTGAGGTGAATTCGTGATCACAGTTAGCTTACATGACAATCATATGAAGCCACCGGGATGCCGGCTCGTCTATGAGTCGCTCGAAGTGTAGATTAAGGAAAGATTGTTCAATAAACTGTATCGGACTTATATCTTAATCATTATGATGCACGCATCACAATCATGGCTCGCGAATCGTCGGGTGTGCCTTCATGAACTGATTTCGAGCATAATTTGAGAATAAACAACTCTTATAATGTATTGTTTTTACAAGCGATACTGGAACTATAGTATTGCAGTTATGCCGACTGCGTTTTATATAAGGGAGAAATAAAACTATGGATTCCATTCGCAGTTACACATGCAGTCTTGTCGAGACTATGTGTCGGCTAGCGCGTAGGATGTTTGCGCGTTATACAGCCGCAGACACGAGCGCGTATTTCATAGAAGACTACCGCTCGCTCTACCCGAACTATGTGAGACGGTCAGACAGGCAACTGAGCGTCTATAACGAATACCGAAGACACAGCAACGTCCAACTCTATTGGAACTGAGTTACAAAGCCTGCCACTAGACAAATGATCATACAATGCCACCCACACAGGAATAATGATATAATAGTACGACAAAAAAAACATATGTAACACAAGTTGATTTTGGATTACAATCCAAATCAACAAAGTGTTACATATGTTTTTTTTTTACCTGCATGTAGTCAATATGTCAATCGGTTAGGTCTTGGTGTATTCAGCAACGCTACAATCGCAAGCTCGAATGATGACAATAATCTGTAACTCAGTTCCAATTCCAATACAGTTGGTCGTCGCTTTGTCTTCGGTATAGTGTCGCTGTCAGTTGTATCGGCAGTGAGCAGACGCTCAGTTGCCTGTCTGACCGTCTCACATAGTTCGAGTAGAGCGAGCGGTAGTCTTCTATGAAATACGCGCTCGTGTCTGCGGCTGTATAACGCACAAACATCCTACGCGCTAGCCGACACATAGTCTCGACAAGAGTGCATATGTAACTGCGAATGGAATCCATAGTTTTATTTCTTCCTTATATAAATCGCAGTCGGCATAACTGTTATACTATATGTCCTTAATCGCTTATAATTACAATACATTATAAGAGTTGTTTGTACTCAAATTATGCTTGAAATCATTCTGCACAGCAGATGATTCACGAACCATGATTGTGCTGCGAACATAATTTCAGTTTATAGAAACTCCATTCTTTCCTTAATCTACAGTCCAAGCGGTCCATACATGAGTCGTCATCCCGCGGTTCATGATTGGATCATGCTCTGGATCGCTTGAAGGGAACGAAGATTGGATCGTTACAGGTTGCACGCATCACAAGCATAGGCGAATCATCGTATGAATCCCCTGAATGTCTATCGCCGGCACGCGCCGCGCTCGCCGAGTCACCCGCGCCGCGTAGCGAGTTGTGTCTAGTGTGACGTCACGATGCACGCATGACAATCAATGCACTCGAATCATTTGGTTGTGGATTTGCTAGGATTGCCTTTGGAGCGTAGATTTAGTTAGGATCGTTACATGATGCACGCATCACAACCATGATTCGCGAATCATCTGGTGTGCAAGATGATTTTGAGTTTAATGTTATTAAAACAACTTCGCCATCAAACGTAAAAGTTTGGCGAGTTTAGACTTAAGAAATACACCTATATAATTATTAAAATTTCAATAAATTAAAAACAAAAAACTTAAAACAATCTTTATGTTGATCCCCGTTCCTACTCTAGTCACCGATGCCATGCACTCGTGCGCTTACAAAGTCATGGCCGGCACGCGCCGCGCTCTCCGCGTCATCCGCGTCGCGATAACGAGGTGTGTCTTACTAATGTGACATCACGATTATTCACGATAGATGCCGAATAAAAGAGTGCGAGTTTTAATATTGATTGATAATTTTATCATCTATTTTAAACTGCTATTATTTTATTAAGTACATGAACTCCATTTATCCATATTTGAGTCATATGATATGCGAAACACAATCATGGAGTCGCGAGATCGCTAGGGAATCGGTATTATTGTGGATCGAACTTGAACTGCGGTGAGTGTAGGTAGGATCGCAGTTTGTTGTACAAATTGTATCGAAGTCATATGATGAACGTAACACACTCATGGTGGGCTACTAACGAAGGGAAACTTTTGACAGGATCATGACTCGCGAATCATTTGGTTGTGGATCTGCTAGGATTGCCAGTGGAGCGTAGATTTAGTTAGGATCGTTATATGATGTACCCATCACGACCATGATTCGCGAATCATCTGGTGTGCAAGTGTGTGACTCTGAGTATAATGTTATTAAGAACAACTTTGTTACTTTAATAGATACTCGTGCGCTCTCATAGGTATCGCTGGCGCGTGCCGCGCTCGCCGCGTCATCCGCGCCGCGATAACAAGTTGTATCCAGCCTGAAGTCACAATAAATAGATGCCGCATCGACGAGTGCAAATTAAGACCTTGACTCCTTTGCCATGATAATTAAATCTTTTTATCTATACTTAACGATTGCTTTATTACATGAACACCATGTATCCATATTCGAGTCATATGATATTATATCACAATCATGGAGTCGCGGGATCGCTGGGGAATCGGTATTGTTGTGGATCGGCCTTGAATCGCGGTGAGTATAGGCAGGGTCGCAGTTTCTATTTTAATTGCATATGGAGCATCATCATAGATTTGGACTCAATGATTGAACAAAAAAATCGATATATGAGTATTTCATCTGAGTGCATCGGAGTTTAGGCTCAGGAGTGAATGCAATTTCAATGAATCGGGGTATATTCACATTACGATCCGCGTTATGCCTGAGGAGTAGGATTGAGAATCGCGGATTCAACAAACTGCATCGTTCAGAGTTATATGTGACACGAATCACAATCATGGAAGCTTGAGTTGTCTGGCCTTGAATCGTCTCTTGCATAAGTCGGCTATATGGATCGCTATGTACAAAAATCGCAGTTTAAACATACTGGATTGGTTCATAACTGATGATCATCATAGAAATCGTTAAAGATTGCAGTTTCAAGTAGTAGTAGACAGTATCGGAATTATACGTATGATGCACGCATCATTATCATTAAGATTAATCATTATGATGCACACATCACAATCATGGCTCGCGAATCATTGGGTGTGCCTTCATGAACTGGTTTCGAGCATAATTTTATATTTAAATCAATACATTATAAGAGTTGTTTTTACTCATATTATGCTCGAAATCAGTTCATGAAGGCACACCCAATGATTCGCGAGCCATGATCTAGTATGTTTAAACTGCGATTTTAGGCCAGACGACTCAAGCTTCCATGATAGTGATTCGTGTCACATATAGCTCTGAAAGATGCAGTTTGTTAAATCCGCATAATTATATTTTTTAATCAAGAAAATCCCCTCTAAATGATTCGCGAGCCATGATCCGTTCAAAAGAGTTAGTTTCCCCTTAGTTTGTAGCCGACCTTGTGTTACGTGCGTCATATGACTCCGATTCCATTTGTTGAAACCGTGATCTTGACTACACTCAACACGCGATTGTACGCCGCGCCGATCCACAACAATACCGATTTCCCGAGCGATCTCGCGACTCCATGATTGTGATTCGTATAACATATAACTCAAATATGGATAAATGGAGTTCATGTAATAAAATAATAGCAGTTTAAAAAAGATGATATATTAATCAATCAATATTTAAACTCGCACTCTTTTATTCGGCATCTATCGTGATGTCACATTAGTAAGACACACCTCGTTATCGCGACGCGGATGACGCGGAGAGCGCGGCGCGTGCCGGCCATGACTATGTAAGCGCACGAGTGCATGGCATCGGTGTCTAAAGTACGGGGATCAACATAAAGTTTTAATTTATAAGTTTTTTGTTTTTAATTTATTGAAATTTTAATAATTACATAGGTGTGTTTCTTAAGTGTAAACTCGCCAAGCTTTTACGTTTGATGGCGAAGTTGTTTTAATAACATTAAACTCAAAATCATCTTGCACACCAGATGATTCGCGAATCATGGTTGTGATTCGTGGATCTTATAATGATCCCAGATCTACGCTCCAAAGGCAATCCTAGCAAATCCACAACTAAATGATTCGAGTGCATTGATTGTCATGCGTGAATTGTGGCGTCACACTAGACACAACTCGCTACGCGGCGCGGATGACTCGGCGAGCGCGGCGCGTGCCGTCGAAAGACATCCACGGGATTCATACGATGATTCGCCTATGCTTGTGATGCGTGCATGCTATAACGATCCAATCTGCGTTCCCTTCAAGCGATCCAGACCATGACAATCATGAATCGCGGGATGACGACTCATGTATGGACCGCTTGGAGTGTAGATTAAGGAAATAATGTAGTTTCGATAAACTGAAATCATGTACGCAGCACAATCATGGCTCGCGAATCATCTGCTGTGCAAAATGATTTCAAGCATAATTTGAGTAAAAACAACTCTTATTATTTTATGTATTGTAATTATAAGCGATTAAGGAAATATAGTATTGCAGTTTGTTTATTTGTTAATTTTAAATTATTTTAGCTCTTCTCGCCTGAAACACAAGATATCCTAGTTCAGGCACGTAAGACTCGGATATAAGCTTATATTTAAGACTCAATGTAATTCATGCTGTAATGTAATTTAAATAAAAATATTATTATTATTATTTATATTAGTTATGCCGACTGCGTTTTATATAAGGGAGAAATAAAATAATGGATTCCGTTCGCAGTTACATATGCACTCTTGTCGAGACTGTATGTCGGCTAGCGCGTAGGATGTTTGCGCGTTATACAGCCGCAGACACGAGCGCGTATCTCATAGAAGACTACCGCTCGCTCTACCCGAACTATGTGAGACAGTCAGACAGGCAACTGAGCGTCTGCTCACTGCCGATACACCTGACAGCGACACTATACCGAAGACAAATCGACGACCAACTGTATTGGAACTGAGCTACAGATTATTGTCATCATTCGAGCTTGCGATTGTAGCGTTGTTGAATACACCAAGACCTAACCGATTGACATATATTGACTACACGCAAATAATTTAGGTATTGAAAAAGTGATGAAAAGTTGAATCGCGTTAAAAAAAAGCAATAAAAAAACATGTAACTATTTGTTGATTTGGATTGTAATCCAAAATCAACCTGTGTTGCATATGTTTTTTTTTGTCGTACTATTAAATCATTATTGCTTTAGTCAGTGCGAGCGCATATGGATCACGGTGTGGGTGGCATTGTATGATCATTTGTCTAGTGTCAGGCTCTGTAACTCAGTTCCAATAGAGTTGGACGTCGCTTCGGCTTCGGTATTCGGTATAGACTCTCAGTTGCCTGTCTGACCGCCTCACATAGTTCGGGTAGAGCGAGCGGTAGTCTTCTATGAGATGATACGCGCTCGTGTCTGCGGCTGTATAACGCACAAACATCCTACGCGCTAGCCGACATACAGTCTCGACAAGAGTGCATATGTAACTGCGAATGGAATCCATAGTTTTATTTCTCCCTTATATAAATCGCAGTCGGCATAACTGCAATACTATATTGCCGTAATCGTTTATAATTACAATACATTATAACAGTTGTTTTTAACTCAACTTATGCTCAAAAGCACTTAATAAAGGCATACCAAATATTCGCGAGCTATGATTTGTGATGCTTGCATCATAATGATTTAATCTTAATGATTAATCATTAAGATTAATCTTAATGATTATGATGCGTGCATCATAACATATAATTCCGATACTGACTACTACTACTTGAAATTGCAATCTTTCCTCAATCTAGACTTCGAGCGATCCATAGACGAGCCGGCATCCCGCGCGGTTCATATTGTACATCGTGGGCTCACATACGTATCGCCGGCACGAGCCGCGCTCGCCGAGTCATCCGCGCCGCGTTGCGAGTTGTGTCTAGTGTGACGTCACGATTCACGCGTGACAATCTATGCACTCGAATCATTTGGTTGTGGATCTGCTAGGATTACCTTTGGAGCGTCGATTTAGGATCACTATAAGGTTCACGATTCGCGAATGGTTAACACGAATGGTATAAGGTTCACGAATGGAGTCGCGAGATCGCTAGGGAAAATCGGTATTGTTTATTTATTTATTTGTTATATTGTTGTGGATCGGTGTAAGATCGCGTGTAGTCAGGATCACAGTTTCAACATAATATGGGATCGGATGCATATGATGCTTGTAACACACTCAAGGTCGGCTACTAACTGTGAAATGTAATGATGTGAAAACTCTTTTGTCAGTATCATGGCTCGCGAATCAATTGGCGGGAATCGGTATGAATCCCCTGAATGTCTAACGTGCGCTCACATACGTATGGCCGGCACGCGCCGCGCTCGCCGAGTCATCCGCGCCGCGTAGCGAGTTGTGTCTAGTGTGACGTCACGATGCACGCATGACAATCAATGCACTCGAATCATTTGGTTGTGGTGGATCTGCTAGGATTGCCTTTGGAGCGTAGATTTAATTCGCGAATCATATGGTGTGCAATATGATTTTGAGTTTAATGTTATTAAAAACAACTTAAAATGTATAACAATCTTTATAATGATCCCCGTACTCTAATCACCGATGCTATGCACTCGTGCGCTCACATAGTCATGGCCGGCGCGTGCCGCGCTCGCCGCGTCATCCGCGTCGCGATAAAGAGGTGTGCCTAGTGTGACGTAGCAATAGATGCGCGCCGCATCGACGAGTGCGAATTAAATCCTTGTGTCCGTTGCATTGAACTTTCAATCTTTTTCTCTACCTACATTGAGATATTTTTATAACACGAACAACACCGTTTATCCATATTAGCTAATATAAAGCACTCGCATTACAAACATGAATCGCGTGTCGCGAATCATTTGCTGTGGATCCGATTGGTGACTTTGCGGTTAGACTGTGAACCGCATATATATAAATTGCATCGGAATTTTATTTTTAATAATACAAATAAATTGATGATGGCACGTGTACAAACATGTTATGTGGATCTGCATGGAGCGTAGAATTAACTTCAATGATTCAACAAACTAAGTCGTATTATGAGACCATATAACACAATCATATACATATATTGCGTCCATGGGGAGTGTCTGCTGGATTGGCTATGGAATGTTGGCTCCGAATCAGGAGTGAAGTTTCAAAAAAACGGGGAAAGTATTCCGATCATCGCAGCACAATCATGGAACGCCAACCAACTGGTGTGTGTGAATCCGGGTTATGCCTATGGAGTAGGATTGAGAATCTCAGATTCAACAAACTGTATTGGAGCTATATGATGCATCACGAAGTGAATAAGTCATCATTTGAAGTGAATACGTGATCACAGTTAGCCTACTTACATGACAATCATGAAGCCACCGGGATGCCGGCTCGTCTATGAGTCGCTCGAAATGTAGATTAAGGAAAGATTGCAAATAACAGTTGTTTTAATTCAAGTTTTGCTATAAATCAGTTCATAAAAGCACATCCGATGATTCGCGAGCCATGATTGTGATGCTTGCATCGTAATGATTATGATGCCTGCATCATAATGATTGTGATCCGTGCATCATACATATAATCTACCATCTTCTTAGGATTGTAGCGTCATGAAAATTGACAGCTGTATGTAGTTCTAATGACAATACAATAATATGGTACTGTCGAACTGATCTGATGATGCAGCTTGAATTATAAAGATTTTCAATGTTGTTGTAATTTTAAATAAATAAAACACAGATTAATAAGTTTTATAAAACATTTATTTTTAATACTTAATAGGTACATAATTATGACTAAGTATAATATCTTGTTAAAATCCTTCATATAGATTCTTTATCATTTATCAACTTTTCATAGATCTGTAAAAAAAAGAAAATAAATATATTGACTTTGTTTCTGAAAGCACGATAAACTGTAGGTCCCGGCTGTCATTGAACATCATTGGCAGTCGTTACGGGTAGTCAGAAGCCAGTAAGTCTTTTTTTTTTCCGGCGTCAAAAATCATCAAATGACCCCTCCCGCTGTGGTTTAGCAGCGGTGAGGGAGTGTCAGACTCTTACTGACTAAAAACCGTCGTGTTCCGTCGTAGGCCTCTTATGTACCAGGGCCGCGGCAGGCCTTGGCCCTGCTGGGCCCCGCTGGGGAAGCCAGTAAGTCTGACAACCAGTCCTACCAAGGGGTATTGGGTTGTCTGGGTAACTGGGTTGAGGAGATCAGATAGGCAGTCGCTCCGTGTGGCACACTGGTACTCAGCTACATCTGGTTAGACTGGAAGCCGACCCCAACATAGTTGGAAAAAGGCTCGGCAGATGATGATAAAGTAAAAAATATTTTTTCGTTAAAAATAGCATATTTTAAGTAAACTACATTTAATATTATATAGCTGAAGGGTTCGTTTGTTTGAAAACGATGATCTTTTTTTATTTTTTAACGACGTCAAAAATCATCAAATGCCCTCTCCCGCTGTGGGTTAGCAGCGGTGAGGGAGTGTCAGACTCTTACTGACTAAAAACCGCCGTGTTCCGTCGTAGGCCTTTTATGTACCAGGGCCGCGGTAACTCGCGCGAACAATCCCGCAGCCAAACGATGATCTTAGGAACTATTTCCAGTGTCAGATAGCCTATTTTTCGAAGAAGACTACTGACTACTGTTTATCTAGGTGCGCGGAGTAGTTCCCACGAGACGCGAGTGAAACCGCTGTTGTAAAGACTAGGTACTATTTATTATACTTACGTTATTTTTCCTACTCTATGGCTTCTGAAATGATGTCTCAAATTGTCTTTGACTCTGAAAAAAAGATACAAAATAAAATCATTAAAAAAATGGTCGAAAATCACTTCAGTCATTTTTCGTTTTTATAATTTACAACATCATGTGTAAAGCAGAGATAAAGTTAGGAGTATCGAATGTTTTGACCAGTTGACAGCTGTCAGTTTTCAAGGGAAAATTTCCGTTGTTTGTAATGACTGACTCTTATATGGTGTTCTAATTCTCGCACATTTTTATTCTATTTAATTTGTTTGAAAAAAAAAAAAAACATTTTTTTTTTGCGTATTAGTGCTAATCGACATATGTTAACCAGTGTATTAACGTATTCTATAAATGATAATAATTATATTTGACTTACCGACTGATATAAGGGCAGTGTTTACACTTGAAAAATACTGATTTACAATGTTTAGTCTTATAGTGAGACAAAGCAACTTCGAACGAAGAAAATCGCCGATTACATACGAGACAATCAAATCTGTAAATAAAACAATATATAATTTAATTTCACTGAAATCTCATCGTTCGAGCTTTTTTCCCAACTATGTTGGGGTCGGCTTCCAGTCTAACCGGATGTAGCTGTGTACCAGTGTGCCACAAGGAGCGACTGCCTATCTGACCTCCTCAACCTAAGAAGAAATGGTGGAACAAACTCCCCAGCAAGAAGGCAAGTTAAATTAATGGGTGTGGCCGGGAATTTAAAAAAGTCGTGGTGGCCTAGTGGGTAAAGAGCCAACCTCTCAAATATGAGGGCGCGGGTTCGATTCCAGGTCAGGCAAGTGAGCTTTTTTTTTATTTGTGTAAAGTGCGTTTTTTGCTTGTCCCCCGGATTTGACCTACTTTCATTCTTAAACCCATTAACTATTTGAGTTTTTAAAGATACTGGACCAAAGAAAATACATTTAATTTTAATTTATTATATTAGTTTCTGTTCTAATTATTCATTATTTTGTTTTAACAGCATTTAAATAAACAGGAGTAGGCTTTTTTTGCTTGTCCCCAGCTGAATTTGTATGATTGGATCAAAAATATTTAGCGATTTTTCTACGGACGATATACTTTTTTTAAGGGGTTTAGTTTCTAAATGTCATCATTTAATAATATTCATCAATTCATTTGTAATATTCTCGCTTATTTGCATAAAAAAACGTATAAAATTACGATGATGAAATTTTGATCCACCCTGAACATTCAGTATTGTGACCCCATTTTATAGTACTTTAAGCCACAATTTTTGGGTCCTAATACTTTGAAACAGGCACTACTTAAACATACTACTGCGTTTTACTTTACTTTACTATTAAAGTCAAAAGGACTTTGAGGAACGTAGACGTTTTGTTACTGGCCCCGTACAAGAACAGAATTTATGTTCAGATATGTGTTTGAATTTTACTACAGCGTAACCAAATATTAGGATTGCTGTTTATTTCTAGAAACCGCCATTTCTTTAAGTTACTGTTTAAAATGAAATCAAATGGAAAAGAACCACAAATATTTTTTTATATTTTTTTTTTAATCGGCAAGTGTGAACATGTGACTTCCGTTTTGTGACCAAATCTATGGTCACATACGGGCTGAGCTCAAAGTCACAACATGACTGATCCTATAAAGTTAAGTTTACATGGAAACAGTGATGTTGTTTCAGAAATTCAGAATAATAGTTTTCTGTGGGGATCAATTTTATTTTATTCATGTTTACAATCTTTATGTAAACGAGGTACAATATTTTTTTGTTATTATTTGTTCCATTATTAAAAAGATATAGTATTTCTTGATTATTATTAAATGTTGATCTGGAATATTACATAATTATAATAATAGCGTCCATGTAATTGTAGATGAAGCTTTATCCTTTTCAGGCGTTCAGTGGTGTGACTGTCCCTGTTTTTTATTTTAAACAAAAAAATATTTAAAATTCGTTATAAAATGCTGTTTTGTTCTGTTTTCGCTCGATGGACAGGAATTTAATTTTGATTCATAACTATGGATCACTGCAGAAATATATTTTATTATAGCTTAATATTTTAAAAATTAATATCCGATATGCATCAAAAGTCACATAATTGAAATTGAAGTTTGATTTTTGTTATAAAACGTTCAAAGAATTGTCGTGTTTTGTGTTTTTTCCTTTTGACAAGATTGCTTTCTTTAATTAGTAATGAAAATATTAATAATATTTTGAGTAGTTTTTTGTTAATATCATACTCAATAGAGTCACATTCTGGAAGTGATCACATAGCTTTTTCCATTATGTATTCAGATATTTATGTATTATTCTAGCTATATTTTTGGCGTTCCAACTTAATTTTCGTTAATTTCAATCTATACACTATTTAAAAATAAAAAAAAGTTTCCATAAATTAGAGTTTTAAAAAAAAACGAAGTTTCATACATGTTGACACAAATAAAAAAAAAAGCTCAAGTACCAATGCAACTTTTCTAAGTTTGTATGTACTTTCTAAGTGTATCTTAAACACCAATGACTGTGTTTCGGATGACACGTTAAATGGTCCTGGCTGTCATCGAACATCCTTGACAGTCGTTACGGGTAGTCAGAAGCCAGTAAGTCTGACACCCAGTCTTACTAAGGGGTATTGGGTTGCCCGGGTAACTGTGTTGAGGAGGTCAGATAGACAGTCGCTGCACATTAAAACACAGCTCTATTAGCCTGAATGCGAACTCAAAATATTTGTGAAAAGGCTACGCAGATAATGAATATGTCACCGTAAGATTACAAACATCGTTAGATTACAATCTATCTCGAGAGATTGTAAACTGTCGAATTATTGTGAACCGTAACATCTGATTGCAATTTAAGGTATTATTTTTCGCTATATTATAATCTATCAATGTAAAGCGGTCAAATTGTCAACTGGCGTAGAACGGAATGCATCTTGCGCGCTGATGCCGCTCCGGCATTCGCCATTTTGTTTGTTTATTTCGTTTGTTGTCGATTGTGTAAACAACTGTGTTTTCGTGATTATAAATTGATTTCCTGTTGAAAATAACTTATATCTTTAGAATTAGTTATATAAAAGTGTTGAGGATGTAAAATTTATCTGTGATTAACCAAAGAAAAGCAGTTTGAACGATAAACCAACAAACAACTCCATGGGAACAGAACGGCTGGTCGTGATTGGTCGATCTTACAAAAAGACTGACCAATCAGGGAGAGCTTTCGGACAGTTGACAATTTCTCATCGATAGATTATAATATAGCGAAAAATAATGCGTTAAATTGCAATCAGATGTTACGGTTCACAATAATTCGACAGTTTACAATCTCTCGAGATAGATTGTAATCTAACGATGTTTGTAATCTTACGGTGACAAATATAAAATTGTTTTTACCTTGTAAAGTGCCTAGAAACATGTTCTTCATAACCGGATCCTGGATTCAGTGACTGCAAACACACTTCGCATCTCATTGTGTCTTGTTTCTGAAGCAATATAAGTATAATATAATAACTACAAATAAACAAAGAACATACACTCAGCGGCACGGAATCTGGCCCAAGCACATTTGAGCCCTATAACCATTATTTAAATGGAAAATCTGAATTTTTATTTTAAAATTGTTTAATTTACTCATTTTCCAAAAGAAAATGACTAACAAACAACAGAATTGTGAGGATTTTGATTAAGTTTCATTGAGTTAGAAAACAGAGTCCTTTACCGCAATAATCACCATAAACGTTTTAAATTCAGTATTTTTAACAAAACAGAAAGTTATCGAATTTTAATAATGGGTGTTTCTTCCTCTTGATCTGAAGACTACCTGCATACGATCTGGCATGCTCTGGATGATGTTTCTTATCTCCACCTGAGAGATCTCCTCTCAGGCAGCTACCAGCACGATTTTCAGTTCACTAAGAGTCCGTGGTGGGTTACGACTTGCTTGGACCTGTCTTTTAAGCATGTTCCAGACATGTTATACAGGATTCATGGCTGGGTTTCTTGCAGGCCAGTCCAATTTTTGAATACCGACCTCGAACAAGTAATCGGTTACACAAAGAGCTGCGTGAGGTCGAGCATTGTCCTGCATTATACGAAAATATTCACTTCCTATGAATCCCTGACAGGGTAAAACATGATTTTGAAGGATTTCTTCAATATACAGCACTATTGTCAGACGATTTTCGACAACCAATAATTCAGTACGGGATTCTGAACTTATGCCTCGCCAAACCAAAACGGACCCACCATGAAAACCGACTGTTTGCTTGGTAGTAGTGGGAAGAAGCCGTTCTCCGCGCTTTCTCCATTCACATTTACGGCCGTCTGGAGCTATTAAGACGACTCTGCATTCATCGGTCCATAAAATTTTACTCCATTGGTCATGCGTCTAATTTGCATGTTTTCTTGCAAACCTAAGTCTGGCTATGCGATAGTGCGGGAGAAGTTCCGGGCCTCGAGTTGGTCTTCGAGCACGCAGATCCCGTTCCTCCATCCTTCTTCTTATTGTGCGCTTACGGACATTGACTTCTCTTGCTGTTTGCAAAGCCTGGCGTATCTCTAACGCAGTGAGAAACCGATTTTTCATTATTGCACGTACGATAAATCGGTCGTCGTGCGCCGACGAACACCTTACACCCCACTTTCTGGTCTTCTTGTGTAAAGGCCAGTCTGGTCATACATTTTCTATGCATATCTTTAACTTGTACGCGGCGCACTTAAAGTTTCAACCATCTTCCACTGCTTCCGCCCTTGACGTCTTAGCAACACTACTTGAGCAACTTGAGCTGCAGTAAGGGTAATTTTCAGATCAAATTGTGAAAAAAAGAGAAACAAATAACGATCATAAACATAAATTTTTTTTGGAACGTGCTTAGTACTTCAGCAATTTCTATCTGAATTTAAACTTAACTTTCTGCTTTGTGTTCCAATAAAGGAAGCTGTTTCTAGTGTTACAAAAGTTAAACAGACAGACATTTTTCTGTATTTTAATTAACAATTACGAAAGGACTGACAATATGTCATATGAAATTAGAATTTACAACAGCTATCTGGGCTGATATCTACTTGTATTTGTTTGGGCCAAATTCCGTGCCGCTGAGTGTATATCCAAGGTAATTATTGAAACGGGGCTGCGGGATTGTTAGCGCGAGTTACCGCGGCGCTGGTACATAAAAGGCCTACGACGAAACACGACGGTTTTTAGTCAGTAAGGGTTTGACACTCCCTCACCGCTGCTAACCCACAGCGGGAGGGGTCATTTGATGATTTTTGACGTCGTCAAAAAAAAGGTAATTAATTATTGAAAAAATTAAAACATACTCTTTATTAACACGCTCATATTAGCTTCACTTGTAACTATGTATGTAAGAAAATCTTGGAATCCTAATTTGACCCACTTCCCGGTCTTTGATTAGGATGAAATTTTGCAACCGCTCCGAGTTCTGTTTCAACAAACTTACATGACAATCATTTCAGTAAGACTCGCGTGAACGCTGGCGTAGTCTGAAGCGTAGTTTCAATGTAGTTGCTCGTCGCTTCGGTATACTACAGTCGGTGTAAACGCTCAGAATCTTGGCGGTTTTTGGCTTATATAGTTTGGGAAGAGCGAGCAGTAGTCTACAATGCAGAACTCGCTTGTGTCTATGGTTGTAGAACACGACAATATCTTACGCGCGAATCGACATACACCAGTCTCGGCAAATGTGCTAATGTAACTGCGAAAACGATCATCCATATAAAAATTTCGCTTGTGCAAATTGGGATCCCTATAATTTAGAAGGATCCAAGCCTTTGAATGCCTATGGAGTGTATAGATTTAGGATCGCGGACTCAACAACCTGGATTGTTCAGTTATATGAAGCACGCATCAAATTCGTGGATTCGCGGGTTTTCGCGGTGCGACTGCAATGATCCGTTTTGTTATGAACGATCGCGATCCGAGAGTCTAGGTGGGTCTGATAAATAAACGATGAAGATCGCGCCGGGACTCGGGATAACTCGTCAGGACCTCTGGCAGTATCTCGCACGAACGGTACCGGAAGACTGACTAAGCCACACAACTTGCAGCCGCTTTTATAATAATACCATCGTCCCGTTCGCCTGAAGGGAACACAGGTTCAGGATCATAATAGGATATCAAGCATAGGCGAAACGTATCGTTGGATCGTCCCCTGGATGTACATCGTGCATCCGTCACATACGTATGGCCGGCACGAGCCTCGCTCGCCGAGTCATCGGCGCCGCGTAGCGAGTTGTGTCTAGTGTGACGCCACGATTCACGCATGTCAATCTATGCACTCGAATCATTTGGTTGTGGATCTGCTAGGATTACCTTCGGAGCGTGGATTTAGTTAGGATCGTTATATGATGCACGCATCACAACCATGATTCGCGAATCATCTGGTGTGCAAAATGATTTTGAGTATGATTTAATTAAAAACAACTTAAAATGTATAAAAATATATTGATCCCCTTACTCTAGTCTAGAAACCGATGCCACGGACTCGTGCGCTTACATACTTTGGTCGGCAAGCGTCGAGCTCGCCGAGTCATCCGCACCGCGAAAACGATTTGTCTAGTGTAACGCCACGATGGATAGGTGCCGCATCGACGCGAGCAAATTAAATCCTTGTTTCCATTGCATTGATTATCCAATCTTTTTCTCTAAACGTTGCGTTTATTTATAGGAGTCCTTTGATGTACGTAACACACTCATGGTCGGCTACTAACGATGGGAAACTCTTTTGACAGGATCATGGCTCGTGAATCATTTGGTGTGGATCTGCTAGGATTGCCAGTGGAGCGTAGATTTAGTTAGGATCGTTATATGATGCACGCATCACAACCATGATTCGCGAATCATCTGGTGTGCAAGTGTGTGACTCTGAGTATAATGTTATTAAAAACAACGTTGTTACTTTAATAGATCCCCGTAATCTTGACACCGATGCCATGCACTCGTGCGCTCTCATACGTATGACCGGCGCGTGCCGCGCTTGCCACGTCATCCGCGCCGCAATAACAAGTTGTATCCAGGCTGAAGTCACAATAAATAAATGCCGCATCGACGAGTGCTATTTAAATCCTTGACTCGTTTGCCATGATAATTAAATCTTTTTCTGTACACTTAACGATTGCTTTATTACATGAACACCATGTATCCATATTCGAGTCATGATATTATATCACAATCATGGAGTCGCGAGATCGCTGGGGAATCGGTGTTGTTGTGGATCGGCGTAGGATCGCGTGTTGAATGTAGTAAAGATGATCGTTAAAGATTGCAGTTTCAAGTAGTAGTATTCAGTATCGGAATTATACGTATGATGCACGCATATTATGCCTATGGAGTAGGATTGAGAATCGCAGACTCAACAAACTGTATCGTTCAGGAGCTATATGACAGTTAGCTTACATGACAATCATGAATCCACCGGGATGCGGCGCTCGTCTATGAGTCGCTCGAAATGTAGATTAAGGAAAAATTGTTCTATAAACTGTATCGGACTTATATGTTTATGATTGAGATGCATCATAATCATTATGATGCACGCATCACAATCATGGCTCGCGAATCATCGGGTGTGCCTTCATGAACTGATTTCGAGCATAATTTGAGTAAAAACAACTCTTATAATGTATTGCAATTATAAACGTGTGTTGAAATATAGTATTGCAGTTATGCCGACTGGGATTTATATAAGAGAGAAATAAAACTATGGATTCCATTCGCAGTTACGTTGGCACTCTTGTCGAGACTGTATGTCGGCTAGCGCGTAGGATGTTTGTGCGTTATACAGCCGCAGACACGAGCGCGTATTTCATAGAAGACTACCGCTCGCTCTACCCGAACTATGTGAGACGGTCAGACAGGCAACTGAGAGTCTATACCGAATACCGAAGCCGAAGCGACGTCCAATTCTATTAGAACTGAGTTACAGAGCCTGACACTAGACAAATGATCAAACAATGCCACCCACACCGTGATCCATATGCGCTCGCACTGACTAAAGGAATAATGATTTAATAATACGACAAAAAAAAAAACATATGTAACACAAGCTGATTTTGGATTACACAATCCAAATCAACAAAGTGTTACATATGTTTTTTTTTTGCTTTTTTTATCGCGATTCAACGTTTCATCACTTATTGAGAAAATGATCTGCATGTAGTCAATATATGTCAATCGGTTAGGTCTTGCTGTATTTAGCAACGCTACAATCGCAAGCTCGAATTATGACAATAATCTGTAACTCAGTTCCAATACAGTTGGTCGTCGCATGTCAGTGAACCTGGCAGATCATTGTCTAGCAGATCAACTTTTTTTTTGAGTTCTTATCGCATGCAGATGAGTTCTATAGTTCCTGATAGTTTTCAGGAATAGTTCTGCCATTTTCAGCTGAAAAACGATAGTTCACAAAATGATCTGCTAACTTCCGGTAGCAGAGCATTTATCAGAAAATTAAAAAAAAACTGAGATATTGTCACATAAAGATGAGTTCCATAGTTCCTCATACTTTTCAGGAATAGTTCTGGCGTATTTCAGCTGAAAAATATTTTTTTTCAAAATTCACGTTTGAGTGTTAAAAGAGCATGAATAAAGATTAAAGTGTTATTTTCAAAGTTCAATCCAGATAAAAGGGCGAAAACTCATTTGTTTTCGATAGATGCTTCATGAAACTGTAATCTAGACTTCAATTCAAATCTAGAACTATCATTAAAGTATCAGCAGAGCATGGCTGAAAGTAAGAAACTGTGAAATTTCACATTTTAATATGAAAAAATATTCCAAAAAATATTTTCGCTGTTCCAATTACTCTAGGAGGCGGGAACTATCGCGTTTCTGATAGAAGAATACCAGCATCATAATATAACAGCAGATTTAAACCCAGAACTCTCACTAAAGTATCAGCAGAGCATGGTTGAAAGTAAGAAACTGTGAAATAACACATTTTAATATGAAAAAATATTCAAAAAAATATTTTCGCGGTTCCAATTACCAAAGGAGGCGGGAACTATCGCGTTTCTGATAGAAGAATACTAGCACCATAATATAACAGCAGATTCAAACCCAGAACTGTCACTAAAGTATCAGCAGAGCATGGTTGAAAGTAAGAAACTTTGAAATTTCACGTTTTAATACGAAAAAATATTCGAAAAATTTTTTCGCGGTTCCAATTACTCTAGGAGGCGGGAACTATCGCGTTTCTGATAGAAGAATACAAGCATCATAATATAACAGCAGATTCAAACCCAGAACTCTCACTAAAGTATCAGCAGAGCATGGTTGAAAGTAAGAAACTGTGAAATTTTACACTTTAATATAAAAAAAAAAATTTCGCGATTCCAATTACTCTAGGAGGCGGGAACTATCGCGTTTCTGATAGAAGAATACCAGCACCATAATATAACAGCAGATTCAAACCCAGAACTCTCACTAAAGTATCAGCAGAGCATGGTTGAAAGTAAGAATCTATGAAATAACACATTTTAATATGAAAAAATATTCAAAAAAATATTTTCGCGGTTCCAATTACTCAAGGAGGCGGGAACTATCGCGTTTCTGATAGAAAAATACCAGCACCATAATATAACAGCAGATTCAAACCCAGAACTCTCACTAAAGTATCAGCAGAGCATGGTTGAAAGTAAGAAGCTTTGAAATTTCACGTTTAATACGAAAAAATATTCAAAAAAATATTTTCGCGGTTCCAATTACTCTAGGAGGCGGGAACTATCGCGTTTCTGATAGAAGAATACCAGCACCATTATATAGAAGCAGATTCAAACCCAGAACTCTCACTAAAGTATCAGCAGAGCATGCTTGAATGTAAGAATCTATGAAATAACACATTTTAATATGAAAAAATATTCAAATAAATATTTTCGCGGTTCCAATTACTCTAGGAGGCGGGAACTATCGCGTTTCTGATAGAAGAATACCAGCACCATAATATAACAGCAGATTCAAACCCAGAACTCTCACTAAAGTATCAGCAGAGCATGGTTGAAAGTAAGAAGCTTTGAAATTTCACGTTTAATACGAAAAAATATTCAAAAAAATATTTTCGCGGTTCCAATTACTCTAGGAGGCGGGAACTATCGCGTTTCTGATAGAAGAATACCAGCACCATTATATAGAAGCAGATTCAAACCCAGAACTCTCACTAAAGTATCAGCAGAGCATGGTTGAAAGTAAGAATCTATGAAATAACACATTTTAATATGAAAAAATATTCAAATAAATATTTTCGCGGTTCCAATTACTCTAGGAGGCCGGAACTATCGCGTTTCTGATAGAAGAATACTAGCACCATAATATAACAGCAGATTCAAACCCAGAACTGTCACTAAAGTATCAGCAGAGCATGGTTGAAAGTAAGAAACTGTGAAATAACACATTTCAATATGAAAAAATATTCAAAAAAATATTTTCGCGGTTCCAATTACTCTAGGAGGCGGGAACTATCGCGTTTCTGATAGAAGAATACAAGCACCATAATATAACAGCAGATTCAAACCCAGAACTCTCACTAAAGTATCAGCAGAGCATGGTTGAAAGTAAGAAACTGTGAAATAACACATTTTAATATGAAAAAATATTCAAAAAAATATTTTCGCGGTTCCAATTACTCTAGGAGGCGGGAACTATCGCGTTCCTGATAGAAGAATACCAGCACCATTATATAGAAGCAGATTCAAACCCAGAACTCTCACTAAAGTATCAGCAGAGCATGGTTGAAAGTAAGAAGCTTTGAAATTTCACGTTTTAATACGAAAAAATATTCAAAAAAAATATTTTCGCGGTTCCAATTACTCTAGGAGGCGGGAACTATCGCGTTTCTGATAGAAGAATACCAGCATCATAATATAACAGCAGATTCAAACCCAGAACTCTCACTAAAGTATCAGCAGAGCATGGTTGAAAGTAAGAAGCTTTGAAATTTCACGTTTTAATACGAAAAAATATTCAAAAAAAAATTTTCGCGGTTCCAATTACTCTAGGAGGCGGGAACTATCGCGTTTCTGATAGAAGAATACCAGCACCATTAAATACAAGCAGATTCAAACCCAGAACTCTCACTAAAGTATCAGCAGAGCATGCTTGAATGTAAGAATCTATGAAATTTTACACTTTAATATAAAAAAAAAAATTTCGCGATTCCAATTACTCTAGGAGGCGGGAACTATCGCGTTTCTGATAGAAGAATACCAGCACCATAATATAACAGCAGATTCAAACCCAGAACTCTCACTAAAGTATCAGCAGAGCATGGTTGAAAGTAAGAATCTATGAAATAACACATTTTAATATGAAAAATATTCAAAAATATTTTCGCGGTTCCAATTACTCAAGGAGGCGGGAACTATCGCGTTTCTGATAGAAGAATACCAGCACCATAATATAACAGCAGATTCAAACCCAGAACTCTCACTAAAGTATCAGCAGAGCATGGTTGAAAGAAGCTTTGAAATTTCACGTTTAATACGAAAAAATATTCAAAAATATTTTCGCGGTTCCAATTACTCTAGGAGGCGGGAACTATCGCGTTTCTGATAGAAGAATACCAGCACCATTATATAGAAGCAGATTCAAACCCAGAACTCTCACTAAAGTATCAGCAGAGCATGCTTGAATGTAAGAATCTATGAAATAACACATTTTAATATGAAAAAATATTCAAATAAATATTTTCGCGGTTCCAATTACTCTAGGAGGCGGGAACTATCGCGTTTCTGATAGAAGAATACCAGCATCATAATATAACAGCAGATTTAAACCCAGAACTCTCACTAAAGTATCAGCAGAGCATGGTTGAAAGTAAGAAACTGTGAAATAACACATTTCAATATGAAAAAATATTCAAAAAAATATTTTCGCGGTTCCAATTACTCTAGGAGGCGGGAACTATCGCGTTTCTGATAGAAGAATACAAGCACCATAATATAACAGCAGATTCAAACCCAGAACTCTCACTAAAGTATCAGCAGAGCATGGTTGAAAGTAAGAAACTGTGAAATAACACATTTTAATATGAAAAAATATTCAAAAAAATATTTTCGCGGTTCCAATTACCAAAGGAGGCGGGAACTATCGCGTTTCTGATAGAAGAATACCAGCATCATAATATAACAGCAGATTTAAACCCAGAACGCTCACTAAAGTATCAGCAGAGCATGGTTGAAAGTAAGAAGCTTTGAAATTTACGTTTAATACGAAAAAATATTCAAAAAAATATTTTTCGCGGTTCCAATTACTCTAGGAGGCGGGAACTATCGCGTTTCTGATAGAAGAATACCAGCACCATTATATAGAAGCAGATTCAAACCCAGAACTCTCACTAAAGTATCAGCAGAGCATGCTTGAATGTAAGAATCTATGAAATAACACATTTTAATATGAAAAAATATTCAAATAAATATTTTCGCGGTTCCAATTACTCTAGGAGGCGGGAACTATCGCGTTTCTGATAGAAGAATACCAGCATCATAATATAACAGCAGATTTAAACCCAGAACTCTCACTAAAGTATCAGCAGAGCATGGTTGAAAGTAAGAAACTGTGAAATAACACATTTCAATATGAAAAAATATTCAAAAAAATATTTTCGCGGTTCCAATTACTCTAGGAGGCGGGAACTATCGCGTTTCTGATAGAAGAATACAAGCACCATAATATAACAGCAGATTCAAACCCAGAACTCTCACTCAGCAGCATGCTTGAATGTAAGAATCTATGAAATTTTACACTTTAATATAAAAAAAAAAATTTCGCGATTCCAATTACTCTAGGAGGCGGGAACTATCGCGTTTCTGATAGAAGAATACCAGCACCATAATATAACAGCAGATTCAAACCCAGAACTCTCACTAAAGTATCAGCAGAGCATGCTTGAATGTAAGAATCTATGAAATTTTACACTTTAATATAAAAAAAAAAATTTCGCGATTCCAATTACTCTAGGAGGCGGAACTATCGCGTTTCTGATAGAAGAATACCAGCACCATAATATAACAGCAGATTCAAACCCAGAACTCTCACTAAAGTATCAGCAGAGCATGCTTGAATGTAAGAATCTATGAAATAACACATTTTAATATGAAAAAATATTCAAAAAAATATTTTCGCGGTTCCAATTACTCTAGGAGGCGGGAACTATCGCGTTTCTGATAGAAGAATACCAGCACCATAATATAACAGCAGATTCAAACCCAGAACTCTCACTAAAGTATCAGCAGAGCATGCTTGAATGTAAGAATCTATGAAATAACACATTTTAATATGAAAAAATATTCAAAAAAATATTTTCGCGGTTCCAATTACTCTAGGAGGCGGAACTATCGCGTTTCTGATAGAAGAATACCAGCACCATTAAATACAAGCAGATTCAAACCCAGAACTCTCACTAAAGTATCAGCAGAGCATGGTTGAAAGTAAGAAACTGTGAAATTTCACATTTTAATATGAAAATATTCAAAAATTAATTTTCGCGGTTCCAATTACTCTAGGAGGCGGGAACTATCGCGTTTCTGATAGAAGAATACCAGCACCATAATATAACAGCAGATTCAAACCCAGAACTCTCACTAAAGTATCAGCAGAGCATGCTTGAATGTAAGAATCTATGAAATAACACATTTTAATATAAAAAAATATTCAAAAAAATATTTTCGCGGTTCCAATTACTCTAGGAGGCGGGAACTATCGCGTTTCTGATAGAAGAATACCAGCATCATAATATAACAGCAGATTCAAACCCAGAACTCTCACTAAAGTATCAGCAGAGCATGGTTGAAAGTAAGAAGCTTTGAAATTTCACGTTTTAATACGAAAAATATTCAAAAAATTTTCGCGGTTCCAATTACTCTATCGCGTTTCTGATAGAAGAATACCAGCACCATTATATAGAAGCAGGTTCAAACCCAGAACTCTCACTAAAGTATTAGCATAGCATGCTTGAATGTAAGAATCTATGAAATTTTACACTTTAATGTAAAAAAATATATTTTCGCGGTTACAATTACTCTAGAATCAGAAAATATGAAATTTCACAGTTTCTTACTTTTAACCATGCTCTGCTGATACTTTAGTGAGAGTTCTGGGTTTGAATCTGCTTCTATATAATGGTGCTGGTATTCTTCTATCAGAAACGCGATAGTTCCCGCCTCCTAGAGTAATTGGAATCGCGAATTTTTTTTTTTTATATTAAAGTGTAAAAGGACAATGGGCGATTCCGGTCCAAATGTCCACCACGAACAAGACCTATATGGCTAGATAGCCCCTTAAATGTAGAACATTTTTTGTTATGAAAGTAAAAAAAAATATAATGCCAAAAAAAAGTTATAGCAAAATCAAATACAACATTTTACAGAGTTTTTCAAGTTCATTTTTTCAATTACTTTTCGTGATGTTCGATTTTCGTACTTTCTGTAACTTCTGACAAAATAGAATTGTTCATTATTAGAGAGAAGACACCACCAGTTACCTCTGGAACCAGGAATCGCTGAGTATATTCAAGCACTTCTGACGCCCCAATTGGTTAGTGATTCGTACATCCATCGGGCAAAAATATGGGCTGTTTATATGCAAATGTGTCTTACTCATCTTAGTTTTAGATAAAGTGCGGAAATGGAAGTGGAATAAAATAAAAAATTATAATGATAACATACAAAAACTACCGAAAATGAAGAATACATTTTTGGCTATAACTTTTTTTTGGCATTGTTTTTCTTTTACTATATTAGTAAAAGTTACTCTAAATTAAGCGGACTATTTAATTATATAGGTCTCGTTCGTGGTGGACATTTGGACCAGACTTCATACATTCTTGCCCAATCTCCTTTCATAGATTCTTACATTCAAGCATGCTCTGCTGATACTTTAGTGAGAGTTCTGGGTTTGAATCTGCTGTTATATTATGGTGCTGGTATTCTTCTATCAGAAACGCGATAGTTCCCGCCTCCTAGAGTAATTGGAATCGCGAATTTTTTTTTTTTATATTAAAGTGTAAAATTTCATAGATTCTTACATTCAAGCATGCTCTGCTGATACTTTAGTGAGAGTTCTGGGTTTGAATCTGCTTGTATTTAATGGTGCTGGTATTCTTCTATCAGAAACGCGATAGTTCCCGCCTCCTAGAGTAATTGGAACCGCGAAAAATAATATTTTCATATTAAAATGTGTTATTTCACAGTTTCTTACTTTCAACCATGCTCTGCTGATACTTTAGTGAGAGTTCTGGGTTTGAATGTGCTGTTATATTATGGTGCTTGTATTCTTCTATCAGAAACGCGATAGTTCCCGCCTCCTAGAGTAATTGGAACCGCGAAAATATTTTTTTGAATATTTTTTCATATTGAAATGTGTTATTTCACAGTTTCTTACTTTCAACCATGCTCTGCTGATACTTTAGTGACAGTTCTGGGTTTGAATCTGCTGTTATATTATGGTGCTAGTATTCTTCTATCAGAAACGCGATAGTTCCGGCCTCCTAGAGTAATTGGAACCGCGAAAATATTTATTTGAATATTTTTTCATATTAAAATGTGTTATTTCATAGATTCTTACTTTCAACCATGCTCTGCTGATACTTTAGTGAGAGTTCTGGGTTTGAATCTGCTTCTATATAATGGTGCTAGTATTCTTCTATCAGAAACGCGATAGTTCCCGCCTCCTTTGGTAATTGGAACCGCGAAAATATTTTTTTGAATATTTTTTCATATTAAAATGTGTTATTTCACAGTTTCTTACTTTCAACCATGCTCTGCTGATACTTTAGTGAGAGTTCTGGGTTTGAATCTGCTGTTATATTATGGTGCTTGTATTCTTCTATCAGAAACGCGATAGTTCCCGCCTCCTAGAGTAATTGGAACCGCGAAAATATTTTTGAATATTTTTCATATTGAAATGTGTTATTTCACAGTTTCTTACTTTCAACCATGCTCTGCTGATACTTTAGTGAGCGTTCTGGGTTTAAATCTGCTGTTATATTATGATGCTGGTATTCTTCTATCAGAAACGCGATAGTTCCCGCCTCCTTTGGTAATTGGAACCGCGAAAATATTTTTGAATATTTTTCATATTAAAATGTGTTATTTCACAGTTTCTTACTTTCAACCATGCTCTGCTGATACTTTAGTGAGAGTTCTGGGTTTGAATCTGCTGTTATATTATGGTGCTTGTATTCTTCTATCAGAAACGCGATAGTTCCCGCCTCCTAGAGTAATTGGAACCGCGAAAATATTTTTGAATATTTTTCATATTGAAATGTGTTATTTCACAGTTTCTTACTTTCAACCATGCTCTGCTGATACTTTAGTGAGAGTTCTGGGTTTAAATCTGCTGTTATATTATGATGCTGGTATTCTTCTATCAGAAACGCGATAGTTCCCGCCTCCTAGAGTAATTGAACCGCGAAAATATTTATTTGAATATTTTTCATATTAAAATGTGTTATTTCATAGATTCTTACATTCAAGCATGCTCTGCTGATACTTTAGTGAGAGTTCTGGGTTTGAATCTGCTTCTATATAATGGTGCTGGTATTCTTCTATCAGAAACGCGATAGTTCCCGCCTCCTAGAGTAATGGAACCGCGAAAATATTTTTGAATATTTTTTCGTATTAAACGTGAAATTTCAAAGCTTCTTACTTTCAACCATGCTCTGCTGATACTTTAGTGAGAGTTCTGGGTTTGAATCTGCTGTTATATTATGGTGCTGGTATTCTTCTATCAGAAACGCGATAGTTCCCGCCTCCTTGAGTAATTGGAACCGCGAAAATATTTTTGAATATTTTTCATATTAAAATGTGTTATTTCATAGATTCTTACTTTCAACCATGCTCTGCTGATACTTTAGTGAGAGTTCTGGGTTTGAATCTGCTGTTATATTATGGTGCTGGTATTCTTCTATCAGAAACGCGATAGTTCCCGCCTCCTAGAGTAATTGGAATCGCGAAATTTTTTTTTTTATATTAAAGTGTAAAATTTCATAGATTCTTACATTCAAGCATGCTCTGCTGATACTTTAGTGAGAGTTCTGGGTTTGAATCTGCTTGTATTTAATGGTGCTGGTATTCTTCTATCAGAAACGCGATAGTTCCCGCCTCCTAGAGTAATTGGAACCGCGAAAATATTTTTGAATATTTTTCATATTAAAATGTGTTATTTCATAGATTCTTACATTCAAGCATGCTCTGCTGATACTTTAGTAAGAGTTCTGGGTTTGAATCTGCTTCTATATAATGGTGCTGGTATTCTTCTATCAGAAACGCGATAGTTCCCGCCTCCTAGAGTAATTGGAACCGCGAAAATATTTTTTTTGAATATTTTTCGTATTAAAACGTGAAATTTCAAAGCTTCTTACTTTCAACCATGCTCTGCTGATACTTTAGTGAGAGTTCTGGGTTTGAATCTGCTTCTATATAATGGTGCTGGTATTCTTCTATCAGGAACGCGATAGTTCCCGCCTCCTAGAGTAATTGGAACCGCGAAAATATTTTTCGAATATTTTTCGTATTAAAACGTGAAATTTCAAAGTTTCTTACTTTCAACCATGCTCTGCTGATACTTTAGTGACAGTTCTGGGTTTGAATCTGCTGTTATATTATGGTGCTAGTATTCTTCTATCAGAAACGCGATAGTTCCCGCCTCCTAGAGTAATTGGAACCGCGAAAATATTTTTGAATATTTTTCATATTAAAACGTGAAATTTCACAGTTTCTTACTTTCAACCATGCTCTGCTGATACTTTAGTGAGAGTTCTGGGTTTGAATCTGCTGTTATATTATGATGCTTGTATTCTTCTATCAGAAACGCGATAGTTCCCGCCTCCTAGAGTAATTGAACCGCGAAAAATTTTTCGAATATTTTTCGTATTAAAACGTGAAATTTCAAAGTTTCTTACTTTCAACCATGCTCTGCTGATACTTTAGTGACAGTTCTGGGTTTGAATCTGCTGTTATATTATGGTGCTAGTATTCTTCTATCAGAAACGCGATAGTTCCCGCCTCCTTTGGTAATTGGAACCGCGAAAATATTTTTGAATATTTTTCATATTAAAATGTGTTATTTCACAGTTTCTTACTTTCAACCATGCTCTGCTGATACTTTAGTGAGAGTTCTGGGTTTGAATCTGCTGTTATATTATGCTGCTTGTATTCTTCTATCAGAAACGCGATAGTTCCCGCCTCCTAGAGTAATTGGAACCGCGAAAATATTTTTTTGAATATTTTTTCGTATTAAACGTGAAATTTCAAAGCTTCTTACTTTCAACCATGCTCTGCTGATACTTTAGTGAGAGTTCTGGGTTTGAATCTGCTGTTATATTATGGTGCTGGTATTCTTCTATCAGAAACGCGATAGTTCCCGCCTCCTAGAGTAATTGGAATCGCGAAATTTTTTTTTTTATATTAAAGTGTAAAATTTCACAGTTTCTTACTTTCAACCATGCTCTGCTGATACTTTAATGATAGTTCTAGATTTGAATTGAAGTCTAGATTACAGTTTCATGAAGCATCTATCGAAAACAAATGAGTTTTCGCCCTTTTATCTGGATTGAACTTTGAAAATAACACTTTAATCTTTATTCATGCTCTTTTAACACTCAAACGTGAATTTTGAAAAAAAATATTTTTCAGCTGAAATACGCCAGAACTATTCCTGAAAAGTATGAGGAACTATGGAACTCATCTTTATGTGACAATATCTCAGTTTTTTTTTAATTTTCTGATAAATGCTCTGCTACCGGAAGTTAGCAGATCATTTTGTGAACTATCGTTTTTCAGCTGAAAATGGCAGAACTATTCCTGAAAACTATCAGGAACTATAGAACTCATCTGCATGCGATAAGAACTCAAAAAAAAAGTTGATCTGCTAGACAATGATCTGCCAGGTTCACTGACACGGTCGTCGCTTTGTCTTCGGTATCGTGTCGCTGTCAGGTGTATCGGCAGTGAGCAGACTCTCAGTTGCCGGTCTGACCGTCTCACATAGTTCGGGTAGAGCGAGCGGTAGTCTTCTATGAGATACGCGCTCGTGTCTGCGGCTGTATAACGCACAAACATCCTACGCGCTAGCCGACATACAGTCTCGACAAGAGTGCATATGTAACTGCGAATGGAATCCATAGTTTTATTTCTTCCCTATATAAATCGCAGTCGGCATAACTGCAATACTATATTTCCTTAATCGCTTATAATTACAATACATTATAAGAGTTGTTTTTACACAAATTATTGCTTGAAATCATTCTGCACAGCAGATGACTCAGGAACCATGATTGTGCTGCGTACATAATTTCAGTTTATCGAAACTACATTCTTTCCTTAATCTACACTCCAAGCGGTCCATACATGAGTCGTCATCCTGCGATTCATGATTGTCATGGTCTGGATCGCTTGAAGGGAACGCAGATTGGATCGTTATAGGATGCACGCATCACAAGCATAGGCGAATCATCGTATTAATCCCGTGGATGTCTATCGCCGGCACGAGCCGCGCTCGCCGAGTCATTTATGGATCTGCAGATTTAGTTAGGATCGTTATATGATGTTCACATCACAACCATGATACGCGAATCGTCTGGTGTGCAAAATGATTCGCAGTTTCAACAAATTGTATCGGAGTCATATGATGCATGTAACACACTCAAGGTTGGCTACTAACGACAGGAAACTCTTTTGTTGGCTCGCGAATTATTTCGCGGGGATCTGCTTAATTGCCTATGGAGCGTAGTTTTGATTTGGGATCAATGACGACACCAAACTGGATCGGAACAAAGCGATTCCATGTGCCACAATCGTGGACTCAAGCATTATGTATCGCGAATCATCTCGTATGTATCTCCTGGACGCCTATAGAGTAAGATTATAGACCGCATCAACAAACTGGATCGGATTATATGTTACAATGTACGTGCATAAATGATGTTGAGTATATTTTCATTAAAAACAACATAAAATGTATAACAATCTTTACATTGATTCCCGTACTCTAAACACCGATGCTATGCACTCGTGCGCTCACATAATCATGGCCGGCGCGTACCGCGTCATCCGCGTCGCGATAAAGAGGTGTGCCTTATAGTGTGACGTAACGATAGATGCGCGCCGCGTCGACGAGTGCGAATAAAATCCTGTCCGTTGCATTGAATTTTCAATATTTTTTTCTAAACTTTGAGATATTTTTATAACACGAACACCATTTATCCACATTAGCTAAAGCAGTCGCATTACAAACATGAATCGCGTGTCGCGAATCATCTGCTGTGGATCCGATTGGTGACTTTGCGGTTAGACTGTGAATCGCAAAAATATAAATTGCATCGGAATTTTATTTTTAATAATACAAATAAATTGTTGATGGTACGTGCACAAACATGTTATGTGGATCTGCATAGAGCGTAGAATTAACTTCAATGATTCAACAAACTAAATTGTATTATGAGACCATATAACACAATCATATAGATTGCGATCCATGGAGTGTCTGCTGGATTGGCTATGGAATGATGAGTGTAGTTTCAAAAAAAGGGGAACGTAATACGATCCTCACAGCACAATCATGGAACGCGAATCATCTGGTGTGGATCCGCGTGATGCCTATGGAGTAGGATTGAGAATCGTAGTTTCAACAAACTGTATCGGACTTATATGTTTCTGATTGAGATGCATCATAATCATTAAGATGCACCCATCACAATCATGGCTCGCGAATCATCGGGTGTGCCTTCATGAACTGATTTCGAGCATAATTTGAGTAAAAACAACCCTTATAATATATTGTTTTTATAAGCGATACTGGAAATATAGTATTGCAGTTATGCCGACTGCGTTTTATATAAGGGGGAAATAAAAAATACTATGTATTCTATCCGCTATTGCATCTGCACTCTTGTCGAGACTGTGTGTCGGCTAGCGCGTAGGATGTTTGTGCGTTGTACAGCCGCAGACACGAGCGCGTATCTCATAGAAGACTACCGCTCGCTCTACCCGAACTTTGTGAGACGGTCGGACAGGCAACTGAGAGTCTGTACCGAATACCGAAGCCGAAGCGACGTCCAATTCTATTAGATCTGAGTTACAGAGCCTGACACTAGACAAATGATCAAACAATGCCACCCACACCGTGATCCATTTGCGCTCGCACTGACTAAAGGAATAATGATTTAACAGTACAATAAAAAAAAACATATGTAACCCAAGTTGATTGGATTACAATCCAAATCAACAAAGTGTTACATATGTTTTTTTTTTTACTTTTTTAAAGACGATTTAACTTTTCATCACTTATTGAGTAAATGACCTGCATGTAGTCTATATGTCATTCGGTTAGGTCTTGATGTATTCAGCAACGCGACAATCGTAATCTCGAATGATGACAATAATCTGTAACTCAATTCCAATACAGTTGGTCGTCGCTTTGTCTTCGGTATAGTGTCGCTGTCAGATGTATCGGCAGTGAGCAGACTCTCAGTTGCCTGTCTGACCGTCTCACATAGTTCGGGTAGAGCGAGCGGTAGTCTTCTATGAGATACACGTTCGTGTCTGCGGCTGTATAACGCACAAACATCCTACGCGCTAGCCGACATACAGTCTCGACAAGAGTGCTCATGCAATAGCGGATAGAATCCATAATTTTTTCTCCCTTATTTAAATCGCAGTCGGCATAACAGCAATACTATATTTCCACAATTGCTTATAATTACAATACATTATAAGAGTTGTTTTAATTCAAGTTTTGCTCTAAATCAGTTCATAAAGGCACACCTGATGATTCGCGAGCCATGATTGTGATGCTTGCATCGTAATGATTATGATGCCTGCATCATAATGATTGTGATCCGTGCATCATACATATAATCTACCATCTTCTTACGATCGTAGCGTCATGAAAATTGACAGCTGTATATAGTTCTGATGACAATACAATAATATGATATTGTCGACCTGCATGATCTAAATGATGGAGCTTGAATTATAAAGATTTTCAATGTTGTTGTAATGTATAATATAAAAATGAATCGCAAAATGTGTTGGTAAGCGCATAACTCAACAACGCCTGGACCAATTTGGCTAATTCTTTTTTTGTTGTGTTTGTTATTGTCAGGAGAATGTTCTTATGAAAAAAAAATAGGGTAAAGTAGAGAAGTCAGTTGACGTGAGCGCAGCCGCGGGCAAAAGCTAGTTTTAAATAAATATAAAACACGCAGAAATAAGTTTTATAAAACATTTATTTTCAATACTTAATAGGTACATAATCATAATCACTAAGTTTAAATTCTCTATGTATTGTAGATTCTTTACCATTCATCAACTTTTCATAGATCTGTAAAAAAAAGAAAATAATAATATTGACTTTGTTTCTGAAAGCACGATAAACTGTAGGTCCCGGCTGTCATTGAACATCCTTGGCAGTCGTTACGGGTAGTCAGAAGCCAGTAAGTCTGACAACCAGTCCTACCAAGGGGTATTGGGTTGTCCGGGTAACTGGGTTGAGGAGGTCAGATAGGTTGTCGCTTCATGTGGCACACTGGTACACAGCTACATACGGTTAGACTGGAAGCCGACCTCAACATAGTTGGAAATAGGCTCGGCAGATGATGTTAAAGTAAAAAATATGTTTTCGTTAAAAATAGTATACTTTAAGCTACATTTTATATTATATAGCTGAAGGGTTCGTTTGTTTGAAAAAGATGATGTTTTTTTTTAACGACGTCAAAAATCATCAAATGACTCCTCCCGCTGTGGGTTAGCAGCGGTGAGGGAGTGTCAGACTCTTACTGACTAAACACCGTCGTGTTCCGTCGTAGGCCTTTTATGTACCAGAGCCGCGGTAACTCGCGCGAACGATCCCGCAGCCAAACGATGATCTTAGGAACTATTTCCAGTGTCAGATAGTCTATTTTTCGAAGAAGACTACTGACTACTGTTTATCCAGGTGCGCGAAGTAGTTCCCACGGGACGCGAGTGAAACCACTGTTGTAAAGAGCACTATTATACTTACGTTATTTTTCCTACTCTATGGCTTCTGAAATGATGTCTCAAATTGTCTTTGACTCTGAAAAAAGACACAAAACAAAATCATTAAAAAACGGACGAAAATCATGTCAATAATTTTTCGTTTTCATAATTTACAACATCATGTGTAAAGCAGAGATAAAGTTAGGAGTATCGAATGTTTTGACCAGTTGACAGTTGTCAGCTTTCAAGGGAGAATTTCAATTGTTTGTAATGACTGACTCTTATATGGTGTTCTAATACTCGCACATTTTTATTAATTGAAAATTGTATTTATGCTAATAGACATATATATATTAACCAGTATATTAGCGTATTTAATTTAATGTGATTAGGTACGACACAATCTATAGATAATAATATAATATATATTTGACTTACCGACTGATATAAGGGCAGTGTTTACACTTGAAAAATTTAGATTTACAATGCTTAGTCTTATAGTGAGACAAAGCAACTTCGAACGAAGAAAATCGCCGATTACATACGAGACAATCAAATCTGTAAATAAAAAAAACTTAATTTCAGTGAAATCTCATCGTTCGAGCTTTTTTCCCAACTATGTTGGGGTCGGCTTCCAGTCTAACCGGATGTAGCTGTGTACCAGTGTGCCACAAGGAGCGACTGCCTGTCTGACCTCCTCAGCACTGTCACTGCCAGTCTGACACGCAGTCTTACTAAGGGGTATTGGGTTGCCCTGGTAACAGTGTTGAGGAGGTCAGATAGACAGTCGCTGCACATTAAAACACAGCTCCATTAGCCTGAAAGCGAACTCAAAACATTTGTGAAAAGGCTAGGCAGACAATAATTAATGTAAAATTGTTTCTACCTGGTAAAGTGCCTAGAAACATGTTCTTCATAACCAGATCCCGGATTCAGTGATTGAAGACACACGTCGCATCTCATTGTATCCTGTTTCTGAAACAAAATAAGTATAATAGGTATAATACCTATAAATAAATAAAGAACTTATCCAAGGTAATTATTGAACCGGGGCTGCGGGATTGTTCACGAGAGTTACCGCGGCCCTGGAACATAAAAGGCCTACGACGGAACACGACGGTTTTTAGTCGGTAAGGGTTTGACACTCCCTCACCGCTGCTAACCCACAGCGGGAGGGGTCATTTGATGATTTTTGACGTCTTCAAAAAAAAGGTAATTAATTATTGAAAAAATTAAAACATACTCTTTATTAACACGCTCATATTAGCTTCACTTGTACGAGTAAACATGAAATAAAATAATGGATTCCGTTCGCAGTTACGTTGGCACTCTTGTCGAGACTGTATGTCGGCTAGCGCGTAGGATGTTTGCGCGTTATACAGCCGCAGACACGAGCGCGTATTTCATAGAAGACTACCGCTCGCTCTACCCGAACTATGTGAGACGGTCAGACAGGCAACTGAGAGTCTATACCGAATACCGAAGCCGAAGCGACGTCTAATTCTATTGGAACTGAGTAACAGAGCCTGACATTAGACAAATGATCATACAATGCCATCCACACCGTGATCCATATGCGCTCGCACTGACTAAAGGAATAATGATTTAATAGTACGACAAAAAAAACATATGTAACACAGGTTGATTTTGGATGACAATCCAAATCAACAAAGTGATACATATGTATTTTTTTGGCTTTTTTAAAGGCGATTCAACTTTTCATCACTTATTGAGCAAATGATCTGCATGTAGTCAATATATCAATCGGTTAGGTCTTGGTGTATTCAGCAACGCTACAATCGCAAACTCGAAC
The DNA here is from genome assembly GCF_030705265.1 of Helicoverpa armigera. Taxonomy (NCBI): domain Eukaryota; kingdom Metazoa; phylum Arthropoda; class Insecta; order Lepidoptera; family Noctuidae; genus Helicoverpa; species Helicoverpa armigera. Next base: position 3,188,586 of record NC_087150.1, on the reverse strand, counting down.
GATGACAATAATCTGTAACTCAGTTCCAATAGAGTTGGTCGTCGATTTGTATCGGCAGTGAATAGACGCTCAGTTGCCTGTCTGACCGGCTCACATAGTTCGGGTAGAGCGAGCGGTAGTCTTCTATGAGATACGCGCTCCTGTCTGCGGCTGTATAACGCACAAACATCCAACGCGCTAGCCGACACACAGTCTCGACAAGAGTGCATATGTAACTGCGAATGGAATCCATAGTTTTATTTCTCCCTTATATAAAACGCAGTCCGCATAACTGCAATACTATATTACCGTAATCGCTTATAATTACAATACATTATAACAGTTGTTTTTAACTCAATTTATGCTCAAAAGCACTTAATAAAGGCATACCAAATATTCGCGAGCTATGATTTGTGATGCTTGCATCATAATGATTAATCTTAAAGATTATGATGCGTGCCTCATACATATAATTCCGATACTGACTATTACTACTTGAAATTGCAATCTTTCCTCAATCTACACTTCGAGCGATCCATAGACGAGCCGGCATCCCGCGCTGTTCATGTCATGTTTCGATTTATTTGTCAACAGCGTATACATTTCGTAACAGAAAAATGTTAGACCAAGCAAAATGCAATGATGAAATCAAAAAGGACCATCCTCTATCGAAATTGACGATCGTGAAAGTTCACGCGATCTAAGATCATCATAAATATTGAACCCATGCAGTGCGTTTAAACTACGACTTTTGTACGAAGCGATCCATATAGCCGAGCTACAGGAGACGATTTAATGAGTTCCATGATCGTGATCAGGCAGATCCATCCACACCACAATGCTTCGTGGCGTGCTTCGTAATATACAAGTCCGATCCAGTCTGTTGATGCGGTCCTTATCTTCATTTAAACTAGAACTACACACGTTTTCATACGTCACATTTTATACAAGAAGTACTTCATTTGAAGAGCTTAATTAAACTCAATGGCTGTCTATTGACTGATTTGTTTCAGCTTATATAGAAAACTAAAATCGTAATAGAACTGAATAGGTAAAAATGCAGCCGAAGTATAGAGTTCATGTAATAAATGTACAGCATGGAGGGATCTTCAAGGATGACAGAACTGCACACGTGTCAATACACCACATGAACGTGACGTACCTCCATGTGTGACGTCACACTGGACACACTCGCTATCGCGGCACGAGCCGCGCTCGCCGAGTCATCCGCACCGCAATAACGAGTTGTGTCCAGGGGCCCAATTCTGCTAAGTTAATAATGTCAAAATGAATAGAAATTGAATCGCAATAGCAGTTTTAACCATATTGGGCCATCTGCTACTAATATAATCTCCTGGATGTATATCGTCCGCTCACATACATACGTATGGCCGGCACGAGCCGCGCTCGCCGAGTCATCCGCGCCGCGTAGCGAGTTGTGTCTAGTGTGACGCCACAATTTCGATTCATTTGGTTATGGATCTGCTAGGATTGCCTTTGGAGCGTCGATTTAGGATCACTATAAGGTTCACGAATCGCGAACGGTGAACACGAATGGTATAAGGTTCACAAATGGAGTCGCGAGATCGCTAGGGAAAATCGGTATTGTTTATTTATTTATTTGTTAGGTATATTGTTGTGGATCACAGTTTCAGCATAATATGGGTTCGGATGCATATGATGTGAAAACTCTTTTGTCAGCATCATGGCTCGCGAATCAATTGGCGGGAATCGGTATGAATCCCCTGAATGTCTATCGTGCGCTCACATACGTTTGGCCGGCACGCGTCGAGCTCGCCGAGTCATCCGCGCCGCGAAAACGATTTGTGTCTAGTGTGACGCCACGATGGATAGGTGCCGCATCGACGCGAGCGAATTAAATCCCTGTTTCCGTTGCATTGAGAATCCAATCTTTTTCTCAAAACTTTGCGTTTATTTATAGGAGTCCTATGATGCACGTAACACACTCATGGTCGGCTACTAACGATGGGAAACTCTTTTGGTAGCTTCATGGCTCGCGAATCATTTGGTGTGAATTTCCTTGAAGCGTAGATAACAATTATTATATTGATCTCCGTACTCTAATCACCGATGCTATGCACTCGTGCGCTCACATAGTCATGACCGGCGCGTGCCGCGCTCGCCGCGCCATCCGCGTCGCGATAAAGAGGTGTGCCTAGTGTGACGTAGCAAAAGATGCGCGCCGCATCGACGAGTGCGAATTAAATCCTTGTGTCCGTTGCATTGAACTTTCAATCTTTTTTCTCTACCTAAACATTGAGATATTTTTATAACACGAACAACACCGTTTATCCATATTAGCTAATATAAAGCCCTAGCATTACAAACATGAATCGCGTGTCGCGAATCATTTGCTGTGGATCCGATTGGTGACTTTGCGGTTAGACTGTGAATCGCATAAATAAACTGCATCGGAATTTTAATTATTAATAATACATGTAAGATACCTATAGGTTGTTGGCATGTATACAAACATGTTATGTGGATCTGCATGGAGTGTAGAATTAACTTCAATGATTCAACAAACTTAATCGTATTATGAGACCATATAACACAATCATTTAGATTGCGATCCATGGAGTGTCTGCTGGATTGGCTATGGAATTTTGGTTCGGGAGTGAGTGTAGTTTCAAAAAAACGGGGAACAATCATGGAACGCGAATCATGTGGTGTGTGAATCCGGGTTATGCCTATGGAGTAGGATTGATAATCGCAGATTCAACAAACTGTATCGTTCTCTTGAACGATACAGTTATACAGCTATATGATGCATTTGGATTTGAGGTGAATTCGTGATCACACTTAGTTTATATGACAATCATGAATCCACCGGGATGCCGGCAAGTCTATGAGTCGCTCGAAATGTAGATTAAGGAAAGATTCCAGGTTCAATAAACTGTATCGGACTTACATGTTTCTGATTGAAATGCATCCTAATCATTATGATGCACGCATCACAATCATGGCTCGCGAATCATCAGGTGTGCTTTCATGAACTGATTTCGAGCATAATTTGAATTAAAACAACTGTTATAATGTATTGTAATTATAAGCAATTACGGAAATATAGTATTGCAGTTATGCCGACTGCGATTTACATAAGGGAGAAATAAAACTATGGATTCCATTCGCAGTTACATATGCACTCTTGTCGAGACTGTATGTCGGCTAGCGCGTAGGATGTTTGCGCGTTATACAGCCGCAGACACGAGCGCGTATTTCATAGAAGACTACCGCTCGCTCTACCCGAACTATGTGAGACGGTCAGACAGGCAACTGAGAGTCTGTACTGAGTTACAAAGCCTGCCACTAGACAAATGATCATACAATGCCACCCACACAGGAATAATGATTTAATAGTACGACAAAAAAAAAAACATATGTAACACAAGTTGATTTTGGATTACAATCCAAATCAACAAAGTGTTACATATGTTTTTTTTTTGACCTGCATATGTAGTCAATATGTCAATCGGTTAGGTCTTGGTGTATTCAGCAACGCTACAATCGCAAGCTCGAATGATGAAAATAATCTGTAACTCAGTTCCAATTCCAATACAGTTGGTCGTCGATTTGTCTTCGGTATAGTGTCGCTGTCAGGTGTATCGGCAGTGTGCAGACTCTCAGTTGCCTGTCTGACTGTCTCACATAGTTCGGGTAGAGCGAGCGGTAGTCTTCTATGAAATACGCGCTCGTGTCTGCGGCTGTATAACGCACAAACATCCTACGCGCTAGCCGACATACAGTCTCGACAAGAGTGCATATGTAACTGCGAATGGAGTCCATAGTTTTATTTCTCCCTTATACTCTACAATACATTATAAGAGTTGTTTATTCACAAATTATGCTCGAAATCAGTTCATGAAGGCACACCCGAGGATTCGCGAGTCATGATTGAGCTGCGTACATAATTTCAGTTTATCGAAACATTCTTTCCTTAATCTACACACCAAGCGGACCATACATGAGTCGTCATCCCGCGATTCATGATTGTCATGGTCTGTGGATCGCTTGAAGGGAACGCAGATTGGATCGTTATAGGATGCACACATCACAAGCATAGGCGAATCATCGTATGAATCCCGAGGATGTCTATCGCCGGCACGAGCCGCGCTCGCCGAGTCACCCGCGCCGCGATTTGAAGTTGTGTCTAGTGTGAACGTCACGATTCACGCATGACAATCAATGCACTCGAATCATTTGGTTGTGGATCTGCTAGGATTGCAATTGGAGCGGAGATTTAGTAAAGATCGTTATATGATGCACGCAACACAACCATGATTCCCCAATCATCTGGTGTGCAAGATTTTAAGAACTATAATTATAATTTGATTTTAAAAAACTCATAAATTAAAACAATCTTTTTATTGATCCCCGTATTCTAGAAACTGATGCCACGGACACGTGCGCTTACATATTTTGACCGGCACGCGTCGAGCTAGCCGAGTCATCCGCGCCGCGAAAACGATTTGTGTCTACTGTGACGCCACGATGGAAAGGTGCCGCATCGACGCGAGCGAATTAAATCCTTGTTTCCGTTGCATTGGTCCAATCTTTTTCTCTAAACTTTGCGTTTATTTTATTGCACGAACACCATCTAACCATATTCGAGTTACATGCATGATTCACGAATCACAATCTGGAGTCGCGAGATCGCTAGGGAATCGGTATTATTGTGGATCGAACTTGAACTGCGGTGAGTGTAGGTAGGATCGCAGTTTCAACAAATTGTATCGGAGTCATATGATGCACGTAACACACTCATGGTCGGCTACTAACGATGGGAAACTCTTTTGACAGGATCATGGCTCGCGAATCATTTGGTTGTGGATCTGCTAGGATTGCCAGTGGAGCGTAGATTTAGTTAGGATCGTTATATGATGTACCCATCACGACCATGATTCGCGAATCATCTGGTGTGCAAGTGTGTGACTCTGAGTATAATGTTATTAAGAACATGCAACATTACATATTGAAAAAGTATGCAAAAAACTAAGCCAGTGTTCCTATAGTCTCTTTAATCTAAGAAAGGTTTCAAATCAGGCAACTCTTCTAATGGCCTACCACGGATATGTGTCATCAACTCTGCGCTATGGTCTCATATTTTGGGGGAACTCACCTGACAGAGAAATGGCATTTAAAGCACAGAAAAAATGCATAAGAGCAATATGTGGTATACAAAGCACCGATAGCTGTAAGCCACATTTTCAAAAACTTAAATTACTGACACTTCCATGTCTTTATATATATGAAGTAACCAGCTTTGTTAAAGAAAATATACATCTTTATAGCCAGTAGCCACCCAAAGAGCATACGCTGCAAAAATATGATATGTACAACACGCCACAAAAAGGCTCTATTTAGTAAAAATCTGTTAGGTATGGCACCCAAAATCTATAATAAACTACCGAAGCATATTTTAAATATCGAAAATAAAGATTTATTCAAAAAACGTTTATATGAATTCTTAGTTACAAAATGCTATTACTCAATTAACGAATATCTAAATGACAGATACCAAACATAATAAATTTATTGTAACAAATTAATAATATTGACTTTGTATTAATAATGAAAAATTAATTATATTGACTTTGAATTAATAATAACAAATTAATAATGATGACATAAAATGCATGTATTTGTACGCTTCAATGCAAGACATAGATGGACTAATATTATATGACATTGAACCACCTTTTTAAACCTATGTTTACAAATAAAGATTTCATTTTCAAAAAAAAAAAAAACAACTTTGTTACTTTAATAGATACTCGTGCGCTCTCAAAGGTATGGCCGGCGCGTGCCGCGCTCGCCGCGTCATCCGCGACGCGATAACAAGTTGTATCCAGGCTGAAGTCACAATAAATAGATGCTGCATCGACGAGTGCAAATTAAATCCTTGACTCCTTTGCCATGATAATTAATCTTTTTCTCTACACATAACGATTGCTTTAATACATGAACACCATGAATCCATATTCGAGTCATATGATATTAAATCTCAATCATGGAGTCGCGAGATCGCTAGGGAATAGGTATTGTTGTGGAATCGGCCTTGAATTGCGGTGAGTATAGGCAGGTCGCAGTTTCTATTTTAATTGTATATGGAGCATCATCGTAGATTTGGACTCAATGATTGAACTACTACATCGAATTACGAGTATGGACTCGTACATGGGTACCACAATCGTCGATGGCAATCCATGTAATATTATAAATCTGCTTGATGAGCTATCAAGTGTACATATATTCATTGGCATGAGTTCGGGATCGCAATCATGAATCGCGGGATGCCGGCTCGTTTGTGAATAGCTCGAAACGTAGTTTAAGGAAAGATTGCAGTTTCAATAAACTGTATAGGCAGGATCACAGTTCCAACAAATTGGATTGGAGTCATATGATGCACGTGGTCGGCTACTAACGATGAGAAACTCTTTTGGTCATCATGGCTCCGCGAATCATTTGGTGTGGATTTCCTAGGCTTGCCTTTGAAGCGTAGATTTGGTTTGGGATCAATGATGACACCAAACTTACTTACGTTAAAACACTTTTTAGAATTAAACTAAATATTGTAAAATTTTGTTCAAAGTGAAGTAAAATAAACAATTTATTATTATTAATTTATTATTATTTAAACTAACTGGGGATCGGAACTAAGCGATTCCACATGGAGTGCAATTCAAGCAATATACATCGCGAATCATTTCGTATGAACCCTCTGGATGCCTATGGAGTAAGCTTACATCCGAACTATGTTTCGAGTTCACAAGGAGCAGAAATTCCTCTATCAATACATGTACAGATTTCGAGCATAAGTTGAGTAAAAACAACACTTGTAATGTATTGTAACTATAAGCAATTATGGCAATAAAGTATTGCAGTTATGCCGACTGCGTTTTATATAAGGGAGAAATAAAATAATGGATTCCGTTCGCAGTTATGTTGGCACTCTTGTCGAGACTGTATGTCGGCTAGCGCGTAGGATGTTTGTGCGTTATACAGCCGCAGATACGAGCGCGTATTTCATAGAAGATTGCCACTCGCTCTACCCGAACTATGTGAGACGGTCAGACAGGCAACTGAGAGTCTATACCGAATACCGAAGACTCAGCGACGTCCAACTCTATTGGAACTGAGTTACAGAGCCTGACACTAGACAAATGATCATACAATGCCACTCACACCGTGATCCATATGCGCTCGCACTGACTAAAGGAATAATGATTTAATAGTACGACAAAAAAAGTACGCAATAATTATGACAAAAGGTTAAAAACGCTAAACCCTATAAAAAGCAAAAAATAACTTTTAACACTACGTAAACTAAATTTTGTCGTGTCGGGGGACCGCTCTAATTCACTACTTTAGATACGTGTTTTTTTTTTAAACGAATGTTGTAATTAGGTAGGTATCATTTGATTTATGTAAGTATTTATGAAGGTAAAAAGCGGTCCCCCGACACGTCAAAATTTAGTTTACGTAGTGTTAAAAGTTATTTTTTGCTTTTTATAGGGTTTAGCGTTTTTAACCTTTTGTCATAATTATTGCGTACTTTTTTTGGGTCGGGGGTTTTTTTAAATTTATAATTTAATTTTATTTCATGTTTTTTAAAGGAGCTCCTTAATTTTTCCTTGTTTCATTTAATTTATTTTATCTTAAGATGGGGTCGCTATATGCGATCTCGGCCAAAGGAACAATCCTCATGACAAACTGGCTCTGGGAGAATTGCACAGATTGAGAAACAATAAAGATTAACCTTTGGACATTCTAGATTTTCAGCAAAAATATAAATCGGTTTATCCGTTTCATTCCGGCATTTCAGGGTTTCATCCGCCACATCCCATTTCCAGCATCAGGTTCTCGTCAATTAGAAACATGAAGAGAACTCGTCAAGACAAATTCAACGAGCCCAAACTCGATGGGTTTACTAAAAGGCAGTTCAGGGTTACGTCTCCTACCTTCGTGCCCTAACAGCAGACCAGCTCAGTGGTTCCAAAAGACATTAGTGTTTCAAATTTCAGATCCCACATATACTTGCAAGTAAACTGAGCGTGTAACATTCCTATCACATCTAGCAAACGAGCTGATGACCTTGAAGACCTGAACCGATTTCCACCAAACATAGCTAAGAACACTCCCGACTGACATACCTTTTAAACAAAAAAAACCGCATTTCAATCGGATCATCCGTTTGGGAGCTACGATGCCACATACACACACACACACACCCTCACACACACACACACACACACACACAGACACGTCAAACTTATAACACCCCGTCGTTTTTGCGTCGGGGGTTAAAAAAAAAAAAACATATGTAACACAAGTTGATTTTGGAATACAATCCAAATCAACAAAGTGTTACATATGTTTTTTTTTTTTGTTTTTTTTTACGCGATTCAACTTTTCATCACTTATTGAGAAAATGGTCTCATGTAGTCAATATGTCAATGGGTTAGGTCTTGGTGTATCCAGCAACGCTACAATTGCAAGCTCGAATGATGACAATAATCTGTAACTCAGTTCCAATTCCAATACAGTTGGTCGTCGATTTGTCTTCGGTATAGTGTCGCTGTCAGGTGTATCGGCAGTGAGCAGACGCTCAGTTGCCTGTCTGACCGTCTCACATAGTTCGGGTAGAGCGAGCGGTAGTCTTCTATGAAATACGCGCTCGTGTCTGCGGCTGTATAACGCACAAACATCCTACGCGCTAGCCGACATACAGTCTCGACAAGAGGGCATATGTAACTGCGAATGGAATCCATAGTTTTATTTCTCCCTTATATAAATCGCAGTCGGCATAACTGTAATACTATATTTCCTTAATCGCTTATAATTACAATACATTATAACAGTTGTTTTTAACTCAACTTATGCTCAAAAGCACTTAAATAATAAAGGCATACCAAACATTCGCGAGCTATGATTTGTGATGCTTGCATCATAATGATTAATCTTAATGATTATGATGCATGCATCACAAATCATGGCTCGCGAATATTTGGTATGCCTTTCGCAAATCCCGAGTTCATATCAAAGTGATTCGTAGCCGAGCTAGTCGATATAAGATTCCTCATGGAATCATCAATATGACCAAGATGCCTGAATCCTAAAAAGCCAATCTTGTTTGTCGAAATTGCCATCGTGAAACTCACTCTCCACGCGATCTTCAGCTGAACGACACACTCGCGATCTATGATGATCATCAGTTATGAACCAATTCAGTGTGTTTAAACTGCTATTTTTGTACATAGCGATCCATATAATTTAATTTACTAACATAGTAATTGTTACTAACAAAATGAGTCATGGTCACTCGAATAAATGAATTTAATATATATATATATATAGCCGACTTATGCAAGAGATGGTTCAAGGTCAGACTACTCAAGCTTCCATGTACATAATTTCAGTTTATCGAAACTGCATTCTTTCCTTAATCTACACTCCAAGCGGTCCATACATGAACCGTCATTCCGCGATTCATGATTGTCATGGTCTGGATCGCTTGAAGGGCACGCAGATTGGACCGTTATAGGATGCACACATCACAAGCATAGGCGAGACATCGTATAAACACCGTGGATGTCTATCGCCGGCACGAGCCGCGCTCGCCGAGTCACCCGCGCCGCGTAGCGAGTTGTGTCTAGTGTAACGTCACGATGCACGCATGACAATCAATGCTCTCGAATCATTCGGTTGGGGATCTGCTAGGATTGCCTTTGGAGCGTAGATTTAAGATCGATATATGATGCACGCATCACAACCATGATCCAATCATCTGGTGTGCAAGATGATTTTGAGTTTAATATTATTTATAACAACTATTATAATAACTGGTACTCAGCTGAATCCGGTTAGACTGGAAGCCGACCCCAACATGATTGGGAAAGGGCTCGGAGGATGGGTTATTATAACAACTTATAAATTAAAACAATCTTTATGTTGCTCCCCGTACTCTAGACACCGATGCCATGCACTCGTGCGCTCACATACTCATGGTCGGCGCGCGCCGCGCTCACCGAGTCATCCGCTATCCGCGCATCCGCCGGCTAGTCTATGAATCGCTCGCATGGCTCGCGAATCATTCGGCGGGGATCTGCTTGATTGCCTATGGAGCGTAGATTCGGTTTGTGGCACCAAAATGGATGGGAACAAAACGATTCCATGCGCACTAATCATGGATTACAAAACGATTTAGAGTATAATTTGATTAAAAACAACGTAAAATGTATAACAATCTTTATATTGATCCCCTTACTTCTAGACTCTAGACACCGATGCGATGCTATGCACTCGTGCGCTCACAACACGGCCGGCGAGCGCCGCGCTCGCCGCGTCTAAACATTGCGATTTATTACATGAACACCATCATATTCGAGACCACGAATCATAATCATGGAGTCGCGAGATCGCTGGGAATCGGTACTTTTGTGGATCGGCGTAGGACTGTGTGTTGAGTGTAGTCAAGATCACAGTTTTAACATATGGACTCGGAGTCAATATGATGCACATGACGACTTATGGAGCGTCGATTTGGACTCAATGATTGAAGAAATCGATTTACGAGTCCATGTACCACAAACGTGGATTGATTTCATCTGAGTGCATCGGAGTTTAGGCTCAGGAGTGAATGCAATTTCAATGAATCGGGGTATATTCACATTACGATCCGCGTTATGCCTGAAGAGTAGGATTCGAGAATCGCAGATTCAACAAACTGCATCGTTCAGAGCTATATGTGACACGAATCACAGTCATGGAAGCTTAAGTCGCATGGCCTTGAATCGTCTCTTGTATAAGTCGGCTATATGGATCGCTATGTACAAAAATCACAGTTTAAACATACTGGATTGGTTCATAACTGATGATCATCATAGAGATCGTTAAAGATTGCAGTTTCAAGTAGTAGTAGTCAGTATCGAAATTATATGTATGATGCGCACATCATAATCATTAAGATTAATCTTAAAGATTAATCATTATGATGCCAAGCATCACAAATCTTGAGTAAAAACAACTCTTATAATGTATTTTTGTTGTGAACGATACTGGAAATATAGTATTGCAGTTATGCCGACTGCGATTTATATAAGAGAGAAATAAAACTATGGATTCCATTCGCAGTTACATATGCACTCTTGTCGAGACTGTATGTCGGCTAGCGCGTAGAATGTTTGCGCGTTATACAGCCGCAGACACGAGCGCGTATTTCATAGAAGACTACCGCTCGCTCTGCTCGAACTATGTGAGACGGTCAGACAGGCAACTGAGAGTCTGCTCGCTGCCGATACACCTGACAGCGACACTATACCGAAGACAAATCGACGACCAACTGTATTGGAACTGAGCTACAGATTATTGTCATCATTCGAGCTTGCTATTGTAGCGTTGCTGAATACACCAAGCCCTAACCGATTGACATACTGACTACAAGCATATCATTTGCTCAAAGAGTCATGAAAAGTTGACTCTCCTAAAAGTGACAAAAAAAAACATATGTAACAATTTGTTGATCTGGATTGTATTCCAAAATCAACTTGTGTTACATATGTTTTTTTTTTTGTCGTACTATTAAATCAATATTCCTTTAGTCAGTGCGAGCGCATATGGATCACGGTGTGGGTGGCATTGTATGATCATTTGTCTAGTGGCAGGCACTGTAACTCAGTTCCAATAGAATTGGACGTCGCTTCGGCTTCGGTATTCGGTATAGACTCTCAGTTGCCTGTCCGACCGTCTCACATAGTTCGGGTAGAGCGAGCGGTAATCTTCTATGAAATATGCGCTCGTGTTTGCGGCTGTATAACGCACAAACATCCTACGCGCTAGCCGACACACAGTCTCGACAAGAGTGCATATGTAACTGCGAATGGAATCCATAGTTATATTTCTCCCTTATATAAATCGCAGTCGGCATAACTGCAACACTATATTACCATTATCGCTAATAATTACAATACATTATAACAGTTGTTTAAATTCAAATTATGCTTGAAATCATTCTGCACAGCAGATGACTCAGGAACCATGATTGAGCTGCGTACATAACATAATTTCAGTTTATCGAAACATTCTTTCCTTAATCTACACTCTTAACGGTCTATACATGAGTCGTCATCCCGCGATTCATGATTGTCATGGTCTGGATCGCTTGAAGGGAACGCAGATTGGATCGTTATAGGATGCACACATCACAAGCATAGGCGAGACATCGTATGAACACCGTGGATGTCTATCGCCGGCACGAGCCGCGCTCGCCGAGTCACCCGCGCCGCGTAGCGAGTTGTGTCTAGTGTGACGTCACGATGCACGCATGTCAATCAATGCACTCGAATCATTTGGTTGTGGATCTGCTAGGATTGCCTTTGGAGCGTCGATTTAGTTAGGATCGTTATATGATGCACGCATCACAACCATGATTCGCGAATCATCTGGTGTGCAAGTGTGTGACTCTGAGTATAATGTTATTAAGAACAACTTTGTTACTTTAATAGATACTCGTGCGATCTCATAGGTATGGCCGGCGCGTGCCGGGCTCGCCGCGTCATCCGCGCCGCGATAACAAGTTGTATCCAGGCTGAAGTCACAATAAATAGATGCCTCTACGACGAGTGCAAATTAAGTCCTTGACTCCTTTGCCATGATAATTAAATCTTTTTCTACACATGAACACCATGAATCCGTATTCGAGTCATATGATTTTAAATCACAATCATGGAATCGCGGGATCGCTAGGGAATCGGTATTGTTGTGAATCGACCTTGAACCGCGGTGAGTGTAGACAAGTTCGCAGTTTCAATTTTGATTACATATGTATTGGAGCATCATCATAGATTTGGACTCAATGATTGAACAATTAAATCGAATTACGAGTATGGATTCGTACATGGGTACCACGATCGTCGATAGCAATCCATGTTATATTATAAATCTGCTTGATGGGGGCTATTAAGTGTATATTCATTGAGATGAGTTCGTGATCGCAATCATGAATCGCGGGATGCCGGCTCGTTTGTGAGTAGCTCGAAATGTAGTTTAAGGAACCCAGTTCTGGGTTAAGCTCGCCTTTGTACATGTCTTCTCTGTGTTGTGTGTGTTTTTTTTATATGTTTTTGTGTACAATAAAGAATAATAATAAGGAAAGATTGCAGTTTCAATAAATTGTATAGGCAGGATCATAGTTCCAACCAATTGGATAGGAGTCATATGATGCACCTAACACACTCATGGTCGGCTACTAACAATGAGAAACTCTTTTGGTAGCATCATGGCTCGCGAATCATTTGGTGTGGATTTAATAGGCTTGCCTTTGAAACGTAGGTTTGATTTGGGATCAATGATGACACCAAACTAACTGGATCAGAACAAAGCGATTCCACATTCATGGATTGCAATTCAAGCAATATACATCGCGAATCATTTCGTATGAATCCTCTGGATGCCTATGGAGTAAGCTTACATCCGAACTTTAGTGTCGAGTTCACAAGGAGCTGAAGTTCATGTATCAATACATGAACTGATTTCGAGCATAATTTGAGTAAAAACAATAGTTATAATGTATTGTTTTTATAAGCGATACTGGTAATATAGTATTGCAGTTATGCCGACTGCGTTTTATATAAGGGAGAAATAAAACTATGGATTCCATTCGCAGTTACATATGCACTCTTGTCGAGACTGTGTGTCGGCTAGCGCGTAGGATGTTTGTGCGTTATACAGCCGCAGACACGAGCGCGTATCTCATAGAAGACTACCGCTCGCTCTACCCGAACTATGTGAGACAGTCAGACAGGCAACTGAGCGTCTGCTCACTGCCGATACACCTGACAGCGACACTATACCGAAGGCAATGCGATGACCAACTGTATTGGAACTGAGTTACAGATCATTGTCATCATTCGAGCTTGCGATTGTAGCGTTGCTGAATACACCAAGACCTAACCGATTGACATATTGACTACATGCAGATCATTTACTCAAGAAGTCATAAAAAGTTGACTCTCCTAAAAAAAGCCAAAAAAAAACATATGTAACACTATATTGATTTGGACGAGCCGCGCTCGCCGAGTCATCCGCGCCGCGTAGCGAGTTGTGTCTAGTGTGACGTCACGATTCACGCATGACAGTCAATGCGCTCGAATCATTTGGTTGTGGATCTGCTAGGATTGCCTTTGGAGCGTCGATTTAGGATCACTATAAGGTTCACGAATCGCGAATGGCGAACACGAATGGTATAAGGTTCACGAATGGAGTCGCGAGATCGCTAGGGAAAATCGGTATTGTTTATTTATTTATTTGTTATATTGTTGTGGATCGGTGTAAGATCGCGTGTTGAGTGTAGTCAAGATCACAGTTTCAGCATAATATGGGATCGATGTCATATGATGCACGTATCACAGCCAAGGTCGGCTACGAGTGATGTGAAAACTCTTTTGCCAGCATCATGGCTCGCGAATCAAATCAATTGGCGGGAATCGGTATGAATCCCCTGAATGTCTATCGCCGGCACGCGCCACGCTCGCCGAGTCATCCGCGCCGCGTAGCGAGTTGTGTCATGACAATCAATGCTCTCGAATCATTTGACTGTGGATCTGCTAGGATTGCCTTTGGAGCTTGGATTTAGTTAGGATCGTTATATGATGCACGCATCACAACCATGATTCGCGAATCATCTGGTGTGCAAAATGATTTTGAGTATGATTTAATTAAAAACAACTTAAAATGTATAAAAATATATTGATCCCCTTACTCTAGTCTAGAAACCGATGCCACGGACTCGTGCGCTTACATACTTTGGTCGGCACGCGTCGAGCTCGCCGAGTCATCCGCGCCGCGAAAACGATTTGTCTAGTGTGACGCCACGATAGATAGGTGCCGCATCGACGCGAGCGAATTAAATCCTTGTTTCCGTTGCATTGATTATCCAATCTTTTTCTCTAAACTTTGCGTTTATTTATAGGAGTCCTATGATGCACGTAACACACTCATGGTCGGCTACTAACGATGGGAAACTCTTTTGACAGGATCATGGCTCGCGAATCATTTGGTTGTGGATCTGCTAGGATTGCCTTTGGAGCGTCGATTTAGTTAGAATCGTCATATGTTGGACGCATCACAACCATGATTCGCGAATCATCTGGTGTGCAAGTGTGTGACTCTGAGTATAATGTTATTAAAAACAACTTTGTTACTTTAATAGATACTCGTGCGCTCTCATAGGTACCTGTAGCCGGCACGTGCCGCGCTCGCCGCGTCATCCGCGCCGCGATAACAAGTTGTATCCAGGCTGAAGTCACAATAAATAGATGCCGCATCGACGAGTGGAAATTAAATCCTTGACTCCTTTGCCATGATAATTAAATCTTTTTCTCTATACTTAACCATTGCTTTATTACATGAACACCATGAATCCATATTCGAGTCATATGATATTATATCACAATCATGGAGTCGCGAGATCGCTGGGGAATCGGTATTGTTGTGGATCGGCCTTGAATCGCGGTGAGTGTAGGCAGGATCGCAGTTTCAATTTTAATTGTATATGGGAACATCATCATAGATTTGGATTCAATGACTGAACAACTAAATCGAATTACGAGTGTGGACTCGTACACACACATGGGTACCACAATCGTCGATGGCAATCCAGCTATGAAGTGTATATTCATTGAGATGAGTTCGGGATCGCAATCATGAATCACGGGATGCCGGCTCGTTTGTGAATAGCTCGAAACGTAGTTTAAGGCAAGATTGCAGTTTCAATAAACTGTATAGGCAGGATCACAGTTCCAACAAATTGGATTGGAGTCATATGATGCACGTAACACACTCAGATCGGCTACTAACGATGAGAAACTGTTTATCGTGGCTCGCGAATCATTTGGGGTGGATTTCCTTGAAGCGTAGATTTGGTTTGGGATCAATGATGACACCAAACTAACTGGATCAGAACAAAGCGATTCCACAATCATGGATTACAATTCAAGCAATATAACATCGCGATATGCCTCTCTGGATGCCTATGGAGTAAGCTTACATTCGAACTATGTGTCGAGTTCACAAGGAGCTGAAATTCCTCTATCAATACATGTACCGATTTCGAGCATAAGTTGAGTAAAAACAACTCTTATAATGTATTGTTTTTATAAGCGATACTGGAAATATAGTATTGCAGTTATGCCGACTGCGTTTTATATAAGGGAGAAATAAAATAATGGATTCCGTTCGCAGTTACGTTGGCACTCTTGTCGAGACAGTGTGTCGGCTAGCGCGTAGGATGTTTGTGCGTTATACAGCCGCAGACACGAGCGCGTATCTCATAGAAGACTACCGCTCGCTCTACCCGAACTATGTGAGACAGTCAGACAGGCAACTGAGAGTCTATACCGAATACCGAAGCCGAAGCGACGTCCAACTATATTGGAACTGAGTTACAAAGCCTGTCACTAGACAAATGATCATATAATGCCACTCACACCGTGATCCATATGCGCTCGCACTGATTAAAGGAATAATGATTTAATGGTACGACAAAAAAAAAAACATATGTAACACAAGTTGAATAATATCCAAATCAACAAAGTGTTACATATGTTTTTTTTTTGCTTTTTAAGGCGATTCAACTTTTCATCACTTTTTCAATACCTAAATTATCTGCGTGTCAATATATGTCAATCGGTTAGGTCTTGTTGTATTTAGCAACGCTTCAATCGCAAGCTCGAATGATGACAATAATCTGTAACTCAGTTCCAATACAGTTGGTCGTCGATCTGTCTTCGGTATAGTGTCGCTGTCAGGTGTATCGGCAGTGAGCAGACTCTCAGTTGCCTGTCTGACCGTCTCACATAGTTCGGGTAGAGCGAGCGGTAGTCTTCTATGAGATACGCGCTCGTGTCTGCGGCTGTATAACGCACAAACATTCTACGCGCTAGCCGACATACAGTCTCGACAAGAGTGCATATGTAACTGCGAATGGAATCCATAATTTTATTTCTCCCTTATATAAAACGTAGTCGGCATAACTGCAATACTATATTTCCTTACTCGCTATTAATTACAATACATTATTAAAGTTGTTTTTACACAATTTATGCTCAAAAGCACTTAATAAAGGCATACCAAATATTCGCGAGCTATGATTTGTGATGCTTGCATCATAATGATTAATCTTAATGATTAATCTTAATGATTAATCTTAAAGATTAATCTTAAAGATTATGATGCGTGCATCATACATATAATTCCGATACTGACTACTACCACTTGAAATTGCAATCTTTCCTCAATCTAGACTTCGAGCGATCTATAGACGAGCCGGCATCCCGCGCGGTTCATATTGTACATCGTGCGCTCTCATACGTATGGCCGGCACGAGCCACGCTCGCCGCGTCATCCGCGCCGCGATAACAAGTTGTATCCAGGCTGAAGTCACAATAAATAGATGCCGCATCGACGAGTGCAAATTAAATCCTTGACTCCTTTGCCATGATAATTAAATCTTTTTCTCTACACTTAACGATTGCTTTATTACATGAACACCATCTATCCATATTCGAGTCATATGAAATTATATCACAATCATGGAGTCGCGAGATCGCTAGGGAATCGATATTGTTTATTTATTTATTTGTTATATTATTGTGGATCGGTGTAAGATCGCGTGTTGAGTGTAGTCAAGATCACAGTTTCAGCATAATATGGGATGGGATGCATATGATGCACGTAACACAGTCAAGGTCGGCTACGAATGATGTGAAAACTCTTTTGCCAGCATCATGGCTCGCGAATCAATTGGCGGGAATCGGTATGAATCCCCTGAATGTCTATCGCCGGCACGCGCCACGGTCGCCGAGTCATCCGCGCCGCGTAGCGAGTTGTGTCATGACAATCAAAGCTCTCGAATCATTTGACTGTGCGTCGAGCAAATTATAATCCAATCTTTTTCTCTAAACTTTGCGTTTATTTATAGGAGTCCTATGATGCACGTAACACACTCATGGTCGGCTACTAACGATGGGAAACTCTTTTGGTAGCTTCATGGCTCGCAAATCATTTGGTGTGGATCTGCTAGGATTGCCAGTGGAGCGTAGATTTAGTTAGAATCGTCATATGATGGACGCATCACAACCATGATTCGCGAATCATCTGGTGTGCAAGAGTGTGACTCTAAGTAAAATGTTATAAAAAACAACTTATAAAGGTATAACAATCTTTACATTGATTCCCGTACTCTAAACACCGATGCTATGCACTCGTGCGCTCACATGGTCATAGCCGGCGCGTGCCGCGCTCGCCGCGTCATCCGCGTCGCCATAAAGAGGTGTGCCTAGTGTGACGTAACGATAGATGTGCGCCGCATCGGCGAGTGCAAATTAAATTCTTGTGTCCGTTGCATTGAATTTTCAATCTTTTTGTCTACACATTGAGATATTTTTATCACACGAACACCATTTATCCATATTAGCTAATAAAAAGCACTCGCATTACAAGCATGAATCGCGTGTCGCGCATCATCTGTTGTGGATCCGATTGGTGACTTTGCGGTTAGACTGTGAACCGCATATATATAAATTGCATCGGAATTTTATTTTTAATAATACAAATAAATTGATGATGGCACGTGTACAAACATGTTATGTGGATCTGCATGGAGCGTAGAATTAACTTCAATGATTCAACAAACTAAATCGTATTATGAGACCATATAACACAATCATATACATATATTGCGTCCATGGGGAGTGTCTGCTGGATTGGCTATGGAATGTTGGCTCCGAATCAGGAGTGAAGTTTCAAAAAAACGGGGAACGTATAACGATCCTCGCAGCACAATCATGGAACGCCAATCAACTGGTGTGTGTGAATCCGGGTTATGCCTATCGTGTAGGATTGAGAATCTCAGATTCAACAAAGTGTATCGTTCAGGAGCATGATGATGCATTTCGATTTGAGGTGAATTCGTGATCACAGTTAGCTTACACGACAATCATGACTCGCGGGATGCCGGCTCGTCTATGAGTCGCTCGATATGTAGATTAAGGAAAGATTGTTCAATAAACTGTATCGGACTTATATGTTTCTGGTTGAGATGCATCATAATCATTAAGATGCACCCATGACAATCATGGCTCGCGAATCATCGGGTGTGCCTTCATAAACTGATTTCGAGTATAATTTGAGTAAAAACAACTCTTATGATGTATTGTTTTTATAAGCGATACTGTAAATATAGTATTGCAGTTATGCCGACTGCGATTTATATAGATAGAAATAAAACTATGGATTCCGTTCGCAGTTACATATGTACTCTTGTCGAGGCTGTATGTCGGCTAGCGCGTAGGATGTTTGTGCGTTATACAGCCGCAGACACGAGCGCGTATCTCATAGAAGACTACCGCTCGCTCTACCCGAACCATGTGAGACGGTCAGACTGGCAACTGAGAGTCTGTACCGAATACCGAAGCCGAAGCGACGTCCAATTCTATTGGATCTGATTTACAGAGCCTGCCACTAGACAAATGATCATACAATGCCACCCACGCCGTGCTCCATATGCGCTCGCACTGAATACAGCTATAGTGACTAAATAGTACGATAAAAAAAAAAACATATGTAACACAAGTTGATTTTGGAATACAATCCAAATCAACAAAGTGTTACATATGTTTTTTTTTTAACGCGATTCAAATTTTCATCACTTATTGAGTAAATTATCTGTATGTAGTAAGTATGACAATCGGTTAGGGCAATCGGTCAGCAACGCTACAATCGCAAGCTCGAATGATGACAATAATCTGTAACGCAGTTCCAAAACGATCGTCGATTTGTCTTCGGTATAGTGTCGCTGTCAGGTATATCGGCAGTGAGCAGACTCTCAGTTGCCTGTCTGACCGTCGCACATAGTTCAGGTAGAGCGAGCGGAAGTCTTCTATGAAATACGCGCTCGTGTCTGCGGCTGTATAACGCGCAAACATCCTACGCGCTAGCCGACACACAGTCTCGACAAGAGTACATATGTAGCTGCGAATGGAATTCATAGTTTTATTTCTCCCTTATATAAAACGCAGTCGGCATAACTGCAATTCTATATTTCCTTACTCGCTAATAATTACAATACATTATAACAGTTGTTTTAACTCAACTCAAAAGCACTTAATAAAGGCATACCAAATATTCGCGAGCCATGATGCTTGCATCATAATGATTAATCTTAAAGATTAATCTTAATGATTATGATGCGTGCATCATACATATAATTCCGATACTGACTACTACTACTTAAAACTGCTATCTACACTTCGAGCGATCCATAGACGAGCCGGCATTCCGCGGTTCATGTCATGTTAGCCATTCCAGTTTGTTATAACTGCGATCCCGAGTTCATATCAAAGTGATTCCAGCCGAGCCAGTCGATATGCGATTCCATGAACAAGATGCCTTGATATTAAAAGACCAATCCTGGTTTGTCGAAACTGCCATCGTGAAACTCGCTCTCCACGCGATCTACGATGATCATCAGTTATGAACCAATCCAGTATATATGTTTAAACTGTGATTTTTGTACATAGCGACCCGTATAATTGAATTTACTAACATAGTAATTAAGTAAAAATTGTTACTAACAACAAAATGAGTCATGGTCACTTGAATAAATGAATTTAATATATATATAGCCGACTTATGCAAGAGATGATTCAAGGTCAGACGACTCAAGCTTCCATGTACATAATTGCAGTTTATAGAAACTCCATTCTTTCCTTAATCTACACTCCAAGCGGTCCATACATGAGCCGTCATCCCGCGATTCATGATTGTCATGCTCTGGAACGCTTGAAGGGAACGCAGATTGGATCGTTATAGGATGCACGCATCACAAGCACAGGCGAATCATCGTATGAATCCCGTGGAAGTCTATCGCCGGCACGCGCCGCGCTCGCCGAGTCATCCGCGCCGCGTAGCGAGTTGTGTCTAGTGTGACGTCACGATGCACGCATGACAATCAATGCACTCGAATCATTTGGTTATGGATCTGCTAGGATCGCCTTTGGAGCGTCGATTTAGTTAGGATCGTTATATGATGCACGCATCACTTTATTTATTTATTTATCAAAAACAGCTAATTTTATCTTTACAGGTACTTAACCTAATACGATAAACTAGTTACATAATATCCGAAATCTAAACACAATACCTATCACAAAATAAAATAACACTACCAAAGTTTGAAATTACATACTACTTATAATATAGGTGGCTCTTGTGAACTCATTCAGCGAACAAGCAAACAAATCTACCCTACTCGCCACTGTGTTGAGCGTGCGCACGGCGCGCGTCAGTGGCGCTCGCTGCAGCAGGTTGGTGCGCGCGCTCGGCACCGCCAGCAGCTGCGGCCGCCGCCGCCTACTCACATACCCATCCGGCACGCACATGCGTAGCTCCATAAGAACCACTGTGTTGAGCGTGCGCAAGGCGCGCGTCAGTGGCGCTCGCTGCAGCAGGTTGGTGCGCGCGCTCGGCACCGCCAGCAGCTGCCGCCGCCGCCTACTCACATACCCATCCGGCACGCACATGCGTAGCTCCATAAGAACCACTGTGTTGAGCGTGCGCAAGGCGCGCGTCAGTGGCGCTCGCTGCAGCAGGTTGGTGCGCGCGCTCGGCACCGCCAGCAGCTGCGGCCGCCGCCGCCTACTCATACCCATCCGGCACGCACATGCGTAGCTCCATAAGAACCACTGTGTTGAGCGTGCGCAAGGCGCGCGTCAGTGGCGCTCGCTGCAGCAGGTTGGTGCGCGCGCTCGGCACCGCCAGCAGCTGCGGCCGCCGCCGCCTACTCACATACCCATCCGGCACGCACATGCGTAGCTCCATAAGAACCACTGTGTTGAGCGTGCGCAAGGCGCGCGTCAGTGGCGCTCGCTGCAGCAGGTTGGTGCGCGCGCTCGGCACCGCCAGCAGCTGGCCGCCGCCGCCTACTCACATACCCATCCGGCACGCACATGCGTAGCTCCATAAGAACCACTGTGTTGAGCGTGCGCAAGGCGCGCGTCAGTGGCGCTCGCTGCAGCAGGTTGGTGCGCGCGCTCGGCACCGCCAGCAGCTGCGCCGCCGCCTACTCACATACCCATCCGGCACGCACATGCGTAGCTCCATAAGAACCACTGTGTTGAGCGTGCGCAAGGCGCGCGTCAGTGGCGCTCGCTGCAGCAGGTTGGTGCGCGCGCTCGGCACCGCCAGCAGCTGCGGCCGCCGCCGCCTACTCACATACCCATCCGGCACGCACATGCGTAGCTCCATAAGAATTGCGAAGTTAAATAATTTACCCCGCAATACTTTAAATAAATAAACAGCCAGTGCCACTTCCCGCCTAGTCTCCAGTTTGAAGTATCCCACCATACCCAACACAAATAATGTTGGGTATAGTAGAGGATAGACAACCATGTTTCGCAAATCACCTGGTGTGCAAGTGTGTGACTCTGAGTATAATGTTATTAAAAACAACGTTGTTACTTTAATATGTAGATCCCCGTACTCCTGACACCGATGCCATGCACTCGTGTGCTCTCATAGGTATGGCCGGCGCGTGCCGCGCTTGCCACGTCATCCGCGCCGCGATAACAAGTTGTATCCAGGCTGAAGTCACAATAAATAGATGCCGCATCGACGAGTGCAAATTAAATCCTTGACTCGTTTGCCATGATAATTTTAAATCTTTTTCTGTACACTTAACGATTGCTTTATTACATGAACACCATGTATCCATATTCGAGTCATATGATATTATATCACAATCATGGAGTAGCTCGGACACCGTTGTGAATCGGCCTTGAATCGCGGTCAGTATAGGCAGGGTCTCAGATTCAATTTTAATTGCATTATGGAGTATCATCATAGATTTGGACTCAATGATTGAATCGAATTACGAGTATGGACTCGTACATGAGTTCCACAATCGTCGATGGGAATTACATGTGCTTGATGGGCTATGAACTGTATATTCATTGAGATGGGTTCGGGATCGCAATCATGAATCGCGGGATGCCGGCTCGTTTGTGAGTAGCTCGAAATGTAGTTTAAGGAAAGATTGCAGTTTCAATAAACTGTATAGGCAGGATCACAGTTCCAACAAATTGGATCAGAGTCATATGATGCACGTAACACAATCAAGGTCGGCTACTAACGATGGGAAACACTCTTGATAGCATGACGGCTCGCGAATCATTTGGTGTGGATTTCCTAGGCTTGCCTTTGAAGCGTAGACTTGGTTTGGGATCAATGCTGTCACCAAACTAACTATGAATCCTCTGGATGCCTACGGCTGCTCAGCTTACATCCGAACATACCTAGTGTCGAGTTTACAAGGAGCAGAAACTCCTCCATTAAAACATGAACTGATGGCGAGCATAAGATGAGTTAAAACAACAGTAATTATGTATTGTAATTATAAGCGATACTGGAAATATAGTATTGCAGTTATGCCGACTGCGTTTTATATAAGGGAGCAATAAAATAATGGATTCCGTTCGCAGTTACGTTGGCACTCTTTTCGAGACTGTATGTCGGCTAGCGCGTAGAATGTTTGCGCGTTATACAGCCGCAGACACGAGCGCGTATTTCATAGAAGACTACCGCTCGCTCTACCCGAACTATGTGAGACGGTCAGACAGGCAACTGAGAGTCTGTACCGAATACCGAAGCCGAAGCGACGTCCAATTCTATTGGAACTGAGTTACACAGAGCCTGCCACTAGACAAATAAATGATCATACAATGCCACTCACACCGTGATCCATATGTGCTCGCACTGATTAAAGGAATAATGATTTAATGGTACGACAAAAAAAAAAACATATGTAACACAAGTTGATTTTGGAATAATATCCAAATCAACAAAGTGTTACATATGTTTTTTTTTGCTTTTTAAGGCGATTCAACTTTTCATCACTTTTTCAATACCTAAATTATCTGCGTGTCAATATATGTCAATCGGTTAGGTCTTGGTGTATTCAGCAACGCTACAATCGCAAGCTCGAATGATGACAATAATCTGTAACTCAGTTTCAATACAGTAACGGCCCTTTCACACGGCAGTCCAGTTTTTTGCAGGATACCGTTTTTTGCAGGATCCCGTTTGATCGCAAAAGATATTATATGCCAGTGTTCACACGAGCAAACCGCATGCAGGATCCTGCAAAATGCTGTTCCCGTCGATTTCTGCGATTCGGTTTTGTCACTTGATACTGGATCGTTCGTCCATTAAAAAGCGGGAATCCTGCAAAAACGGACGCTGTGTTCACACGTACTTCAGTTTTGCAGGATACAGTAAAATGCGGGTCCCGCAAAACTGGACTGTCGTGTGAAAGGGCTGTTAGTCGTCGCTTTGTCTTCGGTATAGTGTCGCTGTCAGGTGTAACGGCAGTGAGCAGACTCTCAGTTGCCTGTCTGACTGTCTCACATAGTTCGGGTAGAGTGAGCGGTAGTCTTCTATGAAATACGCGCTCGTGTCTGCGACTGTATAACGCACAAACATCCTACGCGCTAGCCGACACATAGTTTTATTTCTCCCTTATATAAAACGCAGTCGGCATAACTGCAATACTATATTTCCTTAATCGCTTATAATTACAATACATTATAAGAGTTGTTTTAACTCAACTTATGCTCAAAAGCATTTAATAAAGGCAAACCCTATGATTCGCGAGCCATGATTTGTGATGCTTGCATCATACATATAATTCCGATACTGACTACTACTACTTCAATCTTTCCTCAATCTACACTTCGAGCGATTCCATAGACGAGCCGGCATCCCGCGGTTCATGTCATGTTATCCATTCATGTTACAACTGCGAATCCCGAGTTTTTCAAAGAGATTCGTAGCCGAGCCAGTCGATATGCGGTTCCATGAGCAAGATGCCTTGATCTCGCCATCGAAACTGCCATCGTGAAACTCGCTCTCCACGCGATCTACAGCTGAACGACAAACTCGCGATCTACGATGATCATGAGTTATGAACCAATCCAGTGACTCCAGTATGTTTAAACTGCGATTTTTGTACATAGCGATCCATATAATTGGATTTACTAACATAGTAATTAAGTAAAAATTGTTACTAACAACAAAATGAGTCATGGTCAATGAATAGATGAATTTAATATATATGTAACCGACTTATGTGGTACTAGTGGCAGGCTCTGTAACTCGTCTAAGCTCTGTCGCTTCGGCTTCGGTATTCGGTATAGAAGCTCAGTTGCCTGTCTGACCGTCTCACATAGTTCAGGTAGAGCGAGCGGTAGTCTTCTATGAGATACGCGCTCGTGTCTGCGGCTATATAACGCACAAACATCCTACGCGCTAGCCGACACACAGTCTCGACAAGAGTGCATATGTAACTGCGAATGGAATCCATAATTTTATTTCTTCCTTATATAAAGCGCAGTCGGCATAACTGCAATACTATATTACCGTAATCGCTTATAATTACAATACATTATAACAGTTGTTTTTAACTCAACTTATGCTCAAAAGCACTTAATAATAAAGGCATAACAAATATTCGCGAGCTATGATTTGTGATGCTTGGGCATCATAATGATTAATCTTTAAGATTAATCTTAATGATTATGATGCGTGCATCATACATATAATTCCGATATTGACTACTACTACTTGAAACTGCAATCTTTCCTCAATCTACACTTCGAGCGATCCATAGACGAGCCGGCATCCCGCGGTTCATGTCATGTTTCGATTTATTTGTCAACAGCGGATTCATCGTAACAGAAAAATGTTAGACCAAGCAAAATGCAATGATGAAATCTAAAAAGGACCATCCTCTATCGAAATTGACGATCGTGAAAGTTCACGCGATCTAAGATCATCATAAATATTGAACCCATGCAGTGCGTTTAAACTACGACTTTTGTACGAAGCGATCCATATAGCCGAGCTACAGGAGACGATTTAATGAGTTCCATGATCGTGATCAGGCAGATCCATCCACACCACAATGCTTCGTGGCGTGCTTCGTAATATACAAGTCCGATCCAGTCTGTTGATGCGGTCCTTATCTTCATTTAAACTAGAACTACACACGTTTTCATACGTCACATTTTATACAAGAAGTACTTCATTTGAAGAGCTTAATTAAACTCAATGGCTGTCGATTGCCTGATTTGTTTCAGCTCATATAGAAAACGAAAATCGTAATAGAACTTAATAGGTAAAAATGCAGCCGAAGTATAGAGTTCATGTAATAAATGTACAGCATGGCGGGATCTTCAAAGATGACAAAACGGCACACGTGTCCATACATCGTCCATGTGCGACATCACACTGGACACACTCGCTATCGCGGCACGAGCCGCGCTCGCCGAGTCATCCGCACCGCAATAACGAGTTGTGTCCAGGGGCCCAATTCTGCTAAGTTAATAATGTCAAAATGAATAGAAATTGAATCGCAATAGCATTTTTAACCATATTGGGCCATCTGCTACTAATATAATCCCCTGGATGACCATCGTGCGCTCACATACATATCGCCGGCACGCGCCGCGCTCGCCGAGTCATCCGCGCCGCGTAGCGAGCTGTGTCTAGTGTGACGTCACGATTCAGGCATTACAATCAATGCACTCGAATCATTTGGTTGTGGATCTGCTAGGATTGCCTTTGGAGCGTAGATTTAGGATCATTATAAGGTTCACAAATGGAGTCGCGAGATCGCTAGGGAAAATCGGTATTGTTTATTTATTTATTTGTTATATTATTGTGGAACGGTGTAAGATCGCGCGTTGAGTGTAGTCAAGATCACAGTTTCAGCATAATATGGGATCGGATGCATATGATGCACGTAACACAGTCAAGGTCGGCTACGAATGATGTGAAAACTCTTTTGTCAGCATCATGGCTCGCGAATCAATTGGCGGGAATCGGTATGAATCCCCTGAATGTCTATCGCCGGCACGCGCCGCGGTCGCCGAGTCAGCCGCGCCGCGTAGCGAGTTGTGTCATGACAATCAATGCTCTCGAATCATTTGACTGTGGATCTGCTAGGATTGCCTTTGGAGCGTGGATTTAGTTAGGATCGTTATATGATGCACGCATCACAACCATGATTCGCGAATCATCTGGTGTGCAAAATGATTTTGAGTATGATTTAATTAAAAACAACTTAAAATGTATAAAAATATATTGATCCCCTTACTCTAGTCTAGAAACCGATGCCACGGACTTGTGCGCTTACATACTTTGGTCGGCACGCGTCGAGCTCGCCGAGTCATCCGCACCGCGAAAACGATTTGTCTAGTGTAACGCCACGATGGATAGGTGCCGCATCGACGCGAGCGAATCAAATCCTTGTTTCCGTTGCATTGATTATCCAATCTTTTTCTCTAAACTTTGCGTTTATTTATAGGAGTCCTATGATGCACGTAACACACTCATGGTCGGCTACTAACGATGGGAAACTCTTTTGGTAGCTTCATGGCTCGCAAATCATTTGGTGTGGATTTCCTTGAAGCGTAGATAACAATTATTGTATTGATCTCCGTACTCTAATCACCGATGCTATGCACTCGTGCGCTCACATAGTCATGGCCGGCGCGTGCCGCGCTCGCCGCGTCATCCGCGTCGCGATAAAGAGGTGTGCCTAGTGTGACGTAGCAATAGATGCGCGCCGCATCGACGAGTGCGAATTAAATCCTTGTGTCCGTTGCATTGAACTTTCAATCTTTTTCTCTATCTAAACATTGAGATATTTTTATAACACGAACAACACCGTTTATCCATATTAGCTAATATAAAGCACTCGCATTACAAACATGAATCGCGTGTCGCGAATCATTTGCTGTGGATCCGATTGGTGACTTTGCTGTTAGACTGTGAATCGCATAAATAAACTGCATCGGAATTTTATTTTTAGTAATACATATAAATTGATGATGGCACGTGTACAAACATGTTATGTAGATCTGCATGGAGTGTAGAATTAACTTCAATGATTCAACAAACTTAATCGTATTATGAGACCATATAACACAATCATTTAGATTGCGATCCATGGAGTGTCTGCTGGATTGGCTATGGAATTTTGGTTCGGGAGTGAGTGTAGTTTCAAAAAAACGGGGAACAATCATGGAACGCGAATCATGTGGTGTGTGAATCCGGGTTATGCCTATGGAGTAGGATTGATAATCGCAGATTCAACAAACTGTATCGTTCAAGAGCTATATGATGCATTTGGATTTGAGGTGAATTCGTGATCACACTTAGTTTATATGACAATCATGAATCCACCGGGATGCCGGCTCGTCTATGAGTCGCTCGAAATGTAGATTAAGGAAAGATTCCAGGTTCAATAAACTGTATCGGACCTACATGTTTCTGATTGAAATGCATCCTAATCGTTATGATGCACGCATCACAATCATGGCTCGCGAATCATCGGGTGTGCCTTCATGAACTGATTTCGAGCATAATTTGAATTAAAACAACAGTTATTATAATGTATTGTAATTATAAGCGATTACGGTAATATAGTATTGCAGTTATGCCGACTGCGATTTATATAAGGGAGAAATAAAACTATGGATTCCATTTGCAGTCACATTTGCACTCTTGTCGAGATTGTGTGTCGGCTAGCGCGTAGGATGTTTGTGCGCTTTGATTATATATATGTCTAGATGTAGCGTCGAGTGCGCGCAAGCGTGGAAAAAAATGTCAATGTACTGTTCATCGACATTAGCTTTCCTGTCAATCAGAACAGATCGTGCCGCTTAACTGTCAAAACGTATTACGCGCGCTAACTAAAATACAAATAACAGAGGTAAAATGACGACATGTGCAATTAAAGTCTGCCGGAATTATAAAGGAAGGCTAAAAAGTGCCAATAACATCACCTATCATCGGTAACTGACCCAGAAAATAAATATTTGTTTTTTGTAATTATGTTTATTAAATCACGCCATATTGTATCAGTGTTGCCAGTTTCTTTTTTTTCATTTTCCCAA
Organism: Helicoverpa armigera; assembly: GCF_030705265.1. Taxonomy (NCBI): domain Eukaryota; kingdom Metazoa; phylum Arthropoda; class Insecta; order Lepidoptera; family Noctuidae; genus Helicoverpa; species Helicoverpa armigera. The sequence goes on along the minus strand of NC_087150.1, from coordinate 3,159,574 downwards.
CTTCACGTGTTTATGTTATGTATAAAGGATATTTTTTTAAGCACTGCGGAAAAAATTAATAGGTATAATTTCTATTTTTATTGCTCGGATTGACATTTTCTGATTCTCCAAAATATTATCTACTATTATTTGATTAGTAAATTATGGTGATCGACATAACATAATTTTTTTTAGAATTCCAAGTAATCCTATTGTTAGGAGTCAGACCGCAATAAAAAAAGCCGCGGAGATGCGATGCGGACACCAGCAAAAAATTCCGTAGTGTGTTCCGATCACTTCCACAGCAAGGACATGAGTACTGTCGACAAGATAGGGCGACGAAGACTTACAAAAGGAGCAGTGCCAAGCAAGGTTCAATTTTCTATAAAGTTATAGTTAAACCGAATAACACTATGTATACAAACTTATTTAATTAGTCAATTTTTTTTTTCATTATTTATGGGAGAATCGTACAAGCTGGTATCATTATTTACGTCAACGCGCAGTGTAAAATGACATCTACACGCACACATGCATAACAATTTTGTCTCTGCTTCTTTGTTGGGATTGTATGGTGACACTCCATCTAGACATATATATAATCAAAGGTTTGTGCGTTATACAGCCGCAGACACGAGCGCGTATTTCATAGAAGACTACCGCTCGCTCTACTCGAACTATGTGAGACGGTCAGACAGGCACCTGAGAGTCTGCTCGCTGCCGATACAGGTGACTGATACACTATACCGAAGACAAAGCGACGACCAACTGTATTGGAACTGAGTTACAGATTATTGTCATCATTCGAGCTTGCGATTGTAGCGTTGCTGAATACACCAAGACCTAACCGATTGACATATTGACTACATGCAGGTCAAAAAAAAAACATATGTAACACAAGTTGATTTTGGATTACAATCCAAATCAACAAAGTGTTACATATGTTTTTTGTTTTGTGAGTCGCTCGAAATGTAGATTAAGGAAAGATTCCAGGTTCAATAAACTGTATCGGACCTACATGTTTCTGATTGAAATGCATCCTAATCATTATGATGCACGCATCACAATCATGGCTCGCGAATCATCGGGTGTGCCTTCATGAACTGATTTCGAGCATAATTTGAATTAAAACAACAGTTATTATAATGTATTGTAATTATAAGCGATTACGGTAATATAGTATTGCAGTTATGCCGACTGCGATTTATATAAGGGAGAAATAAAACTATGGATTCCATTTGCAGTCACATTTGCACTCTTGTCGAGATTGTGTGTCGGCTAGCGCGTAGGATGTTTGTGCGCTTTGATTATATATATGTCTAGATGTAGCGTCGAGTGCGCGCAAGCGTGGAAAAAAATGTCAATGTACTGTTCATCGACATTAGCTTTCCTGTCAATCAGAACAGATCGTGCCGCTTAACTGTCAAAACGTATTACGCGCGCTAACTAAAATACAAATAACAGAGGTAAAATGACGACATGTGCAATTAAAGTCTGCCGGAATTATAAAGGAAGGCTAAAAAGTGCCAATAACATCACCTATCATCGGTAACTGACCCAGAAAATAAATATTTGTTTTTTGTAATTATGTTTATTAAATCACGCCATATTGTATCAGTGTTGCCAGTTTCTTTTTTTTCATTTTCCCAACTTCACGTGTTTATGTTATGTATAAAGGATATTTTTTTAAGCACTGCGGAAAAAATTAATAGGTATAATTTCTATTTTTATTGCTCGGATTGACATTTTCTGATTCTCCAAAATATTATCTACTATTATTTGATTAGTAAATTATGGTGATCGACATAACATAATTTTTTTTAGAATTCCAAGTAATCCTATTGTTAGGAGTCAGACCGCAATAAAAAAAGCCGCGGAGATGCGATGCGGACACCAGCAAAAAATTCCGTAGTGTGTTCCGATCACTTCCACAGCAAGGACATGAGTACTGTCGACAAGATAGGGCGACGAAGACTTACAAAAGGAGCAGTGCCAAGCAAGGTTCAATTTTCTATAAAGTTATAGTTAAACCGAATAACACTATGTATACAAACTTATTTAATTAGTCAATTTTTTTCATTATTTATGGGAGAATCGTACAAGCTGGTATCATTATTTACGTCAACGCGCAGTGTAAAATGACATCTACACGCACACATGCATAACAATTTTGTCTCTGCTTCTTTGTTGGGATTGTATGGTGACACTCCATCTAGACATATATATAATCAAAGGTTTGTGCGTTATACAGCCGCAGACACGAGCGCGTATTTCATAGAAGACTACCGCTCGCTCTACTCGAACTATGTGAGACGGTCAGACAGGCACCTGAGAGTCTGCTCGCTGCCGATACAGGTGACTGATACACTATACCGAAGACAAAGCGACGACCAACTGTATTGGAACTGAGTTACAGATTATTGTCATCATTCGAGCTTGCGATTGTAGCGTTGCTGAATACACCAAGACCTAACCGATTGACATATTGACTACATGCAGGTCAAAAAAAAAACATATGTAACACAAGTTGATTTTGGATTACAATCCAAATCAACAAAGTGTTACATATGTTTTTTTTTTGTCGTACTATTAAATCATTATTCCTGTGTGGGTGGCATTGTATGATCATTTGTCTAGTGGCAGGCTTTGTAACTCAGTTCCAATAGAGTTGGACGTTGCTGTGTCTTCGGTATTCGGTATAGACGCTCAGTTGCCTGTCTGACTGTCGCACATAGTTCGGGTAGAGCGAGCGGTAGTCTTCTATGAGATACGCGCTCGTGTCTGCGGCTGTATAACGCGCAATCATACTACCCGCTAGCCGACATACAGTCTCGACAAGAGTGCAGATGCAATAGCGGATAGAATCCATAGTATCTTTTATTTCTCCCTTATATAAAACGCAGTCGGCATAACTGCAATACTTTATTTCCTTAATCGCTTATAATTACAATACACTATAATAGTTGTTTTTACTCAAATAATGCTTGAAATCATTTTGCACAGCAGATGATTCACGAACCATGATTGAGCTGCGTACATAATTTCAGTTTATCGAAACTCCATTCTATCTTTAATTTACACTCCAAGCGGTCCATACATGAGTCGTCATCCCGCGATTCATGATTGTCATGGTCTGTGGATCGCTTGGGAGGGAACGCAGATTGGATCGTTATAGGATGCACGCATCACAATCAATCTTAGACGAATCATATCGTATGAATCCCCTGAGTATCGTGCGCTTACATACATAAGTATGGCCGGCACGAGCCGCGCTCGCCGAGTCATCCGCGCCGCGTAGCGAGTTGTGTCTAGTGTGACGTCACGATGCACGCGTGACAATCAATGCTCTCCTCTCTGGATCTGCTAGGATTGCCTTTGGAGTGTCGATTTAGGATCACTATAAGGTTCACGAATCGCGAATGGTTAACACGAATGGTATAAGGTTCACAAATGGAGTCGCGAGATCGCTAGGGAAAATCGGTATTGTTTATTTATTTATTTGTCATATTGTTGTGGAACGGTGTAAGATCACGTGTTGAGTGTAGTCAAGATCACAGTTTCAGCATAATATGGGATCGGATGCATATGATGCACGTAACACACTCAAGGTCGGCTACGAATGATGTGAAAACTCTTTTGCCAGCATCATGGCTCGCGAATCAAATCAATTGGCGGGAATCGGTATGAATCCCCTGAATGTCTATCGCCGGCACGCGCCGCGGTCGCCGAGTCATCCGCGCCGCGTAGCGAGTCGTGTCATGACAATCAATGCACTCGAATCATTTGGTTGTGGATCTGCTAGGATAGCCTTTGGAGCGTAGATCTAGGATCATTATAAGATTCACGAATCACAATCACGATTCGCGAATCATCTGGTGTGCAAGATGATTTTGAGTTTAATGTTATTAAAACAACTTCGCCATCAACCGTAAAAGTTTGGCGAGTTTAGACTTAAGACACACCTATGTAATTATTAAAATTTCAATAAATTAAAAACAAAAAACTTAAAACAATCTTTTTGTTGATCCCCGTACCTACTCTAGACACCGATGCCATGCACTCGTGCGCTTACAAAGTCATAGCCGGCACGCGCCGCGCTCTCCGCGTCATCCGCGTCGCGATAACGAGGTGTGTCTTACTAATGTGACATCACGATAGATGCCGAATAAAAGAGTGCGAGTTTTAATATTGATTGATAACTATATCATCTATTTTAAACTGCTATTATTTTATTAGGTACATGAGCTCTATTTATCCATATTTGAGTCATATGATATACGAAACACAATCATGGAGTCGCGAGATCGCTTGGGAAATCGGTATTGTTTATTTATTTATTTGCTATATTATTGTGGATCGGTGTAAGATCGCGTGTTGAGTGTAGACAAGATCATAGTTTCTGCATAATATGGGATCGGAGTCATATGATGCACGTAACACGCTCAAGGTCTACTACTAACTGAGAAATGTTATGATGTGAAAACTCTTTTGCCAGCATCATGGCTCGCGAATCAATTGGCGGGAATCGTTATGAATACCCTGAATGTCTATCGCCGGCACGCGCCACGCTCGCCGAGTCATCCGCGCCGCGAAAACGATTTGTCTAGTGTAACGCCACGATGGATAGGTGCCGCATCGACGCGAGCAAATTAAATCCTTGTTTCCATTGCATTGATTATCCAATCTTTTTCTCTAAACTTTGCGTTTATTTATAGGAGTACTATGATGCACGTAACACACTCATGGTCGGCTACTAACGATGGGAAACTCTTTTGACAGGATCATGGCTCGCGAATCATTTGGTGTTCTGCTAGGATTGCTAGGTGCCGCGCTCGCCGCGTCATCCGCGCCGCGATAACAAGTTGTAGTAAATAGATGCCGCATCGACGAGTGCAAATTAAATCCTTGACTCCTTTGTCATGATAATTAAATCTTTTTCTCTATACTTAACGATTGCTTTATTACATGAACACCTTCTATCCATATTCGAGTCATATCATATACGAATCACAATCCTGGACTGAGATCGCTAGTTAATCGGTATTGTTGTGGATCGGCCTTAGATCGCGGTGAGTATAGGCAGGGTCGCAGTTTCTATTTTAATTGCATATGGAACATCATCATAGATTTGGACTCAATGATTGAACAACTAAATCGAATTTCGAGTCCATGTACCACTATCGTTAATTGCAATTCTTGTATCTGCTTGATTGACTATGTATATTCATATTACGATCCGCGTTATGCCTGTGGAGGAAATCTCAGATTCAACTTACTGGAGCAAGAAAAGTTATATGATACACGAATCACAATCATGGAATCTTGCTTCACTTTGAGATAAATTCGGGATCGCAATCATGAATCGCGGGATGCCGGCTCGTCTACGGATCGTTTGGAGTGTAGATTAAGGAAAGATTGCAGTTTCAATAAACTGTATCGGAATTATATGTTGATTGTGATGCGTGCATCATAATTATGGCTCACGAATCATCGGGTGTGCCTTTATGAACTGATTTCAAGCATAATTTGAGTAAATACAATTCTAATAACGTATTGTAATTATAAGCGTTTTAGGAATCAACCAGTAACCAACATTTACACTTACCTCATTTACAAAAGGAGTCAGGGTTATAATACATAAGATGCCAGTCATTTCAAGAATCGCTTGAACACTGGCGTAGTCTGATGCGTAGTTTCAATGCAGTTGCTCGTCGCTTCGGTATGCTACAGTCGGTGTAAACGCTCAGAATCTTGGCGGATGGGCTTATATAGTTTGGGAAGAGCGAGCAGTAGTCTACATTGTAGAACTCGTTCATGTCTATTGCTGAAGAACGCGAAAACATCTTACAGGCGAATCGACATACACCAGTCTCGGCTAATGTGCCGATGTAACTGCGAATGCGATCATCCATATAAAATTTCGCTTGTGCAAATTGGGATCCCTATAATTTAGAAGTATCCAAGCCTTTGAATGCCTATGGAGTGTATAGATTTAGGATCGCGGACTCAACAACCTGGATTGTTCAGTTATATGAAGCACGCATCAAATTCGTGGATTCGCGGGATTTCGCGGTGCGACTGCAATGATCCGTTTTGTTATGAACGATCGCGATCCGAGAGTCTAGGTGGGTCTGATAAATAAACGATGAAGATCGCGCCGGGACTCGGGATAACTCGTCAGGACCTCTGGCAGTATCTCGCACGAACGGTACCGGAAGACTGACTAAGCCACACAACTTGCAGCCGCTTTTATAATAATACCATCGTCCCGTTCGCCTGAAGGGAACACAGGTTCAGGATCATAATAGGATATCAAGCATAGGCGAAACGTATCGTTGGATCGTCCCCTGGATGTACATCGTGCATCCGTCACATACGTATGACCGGCACGAGCCGCGCTCGCCGAGTCATCCGCGCCGCGTAGCGAGTTGTGTCTAGTGTGACGTCACGATGCACGCATGACAATCAATGCACTCGCATCATTTGCTTGTGGATCTGCTACGATTACCTTTGGAGCGTCGATTTAGGATCACTATAAGGTTCACAAATGGAGTCGCGAGATCGCTAGGGAAAATCAGTTTTGTTTATTTATTTATTTGTTAGGTATATTGTTGTGGATCACAGTTTCAGCATAATATGGGTTCGGATGCATATGATGTGAAAACTCTTCTGTCAGCATCATGGCCCGCCAATCAATTGGCGGGAATCGGTATGAATCCCCTGAATGTCTATCGCCGGCACGCGCCACGGTCGCCGAGTCATCCGCGTCGCGTAGCGAGTTGTGTCTAGTGTGACGTCACGATGCACGCATGACAATCAATGCTCTCGAATCATTTGGTTGTGGATCTGCTAGGATTGTCTTTGGAGCGTAGATTTAGTTAAGATTGTTATATGATGCACGCATCACAACCATGATTCGCGAATCATCTGGTGTGCAAGATGATTTTGAGTTTAATGTTATTAAAACAACTTCGCCATCAAACGTAAAAGTTTGGCGAGTTTAGACTTAAGAAACACACCTATGTAATTATTAAAATTTCAATAAATTAAAAACAAAAAACTTTTAAATTAAAACAATCTTTATGTTGATCCCCGTACCTACTCTAGACACCGATGCTATGCACTCGTGAGCTTACATAGTCATGGCCGGCACGCGCCGCGCTCTCCGCGTCATCCGCGTCGCGATAACGAGGTGTGTCTTACTAATGTGACATCACGATAGATGCCGAATAAAAGAGTGCGAGTTTTAATATTGATTGATTATTTTATCATCTCTTTTAAACTGCTATTATTTTATTACATGAACTCCATTTATCCATATTTGAGTCATATGATATACGAATCACAATCATGGAGTCGCGAGATCGCTTGGGAAATCGGTATTGTTGTGGATCGGCGCGGCGTACAATCGCGTGTTGAGTGTAGTCAAGATCACGGTTTCAACAAATGGAATCGGATGCATATGATGCACGTAACACACTCAAGGTCGGCTACTAACTGTGAAATGTAAAGATGTGAAAACTCTTTTGTCAGTATCATGGCTCGCGAATCAATTGGCGGAAATCGGTATGAATCCCCTGAATGTCTATCGCCGGCACGCGCCGCGCTCGCCGAGTCACCCGCGCCGCGTAGCGAGTTGTGTCTAGTGTGACGTCACGATGCACGCATGACAATCAATGCACTCGAATCATTTGGTTGTGGATTTACTAGGATTGCCTTTGGAGCGTCGATTTAGGATCACTATAAGGTTCACGAATCGCGAATGGTTAACACGAATGGTATAAGGTTCACAAATGGAGTCGCGAGATCGCTAGGGAAAATCGGTATTGTTTATTTATTTATTTGTTATATTATTGTGGATCGGTGTAAGATCGCGTGTTGAGTGTAGTCAAGATCACAGTTTCGACAAATTGGATCGGATGCTTATGATGCACGTAACACACTCAAGGTCGGCTACGAATGATGTGAAAACTCTTTTGTCAGCATCATGGCTCGCGAATCAAATCAATTGGCGGGAATCGGTATGAATCCCCTGAATGTCTATCGCCGGCACGCGCCACGGTCGCCGAGTCATCCGCGCCGCGTAGCGAGTTGTGTCATGACAATCAATGCTCTCGAATCATTTGACTGTGGATCTGCTAGGATTGCCTTTGGAGCGTGGATTTAGTTAGGATCGTTATATGATGCACGCATCACAACCATGATTCGCGAATCATCTGGTGTGCAAAATGATTTTGAGTATGATTTAATTAAAAACAACTTAAAATGTATAAAAATATATTGATCCCCTTACTCTAGTCTAGAAACCGATGCCACGGACTCGTGCGCTTACATACTTTGGTCGGCACGCGTCGAGCTCGCCGAGTCATCCGCACCGCGAAAACGATTTGTCTAGTGTAACGCCACGATGGATAGGTGCCGCATCGACGCGAGCAAATTAAATCCTTGTTTCCATTGCATTGATTATCCAATCTTTTTCTCTAAACTTTGCGTTTATTTATAGGAGTCCTATGATGCACGTGACACAATCAAGGTCGGCTACTAACGGTGAGAAACTCTTTTGGTAGCATCATGGCTCGCGAATCATCTGGTGTGGATTTCTCAGGCATGCCTTTGAAGCGCAGATTTGGTTCGGGATCAATTGACGACACCAAACTAACTGGCCCGGAACAAAGCGATTCCACAATCATGCAATACACATCGCGAATCATTTCGTATGAATCCTCTGGAGTAAGCCTACATCCGAACATAGTGTCGAGTTCACAAGGAGCTAAAATTCTCGTATCAATACATGAACTGAATTCGAGCATAATTTGAGTAAAAACAACTCTTATAATGTATTGTTTTTATACGCGATACTGGAAATATAGTATTGCAGTTATGCCGACTGGGTTTTATATAAGGGAGCAATAAAATAATGGATTCCGTTCGCAGTTACGTTGGCACTCTTGTCGAGACTGTATGTCGGCTAGCGCGTAGGATGTTTGTGCGTTATACAGTCGCAGACACGAGCGCGTATCTCATAGAAGACTACCTCCCGCTCTACCCGAACTATGTGAGACGGTCAGACAGGCAACTGAGCGTCTGCTCACTGCCGATACACCTGACAGCGACACTATACCGAAGGCAATGCGATGACCAACTGTATTGGAACTGAGTTACAGATTATTGTCATCATTCGAGCTTGCGATTGTAGCGTTGCTGAATACATCAAGACTTAACCGATTGACATATTGACTACATGCAGATCATTTACTCAAGAAGTCATAAAAAGTTGACTCTCCTAAAAAAAGCCAAAAAAAACATATGTAACACTTTATTGATTTGGATTGTATTCCAAAATCAACTTGTGTTACATACGTTTTTTTTATTGTAGTACCATTAAATCATTATTCCTTTAGTCAGTGCGAGCGCATATGGATCACGGTGTGGGTGGCATTGTATGATCATTTGTCTAGTGGCAGGATCTGTAACTCAGTTCCAATAGAGTTGATCATCGCTTCGGCTTCGGTATTCGGTATAGACACTCATTTGCCTGTCTGACCGTCTCACACAGTTCGGGTAGAGCGAGTGGTAGTCTTCTATGAGATACGCGCTCGTGTCTGCGGCTGTATAACGCACAAACATTCTACGCGCTAGCCGACATACAGTCTCGACAAGAGTGCATATGTAACTGCGAAAGGAATCCATAGTTTTATTTCTCCCTTATTTAAAACGCAGTCGGCATAACTGCTGTACTATATTTCCAGTATCGCTTATAAAAACAATACATTATAAGAGTTGTTTTAATTCAAGTTTTGCTCTAAATCAGTTCATAAAGGCACACCTGATGATTCGCGAGCCATGATTGTGATGCTTTGCATTATAATGATTATGATGCCTGCATCATAATGATTGTGATCCGTGCATCATCATATAATCTACCATCTTCTTAGGATCGTAGCGTCATGAAAATTGACAGCTGTATGTAGTTCTAAAGACAATACAATAATATGGTACTGTCGAACTGATCTGATGATGGAGCTTGAATTATAAATATTTTCAATGTTGTTGTAATTTTATATAAATAAAACACACAGAAATAAGTTTTATAAAACATTTATTGTTAATACTTAATAGGTACATAATTATAATCATAATCACTAAGTTAAAATCCTCTATGTACTGTAGATTCTTTACCATTCATCAACTTTTCATAGATCTGTAAAAAAAGAAAATAAAAATATTGATTTTGTTTCTGAAAGCACGATAAACTGTAGGTCCCGGCTGTCATTGAACATCTTTGGCAGTCGTTACAGGTAGTCAGAAGCCAGTAAGTCTGACAACCAGTCCTACCAAGGGGTATTGGGTTGTCAGGGTAACTGGGTTGAGGAGATCAAATAGGTAGTCGCTCCGTGTGGCACACTGGTACTCAGCTGCATCCGGTTAGACTGGAAGCCGACCTCAACATAGTTGGAAATAGGCTCGGCAGATGATGTTAAAGTAAAAAATATGTTTTCGTTAAAAATAGTATACTTTAAGCTACATTTAATATTATGTAGCTGAAGGGTTCGTTTGTTTGAAAAAGATGATGTTTTTTTTTAACGACGTCAAAAATCATCAAATGACTCCTCCCGCTGTGGGTTAGCAGCGGTGAGGGAGTGTCAGACTCTTACTGACTAAACACCGTCGTGTTCCGTCGTAGGCCTTTTATGTACCAGGGCCGCGGTAACTCGCGCGAACGATCCCGCAGCCAAACGATGATCTTAGGAACTATTTCCAGTGTCAGATAGTCTATTTTTCGAAGAAGACTACTGACTACTGTTTATCCAGGTGCGCGAAGTAGTTCCCACGGGACGCGAGTGAAACCACTGTTGTAAAGAGCACTATTATACTTACGTTATTTTTCCTACTCTATGGCTTCTGAAATGATGTCTCAAATTGTCTTTGACTCTGAAAAAAAGATACAAAATGAAATCATTAAAAAAATGGACGAAAATCAGTTCAGTCATTTTTCGTTTTCATAATTTATAACATCATGTGTAAAGCAGCGATAAAGTTAGGAGTATCGAATGTGTTGATCAGTTGACAGCTGTCAGTTTTCAAGGGAGAATTTCAGTTGATTGTAATAACTGACTCTTTTATGGTGTTCTAATTCTCGCACATTTTTATTCATTGCAAATTGTATTTATGCTAATCGACATATTACATTAACCAGCAGTGGCGAAGGGTGGTTTAATGAAATAGGGAAGCCGCAGCAAAAAAAAATTGGGGAGTACTCAGGGATGGGGGGAGAGGTAATGGAGGTAATTTCTCAGTCCACCTTTTAGCACTGACTGAGAGCCTGATAGTTTGAACATGTTTTCTCGAGGAATTCGGCAGATTATTAACATCTATAAAACTTTATTATCTTGAGTTAGGTATATTAACTACTAGAATCTGAGAAAAGTTGGCACTAGAAACAATACATTTTAAGTATTTAATTTACAACGGCCTGTTAGCCATTGATATTTATCGTAGGTATATGTTTCATAAATCCGTCAGGACGTTAGTAATTTTAATATTGACGTAATATTGGTAGGTAATTCACCCGAGCGGCGTGCCCGAGTTTTATAACACGTCTAAAGTAAATAATCTGTGGAAAACAGTCTAATGCGATTAATGCTATCCTAGTTAAGTTTTAAAAGTATGTACACTAAAAAAAGAAACCTGATGCAAACTGTCTAGGTATCAAAATAACTCATTTCAACGTAGGTCTCTCTATTATCACTACACACACTGTACTTGTACTGAGTTCCAGGTCACAGTGCGATCGCGGGGATTAGTAAGGAGTAATGATACTTCCAACTACTTAATCAAATTTAAATAGTCAGTGAATACGAAAAATTATAAATTCCCAACTAGGGTCATTAAATCGCGGAGAATCTTAACACCGCGATTCAGGATTTGCATAAAAATGCACAACGCCATCTATGTTGACATAATGTAACTAAAACACTTAAACTAACATAAAATATTGTACACACACGAACTATGTTATTTCCAAATGATACACACACTAATAAATTCAATTAAGTAATACAAAGAACAAATTGTTAATGGTATTATCTAAAACAAAATAAGAACAATGAGAGTGAATTTGTCTGATTTGTTTGTTTACATATTTGAGAGTTCTAAGCGCTGTCACTCGCGCGTAGACAGATATAGCTACTCTACTCTTGACGCGTTCTTTCTCGTTCACTCGCGAGTTTTGATTGGTGGAAGCCGCTCCGTGAGCCGGGTTACCGCTCGCCCTTATTTTGCGAACATCGCGCGGCGCGGCGTGGATGACGTCACGCAAGCGTAGTTTTGTATGGAGGAGGAAGCCGCGGCTTGTTTAGTAGGAGCAAAATGTTTCAAGTAATTTATAGACAATTTTTTTACGGTGGTAGGCGTTTTGTTGCCTACATATTTAAATTGTGTGGTTTAAATGATTATATTAATTATACCTATACCTATATTATAACTTATACCTATGCTTCTTTCTTGAAATTCTAAAGGGAAGCCGATGGGAATCGGCTTATAAGGACGCCTCGCCACTGTTAACCAGTCTATTAACGTATTTAATTTAATGTGATTAGGTACGACACACTCTATAGATAATAATCCTAACTAATATTATAAATGTGAAAGTAACTCTGTCTGTCTGTCTGTCTTTTCTTCACGCCTAAACTACTGAACCGATTTGTGTGAAATTTGGTACAGACATAGTTTGGAACTTGAGAAAGGACATAGGATAGTTTTTATTTCAAAAAAAATATATAAAAATAAAAAATACAATTTATTCCGGACATATAGCGCCATCTATTGGTCAAACCAAAAATATGCCGGAAGTCACTATTCCATGCGAACGAAGTCGCGGGCAAAAGCTAGTAAAATATATATTTGACTTACCGACTGATATAAGGGCAGTGTTTACACTTGAAAAATACTGATTTACAATGTTTAGTCTTATAGTGAGACAAAGCAACTTCGAACGAAGAAAATCGCCGATTACATACGAGACAATCAAATCTGTAAAAAAAAAAAAATAATTTCAGTGAAATCTCATCCTCCGAGCCTTTTCCCAACTATGTTGGGGTCGGCTTCCAGTCTAACCGGATGCAGCTGAGTACCAGTGTGCCACAAGGAGCGACTGCCTATCTGACCCCCTCAACCTAAGAAGAAATGGTGGAACAAACTCCCCAGCAAGAAGGCAGGTTAAATTAATGTGTGTGACCGGGAATTTAAAAAAGTCGTGGTGGCCTAGTGGGTAAAGTACCAACCTATCGAGTATGAGGGCGCGGGTTCGATTCCAGGTCAGGCAAGTACCAATGCAACTTTTCTAAGTTTGTATGTACTTTCTAAGTGTATCTTAGACACCAATGACTGTGTTTCGGATGGCACGTTAAACTGTAGGGCCCGGCTGTCATCGAATATCCTTGACAGTCGTTACAAGTAGTCAGAAGCCAGTAAGTCTGAAACCCAGTCTTACTAAGGGGTATGGGGTTGCCCGGGTAACTGTGTTGAGGAGGTCAGATAGGCAGTCGCTGCAAATTAAAACACAGCTCTATTAGCCTGAAAGCGAACTCAAAACATTTGTGAAAAGGCTAGGCAGACAATAATTAATGTAAAATTGTTTTTACCTGGTAAAGTGCCTAGAAACATGTTCTTCATAACCAGATCCCGGATTCAGTGACTGCAAACACACTTCGCATCTCATTGTATCCTGTTTCTGAAGCAATATAAGTATAATAAAATACCTACAAATAAACAAAGAACATATCCAAGGTAATTATTGAACCGGGGCTGCGGGATTGTTCGCGCGAGTTACCGCGGCTCTGGTACATAAAAGGCCTACGACGGAACACGACGGTATTTAGTCAGTAAGGGTTTGACACTCCCTCACCGCTGCTAACCCACAGCGGGAGGGGTCATTTGATGATTTTTGACGTCGTCAAAAAAAAGGTAATTAATTATTGAAAAAATTAAAACATACTCTTTATTAACACGCTCATATTAGCTTCACTTGTACGAGTAACTATGTATGTAAGAAAATCTTGGAATCCTAATTTGACCCACTTCCCGGTCTTTGATTAGGATGAAGTTTTGCAACCGCTCTGAGTTCTGTTTCAACAAACTTACATGACAATCATTTCAGTAAGACTCGCGTGAACGCTGGCGTAGTCTGAAGCGTAGTTTCAATGTAGTTGCTCGTCGCTTCGGTATACTACAGTCGGTGTAAACGCTCAGAATCTTGTCGGATGGGCTTATATAGTTTGGGAAGAGCGAGCAGTAGTCTACAATGTAGAACTCGTTCATTTCTATTGCTGAAGAACGCGAAAACATCTTACAGGCGAATCGACATACACCAGTCTCGGCTAATGTGCCGATGTAACTGCGAATGCGATCATCCATATAAAATTTCGCTTGTGCAAATTGGGATCCCTATAATTTAGAAGGATCCAAGCCTTTGAATGCCTATGGAGTGTATAGATTTAGGATCGCGGACTCAACAACCTGGATTGTTCAGTTATATAAAGCACGCATCAAATTCGTGGATTCGCGGGATTTCGCGGTGCGACTGCAATGATCCGTTTTGTTATGAACGATCGCGATCCGAGAGTCTAGGTGGGTCTGATAAATAAACGATGAAGATCGCGCCGGGACCCGGGATAACTCGTCAGGACCTCTGGCAGTATCTCGCACGAACGGTACCGGAAGACTGACTAAGCCACACAACTTGCAGCCGCTTTTATAATAATACCATCGTCCCGTTCGCCTGAAGGGTACATAGGTTCAGGATCATAATAGGATACCAAGCATAGGCGAAACGTATCGTTGGATCGTCCCCTGGATGTACATCGTGCATCCGTCACATACGTTTGGCCGGCACGAGCCGCGCTCGCCGAGTCATCCGCGCCGCGTAGCGAGTTGTGTCTAGTGTGACGTCACGATGCACGCATGACAATCAATGCACGCGAATCATTTGGTTGTGGATCTGCTAGGATTGTCTTTGGAGCGTAGATTTAGTTAAGATTGTTATATGATGCACGCATCACAACCACGATTCACGAATCATCTGGTGTGATTGATTGACATAATGATTTTAAGTATGATTTTATTAAAAACAACTTAAAATGATAACAATTATAATATTGATCTCCGTACTCTAGACACCGATGCCACTCGTTTGCTCACATATTCATGGCAGGCGCGTGCCGTGCTCGCCGAGTCATCCGCGCCGCGAAAACGATTTGTGTCTAGTGTGACGCTACAAGAGATAGGTGCCGCATCGACGCGAGCGAATTAAATCTCACTCGTGCTATACATTAATATTATTACATGAACTCCATTTATGACCTACATTTGAATTATACCCGCATTGTTTGTAATAAACATGGACCCGCGTGTCGCGAATTACGTGCTGTAAACCCGATTGATGCTATGTCGACAGTTTCGCATCTTAATCATTTTGTGTACAGGATTACTTACGGAGCGTAGAATGAAGATCAATAATTGAACAAACTAAATCGAACTATGAGTCCATGTAACACAATCGTGGATTTCAGTCCATATAGTATCTGCTTGGTTGGCCAAAAGGGAATGTTATTATGTATTATTGCATTTTCCTTGAGTGACCTTGATTGTGTTACGTGCATCAATGACTCCGATCCAATTTGTTGGAACTGCGATCCTGCCTACAACAATACCGATTCCCTAGCGTTCTCGCGACTCCATGATTGTAATTCGTGGATCATATAAATTTTCAGTTGTTATTGCACGCCAGATGATTGGCAAATCATGGTTGTGATGCGTGCATCACATATCGATCTTAACTAAATCTACGCTCCAAAGGCAATCCTAGCAGATCCTCAACCGAATGATTCGAGAGCATTGATTGTCATGCGTACATCGTGACGTCACAACTCGCGGCGCGGCGCGGATGACTCGGCAAGCGCGGCGCGTGCCGGCCATACGTAGGTGAGCGCACGATGGACATCCAGGGGATTATATTAGTAGCAGAATGCTCAATATGGTTAAAACTGCCATTGCGATTAAATTTCTATTCAATTTTGACATTTATTAACTTAGTAGAATCGGGTCCCTGGACATAACTCTTTGCGGTGCGGATGACTCGGCAAGCGCGGCTCGTGCCGGCGATACGTAGGTGAGCGCACGATTTTCAGGGGATTCATACGATATGATTCGTCTAAGATTGATTGTGTGCAACCTATAACGATCTAATCTGCGTTCTTTCCTTAATGTACACTCCAATCGATCCATCCCGCGTCCCGCGATTCATGATTGTCATGCTCTGGAACGCTTGAAGGGAACGCAGATTGGATCGTTATAGGATGCACGCATCACAAGCATAGGCGAATCATCGTATGAATCCCGTGGATGTGTATCGCCGGCACGAGCCGCGCTCGCCGAGTCATCCGCGCCGCGTAGCGAGCTGTGTCTAGTGTGACGTCACGATTCACGATGCCAATCAATGCACTCGAATCATTTGGTTGTGGATTTGCTAGGATTGCCTTTGGAGCGTAGATGTAGGATCATTATAAGGTTCACGAATCGCGAATGGTTAACACGAATGGAGTCGCGAGATCGCTTAGGAAAATCGGTATTGTTTATTTATTTATTTGTTATATTGTTGTGGATCGGTGTAAGATCGCGTGTTGAGTGTAGTCAGGATCACAGTTTCAGCATAATATGGGATCGGAGTCATATGATGCACGTAACACACTCAAGGTCGGCTACTAACTGTGAAATGTAATGATGTGAAAACTCTTTTGTCAGTATTATGGCTCGCGAATCAATTAGTGGGAATCGGTACGATAGACATTCAGGGGATTGAATGTCTATCGTACGCTCGCATACGTATGGCCGGCACGCGCCGCGCTCGCCGAGTCAAACGCGCCGCGTAGCGAGTTGTGTCTAGTGTGACGTCACGATGCACCCATGACAATCAATGCACTCGAATCATTTGGTTGTGGATCTGCTAGGATTGCCTTTGGAGCGTAGATTTAATTCGCGAATCATATGGTGTGCAATATGATTTTGAGTTTAATGTTATTAAAAACAACTTAAAATGTATAACACACTTACATTGATTCCCGTACTCTAAACACCGATGCTATGCACTCGTGCGCTCACATACTCATGGCCGGCGCGTGCCGCGCTCGCCGCGTCATCCGCGTCGCGATAAAGAGGTGTGCCTATAGTGACGTAACGATAGATGCGCGCCGCATCGACAAGTGCGAATTAAATCCTTGTGTCCGTTGCATTGAATTTTCAATCTTTTTGTCTACACATTGAGATATTTTTATCACACGAACACCATTTATCCATATTAGCTAATAGAAATCACTCGCATTACAAACATGAAGCGCGTGTCGCGAATCATCTGGTGTGGATCCGATTGGTGACTTTGCGGTTAGACTGTGAACCGCATATATATAAATTGCATCGGAATTTTATTTTTAATAATACAAATAAATTGATGATGGCACGTGTACAAACATGTTATGTGGATCTGCATGGAGCGTAGAATTAACTTCAATGATTCAACAGACTAAATCGTATTATGAGACCATATAACACAATCATATATATTGCGATCCATGGAGTGTCTGCTGGATTGGCTATGGAATGTTGGTTCAGGAGTGAGTGTAGTTTCAAAAAAACGGGGAACGTATTACGATCCTCGCAGCACAATCATGGAACGCGAATCATCGGGTGTGCCTTCATGAACTGATTTCGAGCATAATTTGAATTAAAACAACTGTTATAATGTATTGCAATTATAAACGTGTGTGGAAATATAGTATTGCAGTTATGCCGACTGCGATTTATATAAGAGAGAAATAAAACTATGTATTCCGTTCGCAGTTACATATGCACTCTTGTCGAGACTGTATGTCGGCTAGCGCGCAGGATGTTTGTGCGTTATACAGCCGCAGACACGAGCGCGTATTTCATAGAAGACTACCGCTCGCTCTACCCGAACTATGTGAGACGGTCAGACAGGCAACTGAGAGTCTGTACCGAATACCGAAGCCGAAGCGACGTCCAACTATATTGGAACTGAGTTACAGAGCCTGTCACTAGACAAATGATCATACAATGCCACCCACACCGTGATCCATATGCGCTCGCACTGAGTAAAGGAATACTGAAATAATAGTACGACAAAAAAAAAACATATGTAACACGAGTTGATTTTGGAATACAATCCAAATCAATAATGTGTTACATATGTTTTTTTTGGCTTTTTTTAGGAGAGTCAACTTTTTATGACTTCTTGAGTAAATTATCTGCATGTAGTCAATATGTCAATCGGTTAGATCTTGGTGTATTCAGCAACGCTACAATCGCAAGCTCGAATGATGACAATAATCTGTAACTCAGTTCCAATACAGTTGGTCGTCGATTTGTCTTCGGTATAGTGTCGCTGTCAGGTGTATCGGCAGTGAGCAGACGCTCAGTTGCCTGTCTGACTGTCTCACATAGTTCGGGTAGAGCGAGCGGTAGTCTTCTATGAGATACGCGCTCGTGTCTGCGGCTGTATGACGCACAAACATCCTACGCGCTAGCCGACATACAGTCTTGACAAGAATGCATATGTAACTGCGAATGGAATCCATAGTTTTATTTCTCCCTTATATAAAACGCAGTCGGCATAACTGCAATACTATATTTCCTTAATCGCTTATAATTACAATACATTATAAGAGTTGTTTTTACTCAAATAATGCTTGAAATCATTCTGCACAGCAGATGATTCACGAACCATGATTGAGCTGCGTACATAATTTCAGTTTATCGAAACTCCATTCTATCCTTAATTTACACTCCAAGCGGTCCATACATGAGTCGTCATCCCGCGATTCATGATTGTCATGGTCTGGATCGCTTGAAGGGAACGCAGATTGGATCGTTATAGGATGCAAGCATCACAAGCATAGGCGAATCATCGTATGAATCCCGTGGATGTCTATCGCCGGCACGCGCCGCGCTCGCCGAGTCATCCGCGCCGCGTAGCGAGTTGTGTCTAGTGTGACGCCACGAGTCACGCATGACAATCAATGCACTCGAATCATTGCAATTATAAACGTGTGTGGAAATATAGTATTGCAGTTATGCCGACTGCGATTTATATAAGAGAGAAATAAAACTATGTATTCCGTTCGCAGTTACATATGCACTCTTGTCGAGACTGTATGTCGGCTAGCGCGCAGGATGTTTGTGCGTTATACAGCCGCAGACACGAGCGCGTATTTCATAGAAGACTACCGCTCGCTCTACCCGAACTATGTGAGACGGTCAGACAGGCAACTGAGAGTCTGTACCGAATACCGAAGACACAGCGACGTCCAATTCTATTGGAACTGAGTTACAGAGCCTGACACTAGACAAATGATCATACAATGCCACCCACACCGTGATCCATATGCGCTCGCACTGACTAAAGGTAGGGCTGCCATTTCGAATTTCGCCAAACCCGGACAAATATTTAAAAAAACCCGGACATTTGGCGTAAATCGCAGTTTATCCCCGGACGAGTCCGATTTTTTTTGTTTAACAAAACAAGACCTAATTTTTAATATTACCATATTACTTAAATTCAATGAGGTCCTTCCTTACATG
This sequence comes from Helicoverpa armigera, assembly GCF_030705265.1. Classification (NCBI taxonomy): domain Eukaryota; kingdom Metazoa; phylum Arthropoda; class Insecta; order Lepidoptera; family Noctuidae; genus Helicoverpa; species Helicoverpa armigera. The sequence goes on along the minus strand of NC_087150.1, from coordinate 3,139,945 downwards.
AAAAATAGTATCTAGTATTGAAAGATTGTGACTTAATGTATTTCGAAGGTCATAAATAAGAAAGCTCATATGGAAACTAGGAGTTACCTTCTTGATAGGTTAGACAAAAAAATGTTGAAAAATACAAACAACTGTAAAGTGAAGTCGCCGCGAGCGCAGCGAGCGCGAAAATTTTTGAGTTTTGGGTCACTAAAGCACCTAAACTTGTATAATAAAAAAATCCGCAAAGTGAAGAAGCCGCAAGCGAAGCGAGCGCAAAATTTTTTGAATATTGGGATATTAAAGTAGCTAAATGTAAAAAAATTGTGTTAAGAAAAGAAGCCGCGAGCGAAGCGAGCGCGAAAATTTTTGAGTTTTGGGACACTTCGACTTCTGCATTATTAGGCGCCCGGGTTATTCGCATACCCAGGCACCGTAGGTTAAGATGGCCCTATGAAAAATGTCCGGGTTTTCCCCGGACACCTCTTGAAACCCCGCCCGGACGGCCCCCGGACGGCCTCCAAACGAGGACAAATCCGGGGAAACCCGGACGGATGGTAGCCCTAACTAAAGGAATAATGATTTAATAGTACGTCAAAAAAAAACATATGTAACACTGGTTGATTTTAGATAACAATCCAAATCAACAAAGTGTTACATATGTTTTTTGTTTTGTATTTTTTAAAGCGATTCAACTTTTCACCACTTTTTGAGCAAAACGCAGTCGGTATAACTGCAATACTATATTACCGTAATCGCTTATAATTACAATACATTATAACAGTTGTTTTAACTCAACT